>NC_056734.1:589352305-589524805 GCF_019279795.1 Protopterus annectens
TACATTTGAGATGAGTTTTACTTTTCCCATTCAGGTAGTGTACTTAAAGTTGAGATTCTTTGCTTTTTATTACTGTAAACTCTATTTAATTTGTGTTACTATCCTTTACAGTTTCAGTGCCACAAGTATGGTTTCCGTTTTGTTTCTTTTCATGGATATTTTTTTCTACATTCAGTAATGCATTTGAGATGGGGGAGTTTATTGAGTTTCACACTTTTTAATGATTTAGTGTTTTTTTTTTTTTGAGTGTTTTCATGTATGGTAGTTTTCACCTGCTAAATAATTTTTCAAAATGGTGTTACTTTGTATGATTCTGAAGATTGTGAAATAGAAGATATCTGTTACTGAATGTGTGGTCAAGGTGGCCTGCAGTCATTTTCTCCCATTCAGGAGAACAGAATAAGGACAGATTCCAAAAGATATCCCCTGGTTAACCTGACTTACCCAATGTAAGCCTGCCCAATTCCAAAAGACTTTTTTTTCTGTTCCCCTTACTTCCTCTTATAGCAACCTACCTAGTGCCCTGCATCCATTGCTGGGTCTACCCACCTTCTCCATGCACCCATACTTTCTCCATTAGTGCTGGGACCAGTGTGGAGCCTACGGGTATTTTGGGTGGGGGTCTGGTGCTCACACCATCTGCTAGGGGATTTTTTATTAATCCTCTAACCCCCCACCTCACTACTGTCATGTTTCATCTGAAGGGTGGGCATGCAATGGGGCATGCTGACATATTGCCCTACCTCCATGGTAGCTCAGTTAGTGTTACTACCCTAATCCCTCTTTGGACAGCACCCCCAATTTCTACCAGAAATTTTGTGAGAATGCCCTTGAGTCTACCCTCCACCCTCCCCCCCCCCCCCCGGATGGTAATGTTCATCTACTGCACTTCTCTGTCAGTCACCCAAGCCATTAATTGAACCCAGACTAGCTCAGCTACAGTCACATTTATCCCCCTACATGACCAGAGTGGCAGATTCCAAAAGGCTGTCTCTCATTGTGAATTACTTACTCTAGCATAAGGCCTATCTATAGGGCAGACTTACACTAAAGTAAGTCACTTACACTGCAAAAAAGTCTTTTTAGAATTCGGCTTAAATGATACACATTCAGCTTGCAGTTTCATTAGTCAATGTTCTGTGATAATTTGTTAAGCTTTGATAAGTTCATACCCTTGGTGACATGAAGTACTTCTGCAGAGAGTTCTTTTAGTACCATAGATGTGCTCTTATCAGACCATAAACACTGGCCAGGAATGCTTTATTGGGTTAAAAATTGGAGTTTGTAGTCATGTGGTGACTTTGTGGTATATCAGTGCTTTTTTATTATCCTGCATTTTAAGGTTACATTTAGTTTGTTTATTTTAACATGAGTTCTTTTATTTTAAACATATTGTAAAATCAAATACAATAAAAAGTGAAAGAACAAATAAATCAAAATGTAGAAAAAAATAGACATGACATTTATTGTTTAACAGGAACAGAATTTAAGTTCAGAAAAAATTGTCAATGATCCAGAAATACACAACCTGTCTCGTTATGTCTTATGTTCTAGATTCCAAAAGGTTGCTTAAAACCTATATTTTTACTCTCACTAAATAAACTATTGTTTTTACAGAATGACTCACCATATATTTCTGTCATCTGCAATCTTCCAAAAACAAGGCATATTAATGTAGTTTCTGCATGGACCAAGCGGTTACAACATTACGCACAAGTGAAATAGTTTAAAAGAATGCGTGCCATTCTGTACATGTTGCTGAGTAGCAACTCTCAAGAAGCCTTGTAGGTGCACTTTTATCAAAAAAACTGTTGGTCATCACAGCTGAAAAGTTTATTCCCTCATTCTTGTTTTCTATTACCACTATGGTGACCCTATGGCTTTTCAGAGTAATGCCAAGATTTGCAGGTTGTAAAATGGAAATTACAGAACTTAGTACAGAGAAAACATAAAGAAATAAAATATACCTACAGTTTCCTGAAGCTACTGATATTGGCTAATCACTCAGCCATCCAGTAGTATGATCTTCCTCTCTGGTTCATAGCCCATATCATCAGATAACCCCCAACTGGTATTCATGTTTGTAATGGGGTTTCACTAACATTTTGTAAGAGTCAGTGAATTTTGAAGGAAAAATGTTCTGCGTATGCATTGCTGTATCATGAAAGGCGAATGATAGTGTGTTTAGTGCCTGCTACTAAAAACATTTATCTCAGAAATCTCCCTTTTGTCAATGAGATTTTATTGACTCTTTCTAGCTCTCCTATCCACCTGAAAGTCTCTGTTTATGGACTTGGCATAGATATCAGCCATGCTAAGTCTACTCCTTCTTCCCTAAGCCATGAAAAGAAGAAACTTGTCCAGAAAGATTTGGTGTTCAAGTCAGCTTGTGTCTTATGTCAACTGTTGGTGTGTGACTGCTGTGACCATTAGTTGTTCTCAAGACTGTTCATCTTTTTCTCCTGCTCCCTTTGGTGTTGCTCAACAATGAACCTGGCTTAAGGCATGTCCTCTGTGGCTGTCTAGTTGTCTTTGCTAGGGTGGGAGAACCACCTATGTATGCTTTGGTGAAGCTCAAAATCTCAACCAAATTGGCATCTAGCAGAAATTGAAACACCCACTACTACACATATCTAGTTAACTGTTACATAGCTCCCACCATCCCCTTCCTCTCAACAGAAATGTAAAGATGTGGTTCATTCAACTTTATCCCACGTAAACAATAAGAAAAATATAGTTACTCTAGATGACTTTAAAATCAACACATTAATCCCATTAATTTAGAGGTCTTAGACTATTTAACTGAACATCAACTAAGAGAATTAGTCATGCAACCTACCAGACCTATCTTTTTGACCAAAAAGCACTCCTCATTGATCTCATCATCTCCAGTATCCCAAACACAATCTTCAACATCACAATTCACTCACTCTCTTTTAGCAATCATTGCCCCATCAGCTTCTCCATTATATACCTAGCCCTCAAAGCAAAACCAAAATTAATCTCCTTCAGATCGAAATCCATTGCCAGTACTGTAAAGCTATCTTCTACTCTCTCTTTCCAGGACTGAACCCCTATTCTAGACACCACTGATCCTAACAAAGCAACAGAGTTTCTTACACACACTCTCTTCAGTCTACAAAACAGACACTTTCCCTTAACCTCTAGACTTTCTAACTACAAACTAAAAAGTGGCAAATCCATGATTTAAAATCCCTCCTCAAATTCAAAGATGAATCCTGACACTCCTGGAAATCTAATCTGACTCCAGAAAATAGGAAGCAGTATACAAATCTAAGGAACCTGGAGAAAAAAAGCCATTAGAAGACACAAAAGTCATTCCATGGTGCACCTCTAAAAATGTCTTAAATACCAATTTTTGAAATAAGTCAAAAACTTCACATGATATAACCTACTTCACACTTCTACAAATACTTCCTTCAGCTACTCTGCAAATGACTTCCACAAACATTTTAGCAACATGTCCTAATGTGCTGCAGTCACACCCACAAATGCTCCCTCATGCCAACCACAATATATCCTTCTCTTATTTATGGCAAATCTCATCCAAAGACATTATCCATTCACTTGAACAAATACAGCTTGAAGTAACCCAGGTATAAACAACTTATATCAATGGTTCCTATACAACTGTTGTGACTTCATTGTTACACCCCTAAAACACATCTTTAATCCTTGTTATACTACCAACTCCATGCCTAATATATGGAAATCTACCATAACAAAACCACTGCCCATGTAAAAACAACCCATACTGCCACCAAACTACTGCCATATTCATATTCACACATCATCATTCTCAACCCCCTTTTTATCCATTTTCTACATGGGTGTGGGATGTTGCATAAACTGTCTCTAGATTTAGTGCCACTCTCCTACCTTCTTCCACAGTCATGCCTGGCTGTTTCATGTCTTCTCTCTTTTATAGATGCTCTCATTTCCACTTGCCTTCTTCCTGTCTGTCCCAAATCTTCTTCAACAGATTGTCCTGCACATGTACCTGAACCTCCATCATCTGTTCTCTTTGATCTTCTGTGCCATTGGAGTTACTTGGCTTCTATTCTGATGTCCTTATTTTTTCTGCTGTCCCACAGTGTGCATCTTACCACCCACCTCAAGCACTTCAACTCCATCACCTCTAGCTTCCTCAACTGCTATACCCTCAATCCCTATGTTTCTGTATCAAACAGTAGCACTGGTCTCACCATTGTTTTGCACTTCTTACTTTCTTAATTTTTGTGGCATTCTCCTATCATACACTGCCCTTGACATATGACAGTTGGCTGCAGCCTCCTCTTATTCTAACTTTGACTTCTCATCATACCTCTCAACTGTCCAGATTTTTGCAGAATGTCCAGATTATTGCCTCATATTTTTGGTCTGTTCTTCATAACATCTGTGGTTTTCTGGCAAATTGATTAGGATTGAAGTCACCAAATACTGATATACATTTGAGTTTCAGACTTCATACCTTTCAGAAAATGCATGTTAACACAAATCCTGTTATTCTAGCAAATTTCTAAGTTTATAACAGCAATTTTTAAAATCTGTACCTATTTATGGGCCTTTTTCCCACCATTATTTTATGCTTCGTCCAGATTTTTAGCACTAAGAGGTTGAGAGGTATGCTTCTCATTAAGACTTCCCTTCTCCTCAACCACCCCTCCTAGGAACTTGAAGCTGTTAACTTGTTTCACTATTCCCTTCTGTCTTAGTTCTCAGCATCTTCTGATTTTCCTAAGTTGGTGCCATTACAACCGTTTAATCTGTACTTAGTTTCATCCTTTAGTTTTTCATTGTATTCCCTTATCTTTTGCTGAAGTTCTTGCCCACTCAGGCTGTAATGCCACATTGTCTGCATACAGTAAATTTGTTCATCTGCCCCCTCTGGCCTATTTGCTAATGTAGGGCATCACCAGAATGTGCAGTGGGCTCAGAGTTGAACCCTGTGACACACCCATTCACACTGGGATCCCCTCTGTGAGACTGAACACCCTTCTTTTGTCACTGGGTCCTTATACATACCCTGCACTAATCCTACCAATGTTTTTGGACTTGAAACCACTTCAGAACTGGCCAAGTCAGCTTTCTTGAGACCTTGTTATATGCTTTCTCCATGTCTAAGAATGCCTAGTTGGGCTCTTTCCTCATCTCTTGCTTCTTCTCAATGATCTGTCTCACTGCAAACATCAGCTCATTTGGGCTGCATCCTGGTCTGAATCTGAACTTTTTGTCTGCCATTTCACTCTCCATTATTCTGCATATTTGTTTATCAAGCACCCTGTTCAAAACCTTTATGCAGTGTGACAGAAGTTTGATACCTCTATGTTGCCCACATATGTTAATTTCCCCTTTGTTCTTGTACAACCACAGTAGTATGTTTATCCTCCAGTCATCTGATATATGTCTCTTAATACTGTTATGAGTACCCTCATAAGCCATTTCTCTTCTAACCCACCCAACATCTTGATCTTATCTGCCATGACATATTCGAACCTTGCTGCTTTCCCCAAAAAAATTTCCCTTTATTTCTTCTAGGGTGGGCTCCTCCTCTTCTTTCATTGTTGGCTGTGTCTGGAGCAGTACAACTCCTGTGGGCTTTTCTTTATTCAAAAGCTGACGAAGTACTTTTTCAATCTGGCTTGATGTCCTGAAGACTAGTGAACAGGTTGTTGCTGATGCTTTTATGAAGGGTGTCAAATGACTATATTCTTTAGATTTCTGTCTTTGCCTTGCAACCTGATAGAGTTTTTTTTTATGCCATTTACTGAGTCACTTTCTAACAGCTGGTATAGTGCCTTTTATGCCTAGTTCTACACTGTTGCAAGTGCTCTCTTAGCTTCTTTGATAGCCAACCAGTATTTCTGTTAGGCTGGACCATCTTTTTTATCTTCCAATTTTTTTTGCACTCCTTCTTTCTTTTGATAACTTCCTGGACTTTGCATTCCACCACCAACTGTCCTTATGTACTTTATTGCCATTCTTGACTCAGCTGCATATCTGTTTTATATTCCTCACACATTTTGTTTTGAGGTACAATAATTCTTTTTCAATGAGACTGATTTCCTCTTCTTCCTGAAGTGCTAGAGCCCTGAGTATTTCCTGCAACTCTTGTGCATTCTGCCAAGTCAACTTCCAGGTCTTCAGCCTGGTCTCCATTAATCTTAGAGCCTTGTCTCTGACCACTGCTTGCATCTGATTGACAACCAATGGTTTATGATGTGGGACAACTGTTTCACTGGGGATGACTTTACTATCACTGATTCTACCCCAGTGCCTTTTCTTTATTAGCATAAGTATACCTCAGTTCCATTTTGGCAACTTTTTATGTAATCTTATGACTCTGTCTTTCTGAACCACATGTTGATAACTATAAAGCTTGTTGGCCCTCCCATGTGGACCTAGGCAGTCCTCTTACCTTTTTCTGTCAGGACCCCATTATTGATACAAAGTCATGTTGTCCTGCTTTAGCTATTAGATCCTGCAACTGTTGACTGAATGGCATTTTTTCACATTATCACAGCCCTGCTGTGGGGCATATACTGAAATTATAAATATTTTTCTATCCTTACACTGGAGTCTAATAGCCATGCATCTGTTATTAATTCTGATGACATCTTTCACTGTCTTCTGAAGCCCCTCTCTCATCAGAATTCCCACAGCATTTCTAGTCATCTTCTGAGTAATACAGTCTGGACCCCAAGCCAAGCAACTTTGCTGCACTGCCCTTCTATCTTGCCTCCTGGATACAGAGGATTTCATGCCTCCTTCTCACCATCACATCATCCACTTGAAAGTTCCATTCAGTCAGTAAACCTATATTGAGTGTAGCAATCCTCATGTTTGGCATTTTGTTTGGCATTGCATCCAGCTTTTGCTCAATAGAGCTATCCTAGGAACTCAAACTGGACAACTGGACACTGGCCATTTAGGACCTTTTTGATGCAGGGCTTCTGGGATTTATGTCAGGTACACATTGCCCAATTGAAGTAAATGGATCAGAGTAGGCCAGATCCTCAAACCACATATCACCAATTAATGCCCGTTCACATTTTTTGGTGACATTAGTCATTGTGACCCAATCACCTAGAGACAAGTTTTACACCATGGAATGACTAGCCTTGACACAGTGCATAATCTGCCATCCATGTTCTCCTGTCTACAAGATACTTGCACCACAGTTGATACCTAAAGTGGTTGGTCTATACAACAATTTCCCCAACAGTCACCGTATCAAGAGTTTGTGCTGCTGTCAGCAATTTTATACTTGGGTGAGCCTGAGATGGAAACATTTAGCATGCTTTAGGAGATGAGAGGAAACCCCCATAGACACATGGAGAAAATGCAAACTCCATACAGGCATTGGCTAGAGATCAAGATCGAACCTTGTCCCTTTGCGGATGGGAGGCAAAAACTTTACCAGTATGCCATATAGAGCTATTTCTGTCCAACCAGCCTTATGCAAAATCTTTAAAAAAGTAATTTACCTACAACTCACAGAATATACTACTAAATACCACCCTCTCTTACAAAAACAGCAGTGCTTCTGGGCATGGAGCAGAGTGATTTAGTCAATCACACTTCTCTTATAATCCACCTTTCAGAACTAAGCATTAGCCCTGATGCCATCTCTTGGTCCAAAGTTATCTATCTATCATTTTTCAGTGAACTGTAACTTCAGTACTTCTCTCTTGCTCACTTTCTCTCTCTCTCCTCTCCACTACTCAAAGATGTACCTCAAGCATCTGTTCTTGCTCACATTCTCTTTCCATATGCATCAACAAATTCTACTCAATCTTCCTTACCATCCTCTCCTTCTCTAGGTCAATGACATGGTCGTCTACTGCTCCAACCACTCCCTAACTACAAGATTTACAATCTGACTTCAATCACCTCAAATGAGTGGATTACTACTATAAACCTCAAACTAAATGCATCGAAAACTAAATCTCTGTTTTTTTTGCTACTAAACAGAAACTCAGTAAATTAAAGAAAAAAATGAGATATCTATGATCACAACAACCATCCCTTACAGCAAGTTTCCACTTTGAAATATCTTGATCGCTGGTTAAACTCTTCATTCAACTTTCACCTGCATCTTGATAATACACATATAAAGTAATCCCCATGGAAAAAAAAATAATCCCCTACTTCTCTTGGCACAAAAAAAATCCTATTTCCTCTTGTTATGGAAACATATGCTGTATTGTTTCATGATTATTCTTCACAAAATGCATATTAACTTGCAGTTATTTTCACAAATGAGTCAAAATGTTTATAATATGTTTATGTCGAATATATAATGTAATACAAAGGCGTGATTGTACAAAATACAGTTTCACATAAGTTGTAGCTTTATATTACAAATGCCTTTCAACTGCATTCTCTTTTCATTATCAAATTATAGTGTACCAACAGGAAATTAAAGGCAAAGTAAGTGCTAAAGGAGTTAAGGGATGTTACTGTGTTTAAAAGGGTCTGGTTTCAGAATGTAATGGAAGGAGGAAAGAAAACAATGTGTCAAGAATCTTTTCTAAGTTCTGGCCTTCTCAGGCTGGGGGATGAATCATTGCAAGAATGTCTGTAATACAATGTGCACTGGTACTGAATGATACAAGGTCAAAAGACAGATTGGTAGGCCAGGTGGTCTGTGTTTACAAAAAAAGACATAATTGTCAAGTGTTCACGTAAGCTTTAAACAAGAAGCACGAGGGCACAGATTATTTTAAAATTGTATGATTTGCTAAACGCTACATTACGTCAAAGTTCTGCATGCATGAAATTGATAAGTAGATGTATATATGTAGTATTATTTTCCTTTGTTTTTGAGACTGATCTGAGATTTTGTAAAGGCAGTCTCCCAGCGCTGTTTGTGGAATAAATCAGTACTTTGCACATCTTGAAGCATCATTCTTGACTCAAGACTAAAAGGTAAAACTCTTTGTTATTTATTTGTTGCACTTTAACACGCTCACACTCTACAAGTTCTGCAACAGGGAAATGATCTTACTAGTTTGATTCAAATTCAGCCTCTCTCTTATATCAAAAGATTCTACTAATAGCTCTATTATTCAAACAATAGCAAACAAAATATTTAGACTTATTACACAGTCCCCTAGTAATGAACTCCACTGTATAACACTAAAAAGGTTAACTGGTTCTTAGTTATCCAAATAGCAGACTTGCTCCTAAGATCTCAACTGTTCAAATTCCTACATAAAAATACTTTCCATCCTTTAACAATGAATCTAACCTAAACCACTCAGGTCCTAAAATACAAATCCCACAATCCAAGCAACATATCTCTAATCATACATTTTCAGTTCTTGGGCCCAAACTGTTGGACTACCTACCACCTAAAATTAAAAAAACTCATCCTCTTATTCCAACTTCCATTCTCTACAAAATCACTATTAGTTAAACAAGTAGAATGTACTAGTTATCCCTCAGGCAACATCACTTAAGGAGATGTTGAATTCTTCTCCACACTAACTGAACCACTACTTCTTTTCACATTTCTAATAGCACATACCACAATCTCCAACCATTACTATGGGAGAGGTCATCAGTGAACTTTCCAAGGCTATAAACACTGCATCAGTTGTTCCAGATAACATCCTGGGATGACTAATAAATAGCATGAAACATGACCTGTCTGGTCCACTTGAACCAGTTTCAGCTGAAGCCTGCAGTCAGGTTGTGTGACCAAGGATTGGAACATGGCTATAGTCATTCCACTGCACAATGGGGGTTCAACCACTGATCCAGGTAACTACAGGAGTATAAGTCTGACCAGTCTCATATGTAAGACCATGGAACGAATCATCATGAACATGATAAATGAGGACATAGGTAACCTGCAATAACTGGACCCATACTAGTTCAGCTTTGTTAAAGGAAGATCATGCCTATTAAATCTGGTGGACTTTTCTGAGAGGGTCACCAAAGCATTGTCTGAAGGCACGAGGGTCCACACAGCTTACCTCATCCTGATCAAGGCTTTTGAATCAATACTTCATTCAGGCATTATAGACGAGTTCAGTAATTTAGGTATAAACCCTTTTATCACTCTCTGGACAGCCAGCTGACTCATTGATAGTACCCACAAAGTCAAAATAGGTGAGGCCATCTCCACCAAAAGGTTAGTCACTAGCAGAGTTCCCCAGGGGGTGGTACTGGGTCTGCTCCTTTTTGGCATCTATTTTTCTGAAATGCAAGCAAATGCTGAAGGCTTATGGCTGATTCAGTTTGCAAATAATTGCAAGCTGGAAATAATGAGGGTGGGAAAGGCTTCTAAATAGGGACATATTTTAAATATTGTTCTTATAAACTTAGAAAACTTGTAGAATAAAAGGTGCTGTGTTAACACACATTTTTGAAGGATATGAAGTCTCAACTCAAATGCATGCCATTATATACTGATTTCATTCCTTTATGACTTATCAGAAAACCACACATTTTATGAAACAGACCAAAAATATGTTAGACAAAAATCTGGACATTCTTTGAAAATCTGGACAGTTGAGAGGTATGGAGTTCTGTATCTAAATGCTTAAGTGTTTAAATAATAGTTATATGTCCCTTTAGTAAATCAAAGCTCTTAATTAAGTCTTATGTTCAGTGCAAAACTGTATCCTGCTCAAGTAACTTTCTTAGAGGCACAACTATATGTGAATTGTGGACTTAATGACTTATTTTACTATCCTTAAGAATCATATTATGAGGAACTGTCTATAAGAATCGGCATGTTTCCCACAGCAGTCACCTTGACTGTATTGGGTTATAGCCTATTAGTAGTGAGAAGACGTCCTGTGTGCTGTCCAGCAGTTTATTTAATTCAAATACATGGTGTGGATTGGTAGCATTGCAGACCAAACTACCATCATGTTTACTACTCCTTCCAAGTCATCCGTTGTATGAGCTCAGAGACAGTGTCGCCTCAGAATATGGTTTGCATGGTTTTAAATGGGTCTGTACAGATTCAGACTTTTCGATTCATACATTTTCATGTTGTTAAACTTTCTGTGGGCTTAGCCACTTCAGCAATTACACCTAGCTGTCCCATGTGTTTAAACTCTTGCAGTATCCTTTCTTTTATAAATATAGGTACTTTGCATTCGGCATGGATCACTGGCTTGGATGTGATAAATGCATTGGCACTGACCACATGTGCTTCATTAGAGGGAGTTCCAGGTCAGTAATGTCTGTCACAGTATAGTACTCCACACTCCACTGCATACTTGTAAGTAAGAGCCCACCTTTATATCTGTTCTTCCAGGCAGCTCTGATCTGAAACTGCAACAGCCTACAATGATGAGGTATGTCTGTCAATGTATGCTGGAACTGAATCTTAATGTGTAGCAGTATACATGCCTTAAAGGGTTATAGAGACATATGTTTTGTGAGCAGAAAATAGTACCATGTGTGTTCATACTTTCACAGGTTCCATGGCGGAGAGTTTGGCACAATAGGACAAAATATGCCTGATGTCAACAGGACTCCAGAGGCAAGCTAATAGTTGTGACATGCAAGTGGTATGGTCCATTAACCCAACAGTACTGTCTGCAACACTACAGGAGAAGGGTTCACCTAAATGTATCATTACATAGATGCTTTTAGAGTTACAGGCTAAGCACGCAGCTTCACTGGTACACGTCTTGCTTTTGACACTCCCTCACAGCTCCTCCTCCTGTACTCCTAGTGTATATAGCATCCAAAATGAACACTACCTCTGAGTTTGACATATCCAGCACAGGGGACTGATGTGCATGGGGATTATGCATCACAGTGATGACAGGACTGTCTTTGACATTGTAATGACCTCAGCATTAGCTAGTGGATCAGTCATCCAATGACAAATATCTGCTATTCACAGCATTGTGGGGCTAGAGAATGTGCTATGTGACTTGCAGGATGACATGCAGGAATGGCACAGTGACATGGAGTATTAAGATAGGGATCATACAGTGCTTTTAAGGTCTATAGTGACAAATATGCTTCCATAGGAACCTCTATGAGACACAATGCAGCTGCATACAGGGTACCTCCACGTGCTATACTGTCCATGGTAATAGGAGGGTTTGGATATGAAGGGATCAGCCACAGAGTATCACAAGTCAGAATACACAGGCGGCTATTGAGGCAGCTTCACTGTTACCTGTGGGTGGACAGCCTATCATCCCACACAGAGGTAATGAGTAGCTCACGGGCAATGCACTAATCAGGATCAGCACGTGGTATTCTTCCTCATGGCACATGTTTATGGTCCTGTAGTTTTATCACTGCCCAACCACAGACTACATTGATATTCAGCACCACAAGCCGACAAAGTAGAGATTGCCAATGGTCATGCCATAGCAGTCCCACCACACCAGTGTAGGATGTGATTTCTGACTCCCCATAATGTCAAAGACTACACGACTACAGTGTTCACCTTTCATAACTTTATCATAATGTTGTGCTTACTTGCTACTCTCTTAACCCCCCCCCCCAACCAGTGCAACTGATGTACCTTGCCAATCCCATAAGCTGTGTGGGTATGAAGATGTCTTATGCACAGAATGGCTGGGCCATTCTCTTACCTGCATGTCTGGATTTGATAATGTATCCTTATAATCTGTATTTTATATGGCAAGTCTTTGACAAGATTATACCTATTTGCCAGAGTTTCACTGTATGGCATCTACCTGTGCCTTGCTTGTGGTGTTGCTACTCCGTGTTTGTTCCTAACTGTCTTCACCATCCTTCTGCTGCTGTGACTGATAAGTAAGCCCCTGCCATGATGTAAACCTGTTGTTTCAGTTGTTTGTGCAGTGTTATGTTGTGTTGTGCGACATGCACTACAAAATTCTTGCTGTAAGTATCTGAATTGTATTGCAGTGTCCCTCACTAGGTGTATAGGCAGCAGAGGCATCCCTTCATAATTGCAAACGCATACTGTACCACATTTTATTACACAACTGTGTTATAGGCCATTTCCTGCATGATCTGCAGATTGCATATTAGGATTATCAGCCACAGCTCTAGGATATTATCAGTCTCAGCAAGCAGCACATAACATTTTCCATCTGGCTTGGTCTCATTTTGCAGGGTACCTGGGTTTATAGACCTATCTATCTAGCATTGCACATACCAACCAGATAATCCTGTGGAACATTCATTATCAGGAATCTTTGGTGTAGGTTGAACATATGCAAAATGTATGAATCATGATTACTGGAACATTGGTGGTGGGTCATATAATATATAATGGCTTGGACATTGTAGAACACCTAACCATCCAGCTGATGCAGCACAGCCACTCTGGGTCATGTGGAGCCTTGACAACAACATGTGAGCAACCTTTGGCTCAATGAATCTTATGGAAATGAGCTATGTTGTAAATGGCCTGCAAGTGACTGTTTCTCTCTTCTGCTTTCTTCGAAAAGCAGACATGTTCCTTCTCATGTTTTAGCATTATATATATATGAGGTTTACTCTCTAAAAGGTTGAAAGTCATATGGTTGACAGTCATAATGTCGAAAGCCATTACACTTAACATTCAAAATACTGAAAACAAAGTCAAAGTTTAAATGGCCGTAAAACACCTGCAGTGCTGATAGTAGTGTTTTTGCAGGGGGGAAGCCCCCCCTGCACCCCCCACCCCCTGCTACTTATATATTATAACTCCAAGATCACACAACAGTGCTGACAAGGGTATATCCTTGCCCTGTTGTCAGCATAATGTCAACAGGTAATTTGCATGCACTTCCCGTTGACCAAATGAACAACTTAATATTCATGTGTCGACCATATGGGTTGATCAAATGAATGTTAGACCATATGAATTTCAACCTTTTGAATATGAGACTGACTGCTATGAAATGCTTATAATACTGCTCATAGGTCAATGGATGGTCCCTGTAACTAAGATTGTTAAGGATACACATACCTCTGTATCTTCAGGAATAGGCATATCATGCATACACCTTGATTCCATATGTGGTTGATACAGTTTTACAAGATCCCTTGCAGTATCCAAGCCCACAAAGACATGGTCCACATTCTGCTGGTCGGTGAGCCTGAGGTATGACAGGTGTTGTCTGCACCTGCTGCAGTGACATGGATGGCCACCATGCACAACATTATGGGCATTGGCTTTGACATCAGCTCCAACACATTCTGCTATGCTGTTGCTGCTGATGCTCCAAACATCGTTTTGATTCTATATCACAAAGAGAGATTCTCAAAATAGGTACTCACAGCAGTGCAGAGCACCTATTTTATACATTTCTGAATCAATTAAACATTTTCATTCCCTTCATTTGCATTATTCTTGAGCCTGTGGTTCCCTTCATTTACAAAATCATGCGTCATTGGCTTGGGGGGGGGGGGTCATCGTTTTCATGTTATGATGCACTCATTAGCATGCACTGCACACAGCACTATTTTGACCATATCTCAGCCATGTTATCTATAATTTAGAATTACTCACAGCCTGTGCTTTGATAATTAACCATGTCAGCTTGCAATGTTATGTGTTATTTGGGAATCTCAGCCTAAATGAGTTGCCTTGTTGTCTTTTGTTGCAGGTCATGTCATTTCTTATGTAAAAGGCACAAATCTGTGTCTGCTTAATTTAAAAACTGACTCTAGAGAAAGCATTTGCATCTTGTACAGTATATGTTCAATTACTAAACAGCATGAATTGGTTGTTTATTAATCTTGTCAAAACTAGCATACTCTGGACCGGAAAAAAACGAGGCAGCAAAGTTATCTAGTCAGCACAAAAGAAGTAGTATAAACATAGCAGTAACTGAGAGTTCATGGACATGCTAACTACTTGTGTGTGGACTGCATCTTATACACTCTCTGTTATTTGTTATTTAGAAGGGAAAGCAAGAGAAGGAGACAACAGGCTACTGAGAGCAGAGACATCCCTTCATAATTGCAAACACACAATGTACCACATTTCATTCCACATGGACTGTGTTATAGGTCATTTCCTGCATGATCTGCAGATTTCATATTAGGATCATCAGCCACAGCTCTAGGACATTATCAGTCTCAGCAAGTAGCACATAACATTTTCCAGGGCAAACAATGACTCTGAAAAACAATAAAAAGAAAGGAGTAACAAAACACTGAAAAGGGAATTCTTTCCACCTGTGACTCTTGAATAAAAAGAATACAGAATTTACTACTGCCAATTTTCCAGCCCTACAACAATTTGTAGTCTGTTAGCATTTAGTTAATATAAAACATTGTCAAACCTTTTGTTACACAACATTTCTAAATTAACTTCTACAATCTATTTGGTGAGTTACTTTTAATTAAGAAATAGATTTTAGTCAAGTACAATGGATATAGTTTTCATTTATTAATTCATTCAGCCTTCACCACACATAAATATTTAAAACCCTCCTACCACTTCCCTTATAAGTTCACATTAATGTAGTCAGAAAATAAAACACATTTATGTTTAATTAAATTGCAAGGAAAAAAATGCAAAGCATTCTAGAATCCGATATAATTTAAAGGTTATGCATGCAATAGGTGAAGGAGAGGATTGTGTAAAGAGAGAGAGAGACTATTTTTCCTCAGTGCAATAGAAAGTTATAAAGCACTGCAAGTTCTGTAATTACAGAGGGAAGGCTCTAAGCTATACACTGTATTAAGCTCAGATTCCCTGCACTTCTCTATTGTGTATGGGGAGTCATTTGATGTTATTAATTTTGTAAAACTGCAGTCTGTGCATAAATGTTCAAAGACATTATAACTTAACAGTGATGTTTAATGCATGCCAAACTAGTTCAGGTCACCAGTGAAACAAAATTACTGTGGTCATAGTTCCACTTTTCATTTAACGTCTCATGTAAATGAAGGGCAAGTTACAATGCACTGTCAGTGTTTTCTGCTTCTATCCAGGCCTGCACAGTCTTTGGCCTGTTTTATTCTCTGTACCAAAATATAAAGCAGACATTAATAGTAGCAATTAGTTTAAAGGTTTGGATGCAGTTAAGGATCTTACTTTGAAAGGGAATGGAATAAGATGAGTTTAAGAGGCAGTGAGTAGTTTTAGGTATAAGATAGATAATATGCAATTTAGATGCTGAACATTAGTTAGTTTCTCACAAAGGTAGGGAATCAGACATTCTTTTAACTGTAGAATATTGGGACTTTCATGATGCATTTACTTTTATCACCTTTTCTGTGTAAAAGCAGCACTGATTCATAAGTTCAGAGCGTTTTACTAAGTGTGAGCCAAGCGATTGTTAAAAAGCTTAACCTACTGGCTCAAACAGCACAATTATGCTAATTTCAACAGGTTTGAAAATTGTTGATGTATCTTCCCTCCAGAAATTTATAGATACGTATCCAGTCTTCTACATTGTTGTAGGCAAACAACTTGAAAATGAAACAGGAGCAGTTGATTTTTGTTTTATTTAATTTTTTTTCTATTGTGTTTCCTTGAAGAATTTGCAGTTACATTTTTTTCAGTAATATAAGACAAATGTACAAATGAGGTAGCAAAGATGTAACTCCTTGTCTGAAAAGTTGTTTAGTCTCAAAGTACTGTACTTGGAGATGCGGGGTGAGCATGGTATTGGTGATCTTATCCCCTCTCAGCACAAAAGCATTTTTTGTAATAATTTTAAAGTCTCTGAAATGTGATCTCAGCTCTACAGTTGTGATTATTGCTGATGTGATGATTGACAGTGTGGTGTTCAATATAGATCCAAACAAATACATGCAGTCAAAAAATGCAGAAAACTATTCCTTATTGGCACTAAAGACATGCAAAGAATGTAGAGCTTAAAAGTGTGAAATTGATAATATAGTCTGACAAAGGGAATTTGTTAGATTTGGGCAAAGAAGCTAAAATAATAAAAGAGCTATGTTTAATTAGACATTGAAGTAAAGGGTAAAGTGATGAGTGATCAAACTGATGCAATTCAAAAACAAGTTAAATTATTATGTGGAAGATACTTATACATTTAAACTATCAGGAGTCACAACTGGGTCAAAAATTGCTCACTATAATGTAATAATAACAATAAAGTCCTTTATTAGTGGGCCATTTTATTTGATGGAGACTTGTCATGGTGAAAATAATTCATGTTAGACAGACAAAAAAACAGCACTACCTTGCAGAACTCTAAAAATGTGCTGGCCTAGGAGGTTTGTCAGGTGTATGTTACAAACAAAAATATACTAAAACATCATCAGTCATGCCTGCTCAAAAGATTGTTCATATCTTGTAGAGAAGGTAGCAGATCATTTGCACACTTTTACCACCTCATGGACCAAGTTGCCAAGAACCATTGTATCATCTTGAGACAATGAAAACATGCAAAGTTTTTATAAGGGTTTTTACTGTGCTGTCTGTTTTCTCAAAGCTCTAAATATACTACTTACAAGTCCACACTACTTTGGGAACAACTACATGTGATTCTGTCTGTTTTTCTAAGGAGGTAAAATTCATAGGTAGTATATTTCAAGAACAAGGGTGAGGGGACAGAGCATCCTTTTGCTTAACCCCTTGTAGAGTGTATTTTTGAGGTTACTGACAGCCTGTCACCTGATAATGAAGCTCCAAGTCCATTGTTGGCTACAGGTGTCACTGATGTGACTGCTGTCCCCATTATTCTACACATGGAAGAACAACATAAACACTGGACTGTTACTACGGATAGTTCATGACTTTATAATTTGTTTGAAATATCTCTGTAATGTAAAGTGTTATCCTGGTTTATATTATATGAAGTAGCAGATAAAATGATACATTCGTAATGTACCATGTTATAATGTACAATGCATGATAACCTACTTCAAAGTACAAGGGGAATATCGATCACTGACAAAAATCATTGTGGTGCAGCAGATATCATACTCACCTTTGGAGCAGAAAGTTGTGGACTCTATCCCCATATCAAGTAGACTGATTTTTGACACTTCAGTGCAATATGGGGGGGGGGGGTCTGTACTTCAGAGTGTGCTATCCTTCAAATGAGATGTGAAGCCAAGGTTCCATCTGCTTGAGTTGCTGTTAGCTCAGCTGGATGTAAAAGATCCCATGGCACCTATAGAAAAGATTTGGGGTTCTTTATTGATAATCACCACTTATATACATTATTTACATAATAGATATTGTATACATTATTTACAATTATTTACACTTTTATATATCAAAAAGCAATTTTGTATTAGTAAGCACACTCCCATACCCTTTTTTTCTAAAGCTAAAAATGTATTTTCTTTAGAATTTCTGCTATTTCCCGTTACACTTTACATCAAGTCTCTCAATCCATAATGTCCATATAATATAAAAATTTATTTTATCAATTTTCTTCACTTCTTTTTGATTTTTTATTGCCACTATATCCCTATTTCAAACATGTCCACGTTTAAATGTCCTATCTTTTCAAAATCTTTCAACATATTATTTTTATATATTTCTTCTCATAACTCATTTACTCTAGAACATTTTAAAAACAGTTATTTCGAGTGTCCCACAATGAATGCATATTCTTCCTTGTTTCTTTTATAAGGCATGTTAGCTTTACAGGGAATTTACCTGTTGATAGTCTCCACAGAAAATCTTTGCATTCATATATTTTTTTACACCACATAATTCTCACTTTAATAGATTTCTTTTTCATCTCTAAATGTTTCCAAGGATCTAAATGTTTCCAAGGAAAGATAAAATAATGTTTCTTCATAATATTCTGTCAGATTTGTATTTTCTTTTTTATAACTTGTTAAGGCCTTACACAAATTCAATGAAACCACAGGAACAATTGGGTTTAGTAACCCCAACCCCCGTTCTTCTTCCTTTACATACAAAATTTCCCTTCTAACTGGATTTCCTCTAGACACTCATATTTAATCTAGACACCCATATGAACGAAAATAGAATGGACATTATCTCTTTTTCATAATTAGTTGGCATCATATAAGTACTTGCTACATGTGTTAACTTGCCTAATAAAATATAATTTATCGAAAACACTTTTTCCTTGTATGACAGCTTATATGTCTTCCAAAATGTGCATATATCTCTTTATTTCCTGAAGAACTTTCTCCCATTGTTTCTTCTTACGGTCACTTGATCCAATTATTATGCCTAGTATATCTATAGTCTCTACATTAAACTGTATATCTCCTACATTTCCCATGAATCCAAAACCCTTACTTTTATACTTATTTATACATAATCCAAGTTTCTTAAAAAATTTAGTTAACTTTATGATTGTCTCTTATATCCACTCTTTGCTCTTAGTGATTAACACTATGTCATCTGCATATGTATATAACATTGATAATTGTATATTGTCCATTGTCTTATAGCCTGCCATATTTGATATTCTATTCATTTTATTGGCAATCACATTCATAACTAAAGCAAATATAATACTGCCTGATGGACATCCTTGTCTTATTTCACACTTTATTTTAATTTTCTTACTTAATCATGCATTTAAAATTATTCTTATATTATTTCTTTGATATGCATACTTAATTACTTTTACTATCCTACCATGTATGTTATAAGCTCCTAATATGTCCCATAAGGATTCATACTGTAGTTTATCAAATGCCTTATTTAAGTATCTGACCCTAATTTTAGCTTCAGCCTTTTTATTTACAGTATCATTTATTACTTATTTATTTTATTTATTTTATTTTATTTTACATTTGTTGACCGGGCTAGTCTAGCTGGATACATGTCCATTTTCAGTAGAGGCCCAGGGAGAAAAGCTCCAAGAAATCATACATAGTTAAAACAGAAGTTATTACAGATATTATAAAACAGCAAGTATTACAAAAGCCAATTATAATAATTTTTTTTTTTTATCCCCCCCCCCCCACAGGTACATACAAATTGCAAAACACTTAGTGATTTCATGATCAGGTGCAAGATACATATATGTTGTATAATAGTATTTTAAAGAATACATAAATGGGAGAAAAAAAAGGATGTAGGGTGAGGTATAGAGGATAGGAAAATAATTAGTCTGGGTTAGTACAGGAGCATAGCCAGTGTTTATTGAGGTATAGTTTTAGGTTATTTTTAAAAAGTGAGAGAGAAGACTGAGACGTGATTTCTGAGGGTAGTTTATTCCATATTTTTCCAACAGAATTCGAGAATAAGGATTCACCTGCTGAGTTGTTGGGTTTAGTAGTATTGATCAGTAGTTTGTTTGAGGAGCATAGATTTTTGAGATTATTATAAGGTGTAATTACGGTAGAGAGTATTGTGGTGTTGCTAGGTTGATACAGGGTCTTGTGGATTATTGTAAGCTGGTGAAGTTGGAGCTGGTTAAGTAGTTCTAGCCAGTTTAGATGTTGTAGATTTAGACAGTGATGGGTTCTAAAAGGAGAGCCTGTTGCAAATCTAGCAATATTGTTATAGGATGTTGCTAGTTTATTGAGGTTGTTTTTAGAGAGATTGGTGTATATAGGAGAAGCATAGAGGAGAGTGGAGATTAGGTGAGTTCTGGCTATAGTGGTCCTAGCTTCAGGTGTAAGATAGGGTTTAATTCTGTAAAAGGATCCTAGTTTTTTGTTAACTAATTTTATTGTGGTGTTTATATGAGTGTCAAAGTTAAGATTGTTGTCTATTGTTATTCCTAGCAGTTTAGTGGTTGGTTCAGGAGTGATAAGAGTACCGTTGCTAGAAGTGAGATTAAAATGGAAAGAGGTGGACTTTCGGGTTGGTGTAAAGAATAGTAGTTTAGTTTTCTTGGGGTTTAAGAGGAGGCAGCGGTGTGAGAACCATTGTTCTACAGTGTTGAAAGCTTTTTGAGTAAGATTATGAAGTTCAGTTTCAGAGGAGGCTGAGCAGATTATGGTAGAGTCATCTGCATATTGAATACAGGTGGAGTAAGGAATAGTAGAACTCAGGTCATTAATATAAATGGAAAATAGGAGTGGGCCTAGTATTGAGCCCTGTGGGACCCCAAGGGAGATAGAGAGGTGATTTGATAGTTTATTTTGCCAGAGTACAGCCTGCTGGCGGTTTTCAAGGTAGGATCTGAACCAGCTCATAGATAGAGGATCAAGTGAAAGAGAGTTCAGTGTATGGAGGAGTAGTTGGTGATTAACCATGTGATTAACCATGTCAAAAGCATTAGATAAGTCAATGAAAACTGCAGATGAGAGAAGATTTTTGTTGCGGTTATTATTAATGCAGTTAGTGAATGACAGCAGAGCAGTGGTAGTACTGTGGGAAGGTCTGAAACCATGTTGACAGTTTTCAAGTAGGTTGTTCTGGAGAAGGTGGTTAAGAAGTTGTTTATGGATACACTTTTCCATAATTTTTTTTCCATAATTTTTGCAATAGGGGATAGTAAAGCTATAGGGCGAAAGTTAGAGAAGTCATTGGAGTTCCCCCCTTTGTGTAGTGGGATGATATGAGAAATTTTCCAGCTAGATCGGACAGTTCCTTCACTTATAGATCTATTTATCAGAATGGAGATGGGATAGGCAATGGCTTTAGCTCCTTTTTGCAAGAATTCTGCAGGCAGTTTATTGGCTGTGGGAGTATTAGGTTTTAACTTTTGGAGAAGGGAGGAAATGAAGGAAGTAGATACTGGTTGTAAGTGAAATAAAGGAGGTAGGTTTAGAGAAGAAGTGGGCAGGTTAGAGGTATCAGGCTAGAGGTATTCTTTTACTATCCATAATAAATTCTGACTTTCTTTCCCTTTTCTACCAAAAATTGTTTGTTTAAGCAACTTAAATACCACTGTACATCAGACAGTATTGTAACTGTTGAAATTAATATATTGTAACAGAGGATACTGGAAGAGAAGAGGTTAATCTCAGTCCAGATAACTTTGAAAAATAGTCTGAAATTAAATTACCGTGTTTAGGCCATAAGGATTGTATCTTATAGTTCTGATTGCAGCCACAGACAAAATGCCTGTGAAAACAGGGAGTAGGAATCCTACTGTATTGTCCTTAGGGGTGAACTAATTGCTACTCTGGAAGGGTGGAAGTTTTTGAAATGGTTTTATAGCGTGTGTGTGTGTGTGTGTGTGTGTGTGTGTGTGTGTGTGTGTGTGTGTGAAAATCAAATCTCTAAGAGTGTGTGTGTCAGCTACTTGGAGCATATAGAGGGTGGTGTAGGACTTGGTTTGGAGCACTTGGCTGAGGACAGTTGTGTCAGTGAGAAGTCTTATTTGGGGCCTTGATAGAGAGACAGAAACCCAGCCCCATGACTGTGTGTGCTCCCTGTGTGCTCTTAAGGGAAATTGTGCTTGGTGCAGATATCTGCATCGGGAAATACTGTGCCTATCTATTTTTGTTCCAAATGAACATCCCTTACTATTGTCAGTGTTGAGGATTGTGGCTGCTTGATTACTGACCCAGAGGAGGGCCATCACCGTCTGTATTATTCAATACTATTCGTCTCCAGTTTTTTATATTTTTTATCTCCAATTTTCTGTATAAATTTCATGATTCCCATACATATCTCTTTATCCACCATGCATTTCTTTAAGCATTCATTTAGTACCTCCACAAAAAAGGATTTTTGGCAATGTTTCATATCATTGTACATATGATGTTCAGTACCATCCATTTCTGTAGCTGTATCCATATTGATATCTTTCAATGTTTCATTTAGCTCTTAAATATTTATATTTTTCTCCAAATTCTCATTATCTTCTTCACTTAGTTTTTTAACTATCTATTTTAAGTCACAGTTATCTCTTTTTTTGCAGTGGCCTGTTCTGTATGATTTTTAATCACCTTAAGTAGTCCATCTTGCATGATTATTTTTTTTCCTTAATTATTCTTTAATTCTGTTATTATTATTTTATTCTCTATTACTAATTTATTCAAGTAAGGTCCTACCGCTTCTTTTCTTCCTTGCAAAGACTCCTGATTTATGTCATATATTTCTCTTCCATCACTATTTCCTTGTACTCTTCTTGACTCAGTTGTTTATATTTTAAATGTTCTATCCTTCTCTTTTTGTTTTGACACTCCATAAACAGTTTTATAGTTTTCCTTAAAACTTATCCATCAACTTGTCCAATTTTTATAAAATATTCTTATGACTATATAGTCCTTCAATAAGGTATCTGTTTCTTATCATCTTATTTAAGTCTTTTTCATTAAACCTCTTGACACCTTTGCCTATTATTATGTATCCTTTCTCACGTACCTCTATCCGTATAGCTGCATGATCTGAAAATCCTATATTTTTTATGTCTTTTTGCAGAATTTTTAAACTGTCTGATATTAGTCAATTTCAGTTTTAATTTAACTTCTTCTGTAACTCCACTGTTTGTTATCCCATATGTATAACTTTCCACTTTTAATGATCACATATATCATTTTAACATTGCTACTATTTTTCTTTCCTACTCTTAAATTGCAATTAAAATCTCCCACTAATGTTATATCCATATTAACACCTACATAACTTAGAATTTTTTTTGAACATTATCTCTCTTTCCGTTTTTGTAAAATATGCATATAATGTAATAATTCCATAAACATTTGTTTTCCATCTTAATATCGATTATTGTTTTTCTTCCTAATTTGACTATTGTGAAGTCTAAGATTTTAATGTTTCTTAGCATAATATACATATTCCTGAGCATGCATCTTTTCTCATATTCCATATAATATTTCCTCCCCATAAAACTTCAGTTTATAACCTTTCCTCTTCTGTCAAGATTATAGTATCATCTAGTATAATTATGTGCATATCAATTAAAGCACACCATTCTAAAATACCTGTTCTTCATTTAATATTATTCATACTATTAAAATTTTAAGCTAATATCTTCAGCCTTTAAATGAAGTTAGTATTAGTCCTCTTTCATCCTTTCCCTTTTTTATTCTCCTTCACAATTATGCTTTTAAAATTTATTTTCCTCTCTTTTACCCTTTTCCTTCTGGAATTTTTCTTTCCTCTCAGTACTTGCCAGTTTACACATTCCTCTTCACTCTTATCCAACACTTCTTCACCTTCTCTCTCCCCATGTTTTCTCTCTGTTATTATATCTTTGTTACTTTCCTGTGTAGTAACATGTTTTTCCTGTTCCTTTTCTATATTTTTACCATATATTGGATCCTGTATATCTCCTTTTTCTGCAATTTCTATATTTTTTCACAATCCACCCATGTCCACTTTTTCCACATTTTATACATTTCATGTCACATATTTTTGCTTCATGCCGTATTTTTCCACGAATAAAACATCTTTGTTGATCACATTAATTAATCAAGTGATTAGCTTTTTCCACAAAAATGCATGTTTTTGTCTGCCCTCTGTATTTTACAAATACTTTGTTAACATTCACATTAATCACACTAGTAATATGTACAACATTATCAATTTCCATTTTCAGAATAATCCCACATTTCCATCCCCAGTACATAAACATATTTCAGCATATGAATTATATTAAAATGCCCTTGTGGAAAGTATTATGTGGGTGAGAGCAAAAGGAGCTTTTCTACAAAGTTAAAAGAGCATGTAAGAGATATAAAAAAGAAAAAAGCAAACAAGTCTAGTGGCAATGCATTTTAATGAATGTCATGGGGAAAATCCAGAGGGATTGCAAGCAACTGTGTTGGAACAAGTTTATGAAAAAAATTTCTTGGCACCATCAGATGTTAAGAATATATTAAGGAAAAAGGAAGCAATGTTGATTTTAAAGGTTGACACCCTCTTTCCAAGAGGTTTGAATCAAGAATGTAGCTGGAAGTGTTTGATATAATGGTGTTTCCACTAATTGTATCTAGATAAATTGAATAATTGTTTTATTGATTGGAAAAAAAGTTGATGTGTATAAAAGTGGGGGGTATTGCAGAAAAAGATATACTCTGTAAAGGCTAGTACAGCCGAGGCACTAGAGATTTTTGCGGTTTGTCAATAAATGTGATTTTTTTATTCACTTGGCCTGTCCTCACGGTGAAAAAAAAATATTTCAGCATATATTTTTGCAGTGCCCATAACATCTGTTGGAGACATAATCTGTGGGAGATTGCTCTCCCAATCTTCATTCTAATTAACAGATCCTTAAAAGAGTCTTATGTACCCAAACTTTGGCATTCAGCCTACATTCTACCTCTTTACAAAGGAGGCAAAAACACCAATATCTCCAATTTCTGCCCCATTGCCCTACTTTCACCAATATCAAAAATTCTAGAAAAATGTGTCCACCACCAACTTATGCCTTACTTAACTCAGAATCATCTCCTAACACCCACCCAACACGGTTTCCGCCCTGGCCACAGCACCATTACTGCCTTACTATCCTTCTTAGAAACTGTAAATCAAGCCCGAGATTCTGGACTACTAGTATCCACAGTACTCCTAGATCTCTCTAAAGCTTTCGATACCATCTCCCACAAACACCTTCTCTTTCATCTGTCTAACCTTCATCTCTTCCAAGATACCCTTTCCTGGTTCTCCAGTTACCTATCTGACAGATCTCAAGCCATCAGATGGAAGAACTCTACCTCCTCCTTCTTACCAACTCCCACCGGCATTCCACAAGGGTCCATCCTTGGTCCCTTGCTTTTCAACATTTTTATAAATAAACTTCACTCTGTCATTCCTGACACAACAGTTGTCCAATACGCTGACGACTCCACCTTAGTCTGCACCGCCTCTAACCTTCCTGAACTTCTAACTAAAACCCAAATAGCTTTCTCTACTACTGAGAACTGGATGCACCAAACCATCTCTCTCTCAACTCCAATAAATTTAAAATACTTCTTTTCCCCCCCTCCAGGGCTTTCTCTTTTGACAAAAATGCCTTCAAAGTCCTAAGCCAAACCAACTCTGCTATAGAAGTGGTCCCTTCTGCAAAACTCCTTGGCATTACAATAGACGAACACCTTAAATTCGATATCCACATACAACAAAACATAAAGAAAACCCACCAAAAGTTAGGTATGCTTTATAGGAATCACCGCTTTCTCTCCAATTCCTCCAGGCACACCTTAGCAACTACCTACCTTCTTTACTATATGGAACCCCTCTACTAACTAACCTGTCTTCCTCTAACACATCCAAACTTGAAACTTGCTATAATAAGATCTCTAAATTTGCAACTAAATCTAAAAACTCTACTCACCACTGCCTTTCCCTACAATCTCTAAACTGGCTAGAACTCTCTAACCACCTAGATTATCTCCAACTAACTTCCGCTCACAAATTAATATTCTACCCAGATAAATGCCCAGCCTTAACAAACATCCTTCCCCCATACATCCCAAATAGATCTCTGAGATCTGAACACCAAAATTTAATCTCTATCCACAAACCCAAATGTCCTGCAGGCCAGCTCCTTCTCTCTTTCTCTCTAGGCAAAAAATGGAACTCCGTACCTCCTTTACTTAGGACCATACCAAACTCTGACTCCTTCAAGTCCAAACTTTTCTCTTACCTGTCTTCTAAACGGAAATGTTCCTGCTCTCACCCTACATAAATTCTAGGAAATTTTCTCCTTTGAGCTCTCTATACTCCTTTCTCCATGCTCCCTCAAACAAATATTTTTCTATTCTCCTAAAACAAACCTAAGCTACACTCTCTCTTTGAGAAATGTCTCTCTTGACTCCAAGTATGCAAATATTGTAAATAACATGTAACCTCAGAGCCTTGTAGTATAGACAGTTGAATCCTGCTGCCCTCAATGAAAACTCCTGTAAATTATGTTCTCTGCCATCTTTAACTGTGTTTTAAAAGTATATTTTTGTATGCATTTGCTTTTCTTACTGTATGAATTTTATAATTATAACTTTGCCTTCAACATTATGTAACCTTTATTGTATCATATTGCTTATGGAGCTTTTCTCCCCGGGCTGCTGCCCTGAATGAAAACTCCTGCAAATTGTGCTCTCTACTATCTTCAACTGTGTTTTAGAAGTATATTTTATGCATTTGCTTTTCTTACTGTATAAATGTTATAATTGTAACTTTACCTTCAACATTATGTAACCTCTATTGTATCATATTGCTTATGGAGCTTTTCTCCCTGGGCCTCCACTGAAAATAGGCACTTTCTGGCCCAGTGGACTCCCCCGGTAATCAAACCGAAATAAATAAATAAATAAATCTTTGTATATAGTCTTTAAATATTATTTTAACTCCTCTTTTTCAACTTCCATTCTAAATTGTATTATAACTTTTTTTTTGTCTCTCTATGAAACACATTTACTACATGTTCAGTCCAAGGATTACAATTCTTTTTTTGTTCATATCATTCTAAAAGATTCTCCATATACTGTCCTGTCTCAAAAAAATATATCACAGTACATTTCTTTATTAATGAGAATAAAATCTCTTACCTCCATGGGTGAAACATCCAATGGTGCAGTTACAGTGTCTTATACTTCATACCTGTCAGGTCCTTTCTCTTTCTTACTGCTTAATCTTATGGCAAATTTCTTCTTCACTTTCCTCACCTCTTCTCTTCTTCTTTCTCCCTTTTTCACTGTCTGTACATATGATTTATTTTTGTTGTCTCCTCAGCACCCTCTTCTTCTTGTACCTTTTCCATAATCTCACATCATGATGCCGACACTTTACTCTCTGGTTCACTCTGGTTAATCAATTCTTTTAGAAAAACATCCTGAAATCCTCTGGATTGAAGGGTTTTAATAATACATCCCTGCTGACTCTCTTCATCTCCCTCAAACGGCTTCTCCTAGAATGCATATTCCAAATCTGAACTCATTCCCACAACAGCATTTCTCTACTTCAACTAATTTGTTTCTCCCTTCTTCTCTGATATAAATGACCACTCTGATTTCTTGTAAAGGCTCTGCCATCTCTGTATTTGCTTTCTCCTTCTCTATAACTATATTCTCTTTACACACCCTTAACGTACTTCCCCCTGTTTCTCTGAGCTGCCTATATACTAAGAATGGAAACAAGAAGTAGGATGCACCACCAGCAATAGTGTCCCCATGCAGTACGAGTAAGGAAAATTCCCTGATGCCCAGGCCAAAGTTCCCCTAGTAATATAAACACCACCTCAAGTCACCTCAGAAAAAACTCTAGTAGCCTGGTGGGACTAACCCAGTCAACAAAGGATAAATAAATATACATATAATGCTGTGATTTTAAATTGTTACTGCTATTTCTGTGTGGAGATTGCAGGAATCAATGTATCATGTGGTACAATTTCTTATACTATGGCTCGGTTGGAATAACAAAGTCACCACACACTGGCATTGCATTACTTATTGTCAGGGTTTTATTATTTGCTGTAAAAACTCAGATGTTGCAGTGCTCACACCTTGCATCTAGTGCACTGATTAGACTTTTGAGGGTAGAGCTTATAAATGAGGAATCCATCAAGACAGTTAGCTACCCATTCTCAGGTTGAAGTATAGAAACTCCTTCATTCAGGTCTTCTGCCTACAGGGGATAGTGGTTGTTTGCTGATAATACAATAGCATCTTATTTGTTTATTAAGTTTTGTGCATACAGTGTCAAAATGGTTGACCGAATGTGCCAAAACAGAGCAGTTTCTTAATTTGGGAGGAAAATGTCAGCCTTGATTCCTAACAAAGACCATTTTCTTCAGTGTGTGGTCTCATATTGAATATCAGTTTGTACTTCTACTGGAAATTGATTTTCATTCTGAACTGGAAGCTTGCAGTCTAATGCCCTGCATAGAAAAATGGTTCCATCAGGACTCGTTTGTATTTGTTCGTGAGTTCATAGTATAAACAAATGTTCATATCTCAAGAAAGTACAGTTGCGTAAACAAACTAACCATAACAGTTTCTGTTTGAATAATTGCTGCTATAGTAGTCTTAGGTATGTAGGTTATGTCCTGACATGGATATAACAACTGACCAGCTTCCTTGCACCCAAACTGTCAGGCAGCTCAAGTGGGGCTGACTAAAAGACAAGTTTGGTCACTAAGCCATTCAGATCTTTCCTGCAAACAGAGGTAGAAAGGCTGAACCCTGAGAGGACAATGTTAGGAAGAACAAAAATAAATAACCACATCCTGGTATAAACAACATGTTAAAAAAAATAAGGGAGGTGGAGGGAGTAACTACTGCAGCAGTGATCACTTGAATATCTACTGCTATGGTAAGTTTATTTACTCAGCTGTACTCTGTTCAGCATATTGATCACTGCAGCAGTAGCTTTAGTTATATGGGTATATTACCCTAACTTTCTACATTTGGGAGGTAAAAATAAAAGAGTCTGCGATCTTCTGGAGAATGGTCCTTGCAAAGCCTGATCAAAACCAAGAGAAGGATTCAAGCTTATAGTGCTTTGGGACAGTATGTACAAATGATTAAGTTGCTACTTCTAAAATACTTTTTGAATCCAACCATTTCCAAAAAGTTTTAGATGAAGCCAAGGCCTTGGTTGAGTGGGCCTTGACCCAGCTTTAATAGTTTTGTTGTGGTGAGTATAACAAAAGGTAATAGCCTTAGACAGCCATTTTAAAACAGTCTATTCTGACACAGGTTGTCCCTTCTTCTCAACTTCATAAGAAACGAAAAACTATTCTAAAGATCTGAAAGATTTAGTTCTGTCAAGATATTACCTGAGCTGTCTGTGGGCATACAATGTAGGGAGTAGTCCTCATTTAAAAAAAATGGGGAGATGGATAGTCTGACTTAATGTAAACCCAGATACAGCTTTAGGCATTAGAGGATTAGTTAACAAAGAAACCCCATCCCTGTGGAAAATGAGAGAGGCTTGACTCACCATAACAGCTTGCAGCTCAGATATTCTTCTTCCAAAGTTCAGAGCAACTACTAAAGTTGTTGGAAATGTTAAGAACGTCAAGTCAGCCAAGTTAGCTGGTGCAAATGGAGCACGTTTTAGCTTCTCTAACAAAAATTAAGACCCCAAGGAGAATCCAATAGTTTTCTTGGAGGTCTTTTATGCAAAACCCCTTTCAAAAACATTTTGATGAGAGACTGCATTGAAAGAGAAGGCTACTTGGACAGACATGCTGAAATGGCCAATAAATGAACCTTGATAGAGGAGTCCAGAGTATGGCACAGGAAAATAATTTTCTTGGGTTGCGAAAGCCAGGCTACATTTTTTGGCTAGGCTTATATAGGCCCTAGGGCCAATAGCCTAGTACTTACCTATGAACCTATGAACCTATAAAAAGACCATAGAATAGTAATGCACATACATTTTGTAAGACCATAGAACAGCTAGCCTTGAATAGGTTCTGGTTTTGTTGTTGTCACCAACTAGATAATCTTTCCATTTGTTAATGTATGATTTTCTAGTAGCAGGTTTTCTTGCCTACATTAGTACCTGCTGTACATCCTCAGTAAAGAGGAGCCTGAAAGGAATTAAGATCCTATCATCCAGGCAATCATTTGACGTTAATTGATGTCAGGCTATATAAAACACCCTTGTTCTTATGTGAGTAGATTTACTCACTGAGGAAGGTTGTGGTAATTGTCCTTGACCATTTCCAATAGAAGGGAGAACTAATGTTGCCTGGGTCAGAATGGAGTTACCACAACGATTTTGGAGGATTCATTCTGAATCCTCAGAATTACCTTGGATATTAGCCAAAAGGGTAAAAAAAAAAAAAAAAACATATAGGAACATTCCTGTCCAAAGAAAAGAAAATACATTTGTCTTCCCGTTCTACTTGCATGGAGTCCTGGAGCAGAATCTTGCAAATTGATTGTTCGTGTAGGAGGGAAAGAGGTCTAATTGAGGAATTCTCCACAGATGGATCAAATTTTGGAAGACTGCCCTGACTAGTTACTATTTGCGAGGGTTTGCCATTGTCCTGCTCAGCTTGTCTGCCACACAGTTAAGCTCTGATCCAATATAGGATGCCAGTAGAATGGGATTGTGCTGTGAAACTATATCCCATGCTTATATAGATAGCCTGCAAAGGGTATGACATGGTTCCCCCTTGCTTGTTGATGTACCACATGACTGTGGTATTGTCTGTAACAACTTGAAGAGTCATGGGGATCAAAGATGATTCCGACAGTTGAGTGCCTCAATCAGGCCAAGCATCTCTCTTATATTTATGTGCTTGCAAGATGAGGGGTCTGAGGTCCAAAAATTGGCCACAGCAGAATCATTCACCTGTGACTGAGGCAAATTTCTAGCCTGCTGTTTGCTTAACATTTTCTTTTCTGTTGCTGAATGAATGACCAACTATGAAACCACGTTTGTTCCATGGTCAATCCAAAAATTACACCTCTTTCCAAGAAAAAACAACTAGCAAATACCTATAAAAATAGAAAGTCTTTAAAAAGTCACTTTTTCCCTAATCAAACACAGTAAAAAAACACTGTAATACACTATGCCAACCCCACAAAGTAAAATAAATGCATTTTATCCACAGAAAAAATGGTGTTCAGTCACTTAAACAACTTCAAAACTGGCAGTAAAAAAGAGCACTTCTGTTTAAAAGTACATTATAGTCTTTCGACAGTCCATTAAAACAAAAAACTCCTTGCTTTAAAATAACTTTCCTGAAGGGGAAAGTATAAATAATAAGCCAGAGAACTCATCTGCCTAGAAAATGAACAGCACAAGCTGACTGTCTATATTCAAAATCCTCAGAAGACCATATTCTTCAGTGGCAGCAAAGCTCTGAAGGGCTTGGTGCCTAGAATTGCCTTTTAGGCAGCTCTGCTCAAGCTGCCTGACAGTTTGGGCATGTAGAAGGTACCCTGAGGCTTTGGAAGCTGGCCACCTGTTATATCCTTGGCAGGATATAACCCATGTAGCTAAGGCTACTGCAGCAGTGATCAATATGATGAACATCTCGAATGCCTAGTAAAGAAGTACACTCTTCAGTTCATTCATCCATATGTGAGCCTTCACAATAAAGATGATTATTACAGCATTTAAAGATGAATGAAAATGATAATAATTTTCATAATTAGCCAAAACAACTACATTTAGTATTTATGCAGTTGTTGTATACACATATTGCTAAATTTTTTCCTGTCAGTCTCAGTCAGTGCTATTCTGTGTTGAGCTATGATTTTGACAATACTGTATCCCACAAAGCTATTATGAAGTGAAGGACTCATTTAAAACTAAGTTTGCAAATATTATACTAAAATGTGCCTGACTGTGGACAAATATCCCTGATTTTCAGTGTCTTTTTGTATCATATGTCCTCATGTGGAAGTTTTGTGATATAATTATGTCCAGCAAAAGAAATGTGTTTAATACTTACAACAGCAATGCTTAAATTACTGTTTAGATTTGAACAACACACAATATTTCTTTGTAAGTATGCTTCCATTAAAATAATTCACAGTAAACCAGTACAGCTACTCAGATAGAAAACACTGACAACAATTATTCGTCTCTAGCATTCCATCTTCATTGCAAGCGAAACATCATTTTACTGCAAAGTAATCAAAAAAATAGCCCATTTTTCAATAGACACATGAGCATGCACATGTAAATCCAGGTCTGCGCTTTAAATTTTCCTTCTTTTGAGAATGAAGCAGTGCAATGCTCTAATAAAAACATTTTGTTTTTCTGATGCCTGCATGTTTATTCTTTTACCAGCAATAATGATGTGATGACAAATGTACCACGAGGCCCAGATATGCTCTCTGATGTAAAGTGCTAAAATAAACTTTTAACACCATCTGCATGCATTTTCCTTTTTGTTTGTCTCCTAAAAATGCAAAGATTTCCTAAAGTGTAAGAAAAGCAGGACACTAGTAATATAACTGCCTTTGCTCGCTATAAGTTGATATTATGCCTGTATGCTTGCCCATGCAGTGCATTAAACATTAAATAATTACATCTATGCTTCTTGCTTACTTTCAGCAACGAGTCATGTGCAGTGCAAAAACAGACCACAAACTAAAGTAACATAACCTTGACATGACATCACTTATGTAAAAATAGCTAAGCATTCAAGTAATAAATAAGTTGTGGAAAAGTTACTGCAAGTGAGCTATAATAATTTTTGCACTATATAACAAATTACAACATTTTACAATCATGCATTTAATTATCAGAGTCCTAATTCCTAATATAGTATTTTAAGTTTAATAATATAATCTCATTTTTGTCAAAACAAGACTATAGTAGTATATAAGAATGCACATTTCACCTTTGCATTTTCTTTTTGAAATGGAATTTTACCAGCTCCATTCATACAGTGTAGTAAAGTCTTATGGCCGAGGTGACCCAGGTTAGATTAATGGCTCAGGTGCCTTCTGGTGCTAGTGGGGAGGGAATGTTGCAGTATCACCATCTCAATTGCATTCAGGAGGAAGGTTTTTGGGCAAGTACCTAGGCTACACATTCCCATGGTGGAGACCCCAATGGAGACTGGAGAATACATGAAAGTAATGTTTTCTTGGGGATAGGGAAATACTGAGAGCTGTACCACTTGTGGAAGAGAATGACATACCTTCACCAATGGCCATTACATGTTGAACCTTGGAGTATGTTACTAGTCATGTACATTAGGACTAGAGCTAGTTGTTGTTGTTGTTGTGGTTTTCGGCTTTTCCCGGTTAGGGGTCGCCACAGCGGTACTCTGGTCCTCTAATAATTGGCAGTAGATTTTTACGTAACGAGTTGCCGGCTCTGATGCACAACCTTCAACGAAGGTACACCCATTCACGCATGTCTCCACACAGAAGACGCTCTAGCTGAGAATCGAACAAGACAATGTCTTACTGTGAGGCGACAACGCTACCGCAGCACCACCACCGCAGTTCAGAAATGCCAATTGCTGCCTAAATGATAGTCTGACCTGGTTGATTTTTGACACTGATGAAGTGAGAATGACTGTGACAACTTGCCAGGAGGTCAGCTTATGGTTGGCATGCAGTGAGAAAAAATAATGATTGGTAACTGTGTTGTCATAACTGCTGATAGATGATTAATATCCTGGAACTCTAGCACTCTTTTCTTATGCACATATAGAGTGGAAGGGTCATACAATTTTCACAATAAAGTAGAAAAAATGGCGAGTTTCCCTGGCAAATAATCCCTTTATGTATATACTTAATAAAATTCCTATCTTAAACGAAGACTGTAGATATATTTAGTTTTAACTTGATTGAAATTGTACAGAATAGCTAAAATCTAGGCTGCTATTTTTACCTCTTATGTATTCCTGCAAATTCTACATAATTTGAAATATTATGCATGCAAGCATAATCCCTTTGTAATTTTAGTAGAACACAGCTAATCATTTCCTTTCCTGATAAAATCCATTGTAGCTGCTTTGTTGCAGATTTGGAATGTGCTATAAGATTTATTATTTTAGAATGCTCACTTACCACTGTCTCTTGAGGCGCTCATTAAAAAATTAATATAAATATGATGTTGCCACCAGACCTGCAAGACAAATCTTCATTGTACACTTTATTTGTTTTCTGCCTTTCCCACTTCCCCTATAATGCCTACCAGAGGGAAGCAGATTGGCAAAGTACAAGGTATAAGAGATGTGTGCCTTCATGAGCTTAAAAAACAGGTACAGCACAACCAAATTCTCTTGGCTTTCAACTGTAAGTAGTTTATGTTTATTTACTACTGTTTGTTAGCCAGGTAAATGGGCTGGACTACTGACATTTTTCAACCAAGAACTGTGCTCAAAAACAGAAAATACATTAGGATCTTACTAGTCAACAGTATCATATACAGAATGAATCAATGACAAAATTCATTACATGATGATATGATTTGATGCAGTAAGGGAAAGATCCAGTCAGAATGCATTGAGATGAGAACAAAGTAAGATAACAAATACAAAGTAATAGACAACATATGCCATAAGTAGAGTACAACCCTAGAAATAATGCCTAAACATTACAGAAGCATGTATTACATGAACAAAGCTTCACATGATGAGGATGATAAGCATTTTCAGTGAATGTATTCTATCATCTCTGAAGTGATAAGTTCCTATCCATTGTTGTAGTAGCAGCTGTAAAGAGATGCTCTTTAAAAACATCTTTGAAGTTTTCAATTTCTTGTTTTTTTTTTATGTCAGCAGACAAGTGTTTCCAAGTAACAGGTCTTAATCTACACAAGGTTCTTTCACCTACTGCAATTTTTAAATGGACAGTGTATCAGAGAGAAATTGTATTATAAAGGTAGTTTCACTCTCTCTCTCTCTCTCTCTCTCTCTCTCTCTCTCTCTGTCTTAAAGGGGGTAGTAACCATGCTTTACAGAAGAAAAGTGGAAAAGTGTCTCTATGAGGCAGTGAAAGCCATTTGGATTTTATTTAACAAATTGCAATGGTCAAAGTAGAAGTAATCTGTAGATTTTGTTTTCAGAAGTCTATATTCTCTGAGTGTTGTGTGGTGAAAGCACAACAAGGAAAGGAAGGACATGTACTGATACGGGTATTAAAATATTTTAGCAATGGCCTTGCGAGTAGGGTTGAGATGATGTGACTGATCTTATCACATAGTCTTACTTGAACAAGGATTTAATTAGTTACAAAAACTATATGTGTGGTAAAGGAGATGGTAGTTCAATTATAAGGCCTAGGTGCATCACTGACATTGGTACCATGTTTCCATTAAGATCTGTTAAGAAAATCGAAAGGCAATTTGTAATTTCTTGGCTAAGGATACAACATTTTAAAATTAATGAAAAACAGCTCACACAGGTATTCAGGAAGCATCCTACATTTAGAAAAAAATGACACTTTAATGTCCTACACAGGCTTCCAAAGCAAGGCATGCTTCACTGCACCCATATCAGTAGAGTACATTCAGTGAGCACATAGCCCAAGGCATTTCTAAATCTCTAACAACAATGGTAGTGTAGCATTGGTGGGCAGCTAACTCCACCCTCTGATAAGTGCATTCAAGCCTCTATAACCTCTATTCATAACAGTAAAAACTAACACAGAACGGGGGAATTTTTTATAAAGATACATTAACTAAATATAAGGAATGCATCCATTTATCCTGACTACCCTGAGACTGGAGAACAACAGAAGACATTTGCTTTTTTCCTCACTATGCAGATTGAAAATTTAACTATTGCTGCTTTTCATTTTGTCGGTCCATAGGATCAAAGGTAAGTACTAGTCTAGCTGCCCTTGTGGACCATTTTAAGCCTAGTTAATTTTCCATTTTTGTGCTCCCATTTGTTTAAACACTGGCCTTACCCAGACCGTGGTCAGTAATTATATATTACCCTAGTAAGGATACTTGAGATCATACCATAGATAATTAGAGCTGATCCATTCATGGGATGAAACATTTAGGAGCTGACTATTTCCATTAGAAGTACATGGGGCAGTCTAGGGGTACATTTTACATTTCCTACCCATAGATCCAAGCTGTGCTTGAATATGGATAGGGATGAACTTCATTTTATGTGGATCGAGGAGTCTGTTCCACAGCAGCAGTATCCTCTGTGAGATATAACTGTCCCTCTAAACTCTTTTGTTAATGCTTCAGTAGAGGTTTAGATCTCTAGACAGACTATTTCTGATGCCCTTTGACTTGCTGATGTGCTGTAAATTTATCAGTATTGGGTCAGAGGATGTCCAAGGAATGTTGACAGGGGAAATCAAAGGTGGTACTTCTAAATGGGGTGAACTTCTCCAGGCAGTAAAAATTTCCCATACTCATATTATGGTATCTTTTAAATCAAGCTGAACTTCAGCCAGCTTTGTCAGATGGTATCTCAGTTCAATATCTCATCTAAAGTATTGCACCTTGGCAATGCACAGTCTCACTTACACTGTACTGTGGATCTGTACTCCAAAATAAATCCAGGTACCTTGTGAAAAGCTGAAATCAGCAGCCTTCTGAGCTTCCTAACACTAAAGGTAAGTAAACTATGCAACCACTAACTACCGCTTGTTTAAATCCAGATGCAAAGATGCTGTAATATGCAAAATATCATCCCTACTTCCAGTCTGCAGCTAGATGCATCTCATTTATTAAATTTCTTTTTTCTCCATTTCAAATAAAAAAAAAATGCTGAGTGATGTCTTACGCATGTCTTACTATAAGTACATTACTTAGATAGACCAGCTCAGTAGTCTCACCTGCATTCTTAACCCCTGTTCAGGAAATCCAGTTAAAAACATTGCAAGTTTTAAGATGGAATTTTTCTAATTGAATAAATGAGAACATAACAAAATCTGAACATCCAGCAAGACATGAATACACAGTAAAACATTTATTCTGTAATTCAAGGATACTAAGTGAATACCAAGTAGCCACATACATGTTACTTCCTAGCATGAATTAAAGTAAATTAATAACTACATTGTTCTAACTCCATTGAAGCTTCAATGAATTAATGCTATTAAATTAACACTGAAGTACTGACAATTTAAAGAAGTAATAAGTAATGTAAATTATGTTGAACAAAGCTTTCCTTTTTAATTTAAATCTTAAAAAGGAAACAGATTAATTTAGGTTCAAAGCTGTGAAGGAAGCGAATCCTATAATGCATGTATTTGTTCTCTAACAAATGCCATGCATGTATTTTTTATTTCCCCTCATTGCTCTCTCTCTCTCTCTCTACTCTCTCTCTCCCCATCTTTGTCATAAAACCTGCATTTCTTCTAGATATTTTGCTAAGATCTCTCTCTCTCTCTGTCTCTCTTGTTGTATATCTCTCTCCCTCTTTCTGGCTTAAGGTACCCAAGGTGGGCAAGTCAATTTTCAAGTCTACTTTATAATATAGCTTTGGCACACCACTATCCATGTGCCTCACACCCCAATTTCTTACTTTAAGCAGTGTGTGTTTCCTACTTTTTTCTCCACTTTTCTATTAACTAATCAGGAGAGTCATATTTACAAAAATATCAGCCTCCAAGAAAGAAAATACTTCCTTGCTTTTGAAAATATTTAATTTTACTTGTAGATTAATAATATAAATATAGACAACAGTAGACATTTCCAATAAAAGTGCTTAATCTGTGGACTGTATATTATAGTATTAAACATTCTGCATATAGCTGAAGGCTGTTGGATCCTTCTAGGCTGTATTCATTAACATGTACACTAAGTTCAGAATTCAGAGACAACACAAGCATAACTCACACGTTCTTCCTCCTCCTAATTTTAGTTTTTCTATTGATTTTCTTGTAACCTTAAATACTGAGGGGGATTCATAAAAGTTACCACAACATGTAGACTATATCTACACTTAGTATAACCTGAGTGAAAACACAGTGCAGAATTGTGGTAGACATGTTCTTGAATACAGATTGTGTACACCTGCTGGAGGCATTCATGAATCCGGCCCTCTTTTTTTTTTTTTTTTTTTTTTTAATTTTGGAAGACTTCTAGTTACCACTAGCTATCAAATTTTACCAATCAGAACATAATGTCTGTTTTGTAGCAAAACCAGTATGCTAACACAAAAAAAGCATAGAGTTCTCAGCATATTAGATTATAGAGGAAAATGTAACAGGATTCTAAACAGGAAGATTAGCCAGTTACAGATTTGCAGATCTGTTAAAAAGTAAAAGTTTAGTGCTCTCAACATTAAAATAACACAAGCAACTGCTGACAGGAGCAGGACGTAGAATTACCAGACAAAATGTATTCAAAGAGATAATGAGTATCACAGGTAGAATTACACATAATGACTACAATTATTATTTGATATGATGAAAGCAAACATCTTATGGCAATTATGTGATCATGACTGAGAATAAAATACTTTGAAGCTAGGAAGAAAAACAAAAAAATGACATGCATTCTGTTTGTGTGCCAGGCATTACCCCTGGACCTAGATGAATTAGAAGTAATGGTCAGTCAAACCATATCCAGTTTTATTACTGAGATAATGATCAGTAGTCGAAGTTCCCCATTACCCATTACCCTGGCAAAATTTCACCTCGGGAATCAGCAGCACTGGCAATAAGCGTTAAGGCCCCTCTCCTACTTCCTGCAATGTAGCATTCAAATAGCTACAGGCAAAGAGATACAGTTTGTGCAAAATAATTGGCTTGTTTTTAGCACTCCTATCCATTTGCGCTCCATGCCTGCTCTGTCCTGAACAGAACTCACAGATTGGCTCTGCAGTCCTGAGGTCTGGTTAATCATCATGAGGCAGGAACCTCACAAATCAGGAAGCAGTATCCCCTGGCAACCCAGTCTGTGGAAGTGAGGTTTTAAAAATCCTCAGCCTCGCACCATTATTTCTTCTTGTGTATTATGTGCTAGTGCTTGTGAATCCCGGTGACGACGGTAAGACTATTCTCTGAATGTTATATTATTTATGGACTATGTTAGTCAAGCTATTTCTCTAATTTAAGTCAGTTAATCTGTGGGAAGTGGTAATTGGTACGAGTAACAAACAAGCAATCTGTTACACATTGTTATATTGCAAAGCTATATGTAGTTGAAATACTGAAGACTGTAATAAGAGAACATTGTAAACTACCACTGTAAGAATGCAATTGGTTTAATTAGCTTTATGGAACATGATAAAGTAACTACGCACAGTGAATAACTTGCTGCTCCCTATTAAAAGACAGCATTTGTTATCTCAAGACTAATGGATAGAAGATAGAAAGTTGTAACTGAACTGTATACTTTGGTTTTCAGAATCTGGTAGCTGATAAGAGTAATACACAGCTAGTCACACTTAGTTATGTGTTGCAAGCATTCTCTTATTATTTAGATTTTGTACTATCTGCTAATACCTGAAAGAAGAAGTTTTTTGTGTGTTAACTAAGTGTTATGGCTAAGCTCTAATTACCACACACTTGTAAGGCAAATTTGCCTCATCCATTGGTAAGCTAGTAAAGACGCCAATGAACATGTGCTTTTTATGGCATACCCTAAACTGCTTTAAACAATGTAAAACTTAATTGTGCCACTATGCATAGATATATTGTATTGTTTGTAGCTTATAGACAGACCTTGCTTTGTGATATATTCTAACACCCAGCTATATATCTCTCCTTTCTTCATTCCCAGGATCTTCGCTTTTTTCTCTCTCACCCTGCTCTGCCCTCCCTCATTTGAAGGCTTGTAATGCTAAGAGACTACTCCGTTTGAGAACCTGAACCCAATAACAGTTTACTTTTCTGTAGTACTAAAAAGGGCATAAGGTTGTTAATCAGTAATAGTTCCTTTTTCTTTACATATGAAACATTAGATAGTGTCCCGCTCGGGAATCAGCAGCACTGGCAATAAGCATTAAGGCCCCTCTCCTACTTCCTGCAAAGTAGCAGTCAAATAGCTACAGGCAAAGAGATACAGTTTGTGCAAAATAATTGGTTTGTTTTTAGCACTCCTATTCATTTGCACCTGCTCTGTTCTAAACAGAACTCATAGATTGGCTCTGCAGTCCTGAGGTCTGGTTAATCACCACAAGGCAGGAGCTACACCAATCAGGAAGCAGGATGCCCTGGCAACTCCATCTACAGATGCAAGATTTTAAAAATCCTCAGCCTTGCACCATTATTTCTTCTTGTGTATTATGTGTTAGTGCTTGCGGATCCCGGCGGTGGCCGTAAGACTATTCTCTGAATGTTATATTATTTATGGACCATTTTAGTCAAGCTATTTCTCGAATTTAAGTTAGTTAAGCTGTGGGAAGTGGTAATTGGTACGAGTAACAAATGAGCACTCTGTTACACATTGTTATATTGCAAAGCTATACATAGTTGAAATACTGAAGACTGTAATATGGGAACATTGTAAACTACCACTGCAAGAAATGCAATTGGTTTAATTAGCTTTATGGAACATGATAAAGTAACTACATAGAGTGAATAACTTGCTGCTCCCTGTTAAAAGACAGTATTTGTTTTCTCAGGACTAACGCATAGAAGATAGAAAGTTGTAACTGAACTGTATACTGTCATGTTCAGAATCTGGTAGCTGATAAGAGTAATATGCAGCTAGTCGTATTTAGTTATATGTGTTGCAAGCATTCTCTTATTATTTATATTTTTGTACTTTCTGCTAATACCTGAAAGAAGACTGTTTTTCTGTGTTAACTAAGTGTTATGGCTGAGCTCTAATTATCACACACGTGTAATGCAAATTTGCCTCATCCGTCGGTAAGCTAGAAAAGACGCCAATGAACATGTGCTTTTTTATAACATACCCTAAACTGCTTTAAACAATGTAAAGCTTAATTGTGCCACTATGCATAGATGTCTTGTATTGCTTGTAGCTTATAGACAGACGTTGCTTTGTGATATATTTTAATATCCAGCTATATATCTCTCCTTTTTTCATTCCCAGGAACTCTTCACTTTTTTCTCTCTCACCCTGCTCTGCCCACCAGCATTTTAAGGCTTGTAATGCTAGGAGACTTCTCTGTTTAAGAACCTGAACTCAATAACAGTCTACTTTTCTGTAGTACTGTAAAGGACATAAGGTTTTTAATCAGTAATAGTTCCTTTTCCTTTACATATGAAATGTTAGTGTCCCACTCAGGAATCAGAAACACTGGCAATAAGCGTTAAGACCCTTCTCCTACTTCCTGCAAAGTAGCACTCAAATAGCTACAGGCAAAGAGATACAGTTTGTGCAAAATAATTGGTTTGTTTGTAGCACTCCTATCCATTTCTGCTCCATGACTGCATTGTCATGAACAGAACTCACAGATTGGTGCCGCAGTCCTGAGTTTTTGTTAAGCCCCGCTCTACTCCCTTACCCTACCCCCATTCCCACCCACCCCATTACAGCCAAATATATTTCTAACACCATACCACCTGACCATCCCCAACACCTATCAGCTACATTTCCCTCCTACTCAAACCACCCATGCCCTCCTACTAAATAAAGGCACTTACTATAACAAAAGCTCACCTCTTCCCCTGCCCTATACTTATGACACATAACTGCCATTAGTCAAACACTGCTCCAACATTACAATGCAAACATCACTATAATTTCTCTTGCTAACTCTAGCCACCTTAACTCACCTTACATCAACACAGTCCAATTTACCTCTTCACAATACTTCCTACCACACAACACATAGTATAGCATACTCCACAACTCACATACATTTTCCTATCCACCCCTCACTATCTGGAGATAATTATATACTACTTATACAAAATGCTCCTACCAAATTCATATACCAAACCATTACAAAAGAAATCCTATTTAGAAATAGCTCACACCACTAAATACATTATACTGTCCAGCATAAGACTACTCATTTCAGGTGATATACATCCAAACCCAAGATCATATGCTACCCTTCCCTCCAACAGGCATAAATCTGACCTACTAATCATTCACATAAACATTTTTAGCAGCTCCAACAAACTCTCCAATCTACACACATTTAAATCCCAACACTCCCCAGACATACTTGCCATAACTGAAACCTGGCTGAAACCCAGTATCCTAAATGATGAAATCCTGCCTCCAGGTTACAATACCTTAAGACTAGACAGAACAGGAAGGAAAGGAGGTGGAGTTGCAATTTTGTTTAAAAATACACTCAACCTTTAACCTCTACAACTCTCATTGCCAAAATTCCAAAATGCAGAAACCTTAGGTTCCATGCTAACTATAAGCAATACAAAGAGAATTAACATTCTCTGTAAATATATTCCTCCAGGAAACAACTCCCCAGTAATTGAGGAGACCCTCCAGTGGATCTCAAACAACCTTCCACAAGAGACCATTATATTAGGTGATCTAAATATCAGCTGGTCAACCTGTAACTCCAACAACCCCACCAATCACATTAAACTCTTCAGATTTACCCAACTTATCCAAGAACCCACTAGAACAGATAAAAAAATCCCATAAACAGTCTATTCTTGACTGGATACTAGTAAACTATCCCAAACCTAACTATACATCTGGTTGCCTTCCAGATGTCCTCGGCAACCACCACACCATCTTTCTCCTAAGGAAATGTGCCACTATTCCAAAACCTATAACATATAGACAAGTTAGAAATGAGTGCAACTTAAAACCCCAGGAACTAAACACTATACTGAAACTATGTAATTGGAAACCACTTCTATCCCTAGGATTAGACCAAGCAGTCAACTAATTTAACAGCACATTTATCAATGTCCTTAATACTATTGTGTCCATCAGAAAAATCAGGGCAAAAACAAATTATGCTCCATGGCTTACCAGGGACATTAGAGCCTTATTAAGATCTAGAGACAAAGTCCAGATAATAGTAGGTCGTGGTTAGGCACGGGGGTTAGTCTGAAGGGGGTGGGTTGTCAATCATCAACCTTAATACTGCTAGTATTATTCTTTAATAGTTTTCATACACACACCTAAACAATGTTTACATTCCTCTACACTGTCCAACTTACCCTTCAGTCAATACATTAACAGCTATCCAATAACTAGAGTAAAGACTTAATGGTGTCACTGGAATCCTGGAAAGTTAAAGGTCTCCAAAATAATAAAAAAAAGTATTTAATCCTCCATCTAACTTATAAATCTAAGGCTGAGATAACACTTATTCAAGAGACTCATATGACTAAAGCTCAATTGGAAAAGGAATCAAAAAAGAAATGGGCAAAGCTAATTATAGCCATGGGGAATGATACTGTATCTAAAGGGGTAGCAATAATAGTTAAAAACTCTTTCAAAGGTAACATAATAGCAAGTGATTGGGATCTTAATGGCAGATGGTGTTACCTAAAATGCTCCCTCCCATCTTTCAGTAAAAACATTTTAATTTTGAATGTATACGGTCCATGCATGTACCAGGCTACTTACATTTACGATATCTGCACAACTTTACAAAAATTCCCAAATCATCTATACGAACTAGGGAGGGATTGGAATATGACTGTCAGACCTGAACTAGACAGAATGAACAATGAAAACAAACCGTTGGCTTGACTAAACTTATAAATGAACTAATAGAAGATTTTAATATATTTGATCCCCTCAAACTATTTAGGAATGATTTTGAAACCAGTAAATTCACATTCTTCTCAGACTCCCACAAATCATGGTACAGAATAGACTTTTTCTTAATTTCAACAAGTTTCTCAAAATATGATATAAATTGCCACAATGACCCCAGAACCCTATCTGACCATGCTAAAATCAATCTAAAAATAGACGAGACCAAATCAAATACAAAAGACCAATATGCAACAAATTGGACCTTAAAGTCAACCCTCCTAAAAAGAGGGAACTCTGCTAAGAAATAAATGAATTTCTTAGCCAAACTAACAACAACTTAGAAAGATCAAATATTCCCTTTGATATACAGTGGGCAGTGACCAAGGCAACACTTAGAGGTATATTAATCCAAAAAGCATCTGTATTCAAGAAACAATCCAAATCCCAAATTGACACATTAGAACTCAAAATAAAAAACCTAGAGCTACAACTACAAACCAAGCATACAGTGAATTTAGAAAAACAGATCATCTCCCTACAAAAACAACTACAAGAAGCTCAATTAAACCAGTTCTCCCTCATTGAACTTAGACTTCTGCATAGATATGCTGAATGGGCCCAAACCCCATCTAAAATTCTGTCCAGAATAATCAACATTAAACCCCCTCATTTCAGAATACAACAAATTAACCATAACAATAGGACAATCAACTCAGACAAGGAAATCATGCAAGTTTTTGAAGAACTCTACCAAGAGGTCTATGGCCCCCAACTTCTTGATGATGCGGCAGCATCCGATAGCTTTCTAGACGATTTACAACTCCCAGAAATAAATGACACTCAATTAAATCTCCTTAAAGCACCAATAACTACCGAAGAAATATCCCTAGCCATCAAAAAATGAAATTAGGTAAAGCCCCAGGCCCTGACGGATATCCAACTGAATTCTATAAATCCTTTAAGAAACAACTAGCCCCAATTCTATTCAAAGTATACAATTACATAATAAAATTTGGTATTACAGATCTGTATATAAATAATTCTGAAATGATTTTTATACTAAAACCTAATACAAATGGCCTTAACCCCAACGACTATCGCCCAATTGCACTAATTAACCTAGATATAAAAATACTATCAACAGTATTGGCTCACAGACTTAACAAAATACTCCCTTATATCATATCTCACGGACAACTAGGATTCATGTATAATAGGCAAGTCTGGAACAATATATTAACAATAGAAGCAATAACAAACATGACAATTAAAGATAGCTCCCCCAAATATGCACTTTCCATTGATGCACAAAAGGCTTTTGACTTAGTCAACCTAAACTTAATCTTCAAGATTCTGAAACAATTTGCCCTTCCTGAAGAATTTATAGCTATGGTCAGAGTCCTATATAATAAAGCTACCACCACGCTACACATAAACAAAAAAAATTCATACCATATCCAAATAGTTAACGGCACAAGACAGGGCTGTCTGCTTTCCCCCATATCTTTTTAACCTCTACTTAGAAATCCTCCTCCTAAAGTTAAGCCAAAGAGCATTTAATCACTCTATTTACATCTCCAAAGTCCAAATTAAATACACAGTGTTCGCCGATGATCGTAACATCTACTTTGAATTTCCCTCAGCAGACTTAGTAAAGATTCTAAGCTCCATCGACAAGTTTTTTGCAATTTCAAACTATGCCATGAATCCAAGTAAATCAAAAATATTTCTGATAAATACTCTAAGCCACAAGGAGATTTTCTTCCCAGAATCAATAATTAAAGTAGAGCACTCACTCAAATACCTGGGCATCACCTTTATTCATCCACACAAGGAAATTATAAAAAAAACTTTATAAAATTATAGAAGATCTGGACAGATGGAAAAAACTTAAACATTTTCCTTCTTTCTAAGGCATCAGTCATAAAAATGAACATTCTCCCTAAAATTTTATATAATTTCCAATCAGTTAACCAATACATCCCAAACAGTTTTTTTTTTTTTTCTAAAATGAAAGCAACATTGGGTAAATTTATTTGGCACCCAAAAAGCACTAGAATTAGTTACGCAAAGTTAACCCTGCCTAAAGAAAAGGGTGGTATAAGACTCCCCGACTTTCAGACATACTATCTTATTATCAATGCCAACCACATTATATGCCTAATCAACTACTATGAACCCTCTGATACTTCCTGGCACCTTCTTTGGATAAAACTTTATCACCAACATCTAAGCTCCTCCAATATAAACCCGAGGGCTACACTTTTTCTTAATAACAAGACTCTAAGAGACTTCAAAATACATCCCTCCTTAGTAAATAATGTCACGTTTCCAAAAGCTCATAACTTCTTTAAACTTAAAGAACTCCTTAATTATGGCTCAACCAATACACATGAACCCTACTATCAGACTAAATAATAATATGTTAAACCTAGATAAGTATCCAATCCTAAAAAAATGTATAGTCTGGTACATTTATCAAATAAAAGATCAACCTATAAGTTCTATTGTGGATTTTCTAGCAGCAAATAAAAAATACTGCTTAATTATTAAAGAAATATTATACTTAGTAACTTTGAAGACATCAGAAATCAACGTAACTCTACAAGACTTTCAGTTATACCAACAAATCAAATCCCTTCTACTACTGAGAACTAAAATGTTATCAAACACTTTTAGACTAGTTACCCAAATCAAATACCAGAATGAAATCCTATACTCAAACTATTGGATGAGTCAAAACAATAGGTTAACTAATGAACAGAAACTGGCTGCAATAAATATAACTATAAAACTAACCCCCTTTAAAAAATTTATTTGCACTCAATTTATGATTAACATCAATGCGTACCACACACCCCTCTTTCTGACAAAATAAATGCCAATTTGTCACCTTTGTGCCCCACATGTGCCAATGCAATAGCTGACATTCTCCACATATTTTGGTCTTGCAAAAACATCTGTAAACTTGGTGCTCTTTAAGAGCAAAACTGGAGAAAACAGGCTATATGAAATCCACCCTCTCATGGGAAATGGCAATATTAAACATTTTCCCTAATTCCTATACATATGAATCCAAACATATTATAGTAACACTGTGCACAATACTGAAATCCTATCTAGCCCTTAACTGGCTTGACAGATCTAGAACTTCCTGGGCATAATTCAAATCTATAGCTTCTATAGCTATTAAATATGTTTTAGCAAACAAATTAAGAACTGTAGCCTCAAGAAATTAACCTATATTAAGAAATACTGGAAAAGACTTATAGAAGTCCTTAGCTAGGCCTTCACTCACTAAGTTAAATAGATCATGCTATTTTATTATATTGCTCCCTCATCATTACAAACTTCCCTTCTAACTTGATATAGAGACCACAATTAAACCATTTTGCAAAAAAAAAAATGTGCCAATTGCATTAGATATATCAAACTATCCTCTAGTATTTGATTATTTCTTTCTGTCGCTATTATATGTAATAATATTAACTTCTAAACTCTATTAGAGTATCCTACATGAGTGACAACTCAGTGTAACTAGGGTAAATAATGTAAATAGTTGCTTTGTTAGATACAGTTATACAATTATATTTCTTTTCTCTTGCAAAAATAACAATGGTTAATGGTATATTTTCTGCATAAACGGTTAGATGATTGATATCTAGTGTGCATTCTAAATCACACTCAGCATTACAAGCCATACTTGTCTTTTACAAATGCTTATTACAATAAAAAATAACTGTTTTTTTTTCTGCTTGATTTTTGTTTTAATATTAAACCATCAAGCTTAATCACCATGTATGCAGTAAATTCTGTATGCAACATATGTTATTGATCATATGTAAGCCCATTGTTATCTTACTTCCACCTTGTATTAAATTGTTCATAGTAGAAAAAAAAGTGAAATAAAAACTAAATTTGAAAAAAAAAAAGATCTAGAGACAAAGCATGGAAACAATGGAAAAAAGACAATTCCCCACAAAATAGGCAAATATATGAACTACTCAGGAATCAAACCAAAAAGCAGACAAATCTAGACAAACAGAACTATTTCCTAGGAATACAAAATAAACAATCAAAACACCCCCAAAAAATTTGGCAAGCCATCAACTCTCTCTTAAAACCTGGTAAAACAACCACCCCCTTTCCTAACTCCTCTAATAACAACAGTGACATAGCCTTCCAATTTAATTATCACTTTATAGACTCCATCCAGTCACTATCCAAAAAACTATCCTCAAATAACTCCTCATTCACCCCATCACAAAACCCAAACAATATACCCTCCTTTACTCTCTCACCCATTCCCACTTCCACCATTAAAAAACTCCTCCTAAAACTTAAACCTACTACCCTCACAGCTGATAATATACCTGCAAACTTCCTAAAAATAGCAGCCGAATCCTTATCCTACCCCATTTCTAGTCTTATCAACTGGTCTATTCAGGAAGCCTATGTTCTTCAGCTCTGGAAAGTTTCTCATATCATTCTCCTACACAAAGATGGAAACTGCTATGACTTCTCTAACTACTGCCCCATCGCCATCCTGTCTCCCCTTTCTAAACTTCTTGAGAAATGTATTCACACACAAGTCATGCAGTTCCTTACTACTAATAACCTTCTCTCCCCCACACAACATGGCTTTTGCCCTCACCATAATACAACCACTGCTCTCCTCTTTTTTACACATCGGGTCAACCAGTACAGAAATGAAAATAACTTTGTTTCTGCCATATTTCTAGACTTATCAAAAGCATTTGATATGATCTCACAGCAAATACTACTAAATTCTCTAGTTGCCCTATCCTTTGCTCCTGCTACTATAGATTGGTTAGGAAACTACCTATCCAACAGACAACAGTCAGTTCTATGGCAAGGAGTTCTATCTCCCCAACTTCCAACAACCATAAGTGTTCCACAGGGCTCAATCTTGGGTCCACTTCTTTTCTCTATCTTTACAAACAACCTTGCTACTGCTACCCAGCAAGCCTCACTAATACAGTTTGCAGATGACTCAATACTTATCTGCACATCCCCATGCCTTACCACCTTACAAAAGCTTACTCAAGAATCCTTAAGCTCCACAGAAAGATGGATGACAGACATCCAGCTTATTCTCAACCCAAACAAGACCAAATTACTTCTGTTCTCTCCTATTAAATCCAAACCCATCCCCCTCTTTTTTACCATCAACTCTAATATTGGCACTGTCATCTCTCCAACTAGCCATACTAAATAGCTTTGGGTAGAAACAGATAACAACCTTTACTTTGATGTCTACATAGCCCAAACCATTAAAAATGTACACAAAAAAATGGGAACTGTCTATAGACATAAAAAATGCCTCACAGACAAGGCAGGAATCACCCTCGCCCAAACTCACCTACTGTGCACTCTGATGTATGCTGCACCTATCTTAACCCAAACCAGAAAAACAGATCTTACCATACTTGAGGCATGCTACAATAAAATTGCTAGGTTTGCTAACAAATCTCCCTATAGAACCCATCATTGTCAGGCTCTAAGGGACTTGCAATGGCTAGTACTTCCACAACTACTTAGCTATCAACAACTTCTCACAGCCTTCTGCATCCTCACTTACCCTGAAAAAACTCCTGCCCTAAATCACCTACTATCTCACTATTCTACCCTTGCCCTCTTCCGTCTGCTAACAAGTCTCTCCTTGTTATTACTAGAGCAAATAACACAGCAGGGAAAATACTGTTTTCTCACACAACAGCAAAAGCCTGGAATAGCCTCCCTACTTCTATTACTTCTGCCTCCTCCACCCAGATTTTTAAACACTTACTCAAACTTCATCTTACTAACAACTGGATATGTCCATGTATCACATAAATACCCCTAGCTTCCCCCTCTCTACTTTACCTACTTTTCAGGATTACATACTTTGAATAGCTGTAGCCTGTCAACTTGAAGAACAAATAACACTGGACATTGTAAATATACTTGTTGTATTTTTTAATATGTCACTAATTTATGTTTTTATGTTTTATCTTGTTTGCTCTTCATCCTATAATTATTGTTAATAAATTGTGGAGCTTCCACTGTAAATGGACCTCTGTCCAGTTGGACTATCCTGGTTAACAAATGTAAAATAAAATAAATAAAATAAAATAAATAAAAATAGTCAGTATGAATACCACCTTAGGGCTCCCTAGAAATGTTTGTTTGTTTCAAAGATGATAATTCATGCCTTCTACTACAAGTATCTTAATACCCTGAAAAAACTCCTGCCCTAAATCACCTACTATCTCACTATTCTACCACTTGCCCTCTTCGGTCTGCTAACAAGTCTCTCCTATATTACTCTAGCATGTCCAAAGGTCAGTCAATGGTTTCCTCTTCAGTCCAGCTGGTGAATCTGGGAATTTTGAGGCAATGTTACAACGGTCTCATGTACACGGACAACCCTCTCCTCCTCCAAACAGGTTCAAATATATGTGAGAGATGCAACTATTTAGCCATAATGGAGGCTGAGCTCTCTCATCTCAAAACTGGTGTAACCAGTCAGGAGGAGAAGGTAACCTCACACAACACAATTCCAGTATCACACAGTCCCACCACATCAGCGAACCAAACACATAAATACATAAAAACATACTCGGATGCTCTAAATAAAAATCTACCTAAGCAACAGAGACCTCCAAAGCAGACATCCAAGCAAACACTACCTCAAAACAAAGCATGCACAACACATAGCCCACAAAGTCAGTGTGCCAAGCAGCCACAGCCCTTAAGGCTGAATAACATACCTGATACTCTTGTAATAGGTGACTTTATTGTCAGACACACTGACGTCCCGCTCACCAGACTGAATAAAGAGAAGGTCGCGGTGAGCTGCCTGTCAGGTGCTAGGATCTGCCACATAATGCAAGCACTCATGCCACTCCAAAGCAAATACAAATATGACTCAGTCATTGTACATGCTGGTGTGAATGACCTGAGATGTACCTCCCTGGACTACATGAAAAGAGACATAGAGGAGCTCTCTGATCATGTAGCCCAGGCTGGTATGACCCTGACCTTGAGCAGCATCTTACCCTCACCTAGAATGATGCCACAGTACAAAGACAAAATGATCGATTTTAACAATTGGCTAAAATTTTGGTGTCATTCAAAGGGGATCCAGTGTCTGTCAGCCTGGGATGACATGCTCGACAAGCCACGTTGCTTTGCTAGGGACGGCTTGGACCTGTCACCACTGGGCTTTCGGATATTGACAAAGGCTCTTGCCACCCCCATAGTGCCTTTTTTAGGCAAGGCTCAAAAGTCAAACCCATCCCTATAGACAGCACAAGGAACAAGAAACTAAGGGTAATGCTGCTTAACGCCAAAGTCTTAACATCAAGATGTACGCACTCAAAGCTCTCATCAGTATGGAGAACATTGATATCTGTGCAGTGACAGAAACCTGGTTCAAGGCTCCAGAGAGCACCCCAGCACTACCAGGCTATACCTCATATCATGCTTTTCGGCCCCAAAACCCAGACCGAACCACAAAAGGAAGGGGAGTTTCCATATTTATCAAGGATATCCACACCTCCAGGTTAGTGGCATTGCACGAAGTATCGGACACCATCCATGTGCAACTAACAGTGGGCAAGACTGCTTTTCAGTTTATAGCATCCTACAGACCACCCTCTCAAAGTCAGGAATCCCACTCGACTTTCCTAAAACATTGGAGAACATGAAGATCTCTCCAAACACCATTATATTGGGTGACTTCAACTACCCAAACATTGACTGGGAGCACTACTCAAGCCCCAGCACCTTAGCCCAAAGGTTCCTGGAAATTATAAACTCAAATGCTATGGAACAACTAGTCACCACTCCCACAAGAGGGGACAACATACTAGACCTGATCATTACCAACATGGGGACTCTATGCTCCACACCAGAAGTATATCCCTCATTGGTAAGATCAGACCATAAATTAGTTTCACTGGATGTCCACATCCCGACCCCACCCCCAGCCTAGAAAACCACAGTGAAAAACTTCTCAAAAGCGAACTTCTCACTTCTCAAAACCAAAGTGAAATCCTTCAAGGCCCCAGGGCCAGTGGAAACTACGGCCCAAACTTCAGAATCCTATATAAATGCATTCTACGGACATCTCCAGGAATGCATGGATCATGCTATCCCAAACAAAACCAAGACCCAATCATCCAAAGGCAGGCATCCAGTCTGGTGGACCCCTGCCATAAATAAACTGTACAACAGAAGGAGGAAGCTACTACATGATAGAGCAAAATCCCTAATAGGGAAGGCACCTCTGATCAGTACTAGCAAAAAATTATGATCCCTCATAAAATCCTCCAAGGCCAGCTTCGAGAGAAAAATTGCACAGGACACCAAAGACAATCATAAGGCTTTTTCAGTTATGTTAGGAACCTGGGATGCAACTCCCAGACTTGTTCTGAGTTGATTCTAAACGACAAAAAATACACTGAACCCACAGACATCGCCAATATCCTGGCAGACAGGTTCAGTGCAAACTTCTCCACCCCCTCCCCCCCCAAAAGAGCAAGTACCTATCCCGGCAGAGGGCTGCCTCCCAAACATCTCTGATGCTCAGGTGAAGGCTGCCCTCTCCAAAGCAAAAAACACTGCTTCCATGGGACCAGATGGCATCCCAGGTTGCGTCCTACATGAACTCCAAGAGGAACTAATCCCTCAAATAAAAAAGCTATACAATCTCAACCTCACTACAGGATATGTGCCCACAGAATGGCGTACAGCAACAGTGGTCCCACTCCACAAAGGTGGAGCCTCTATGGACCCTGGAAACTATTGCCCCATAAGCCTGACTAGCTTAGTCTGCAAGGCTATGGAGAGGATCATCATAGAGCTCATAAACAAAGACATTGGGGACCTACAGACACTAGATCCTACCCAGTTTGGCTTTGTCAAGGGCAGATCCTGCCTTTTGAACCTGGTTGACTTCTTCGAAACAGTCACCAAAGCCATAGATGAAGGGAAGGTAGTCCACACAGCCTATCTGGACCTTGCAAAGGCATTTGACACAATACCCCACTCGGGCATCATAGATAAGCTATCCAGCTTAAATATAAACCCCTATGTCACAAACTGGCTCAAAGACAGAACCCACAGAGTGAGAGTTGCTGGAGCCATGTCAGACTCGAAACCGGTCACAAGTGGCGTCCCACAGGGTTCTGTCCTGGGACCACTCTTGTTTGGTATATACTTTTCCGAGGTACAGGCAAACATGGAAGGACTATGGCTCACCAAGTTTGCAGACGACTGCAAACTGAGTGCCATAATCGACTCTCCAGCTGACACAAACATCCTTCAAAAAGGTCTCACAGAGACAGATAACTGGTGCCAGCACCATGTTTTAAAGCTAAATGCCAAACAATGTATAGTCATACCCTTTGGCAAAAACAATGTGCCCACAAATTACCACATAGGCGGAAACCCATTAAGTACAGAGAAAGTTATTAGGGACCTGGGGACCCAAGTTGATAGCAGTCCCTCCTTTGAAAACCACATTGCCAAAGTGGTTAGAAAGACCTTCTACATAGCCCACCTCATCATGAAGGGTTTCACATCTAGATCAAGAGAGGTAATCGTGCCCCTTTATTCATCCCTCATCAGGCCCATCATAGAATACAATGCCCCTTTTGGGATGTACCTTACCCGACACCTGCAGCAATTAGAGAGACCACAAGAGTATCTCACCAAGAGGATCAAGGGTCTCAAACAGATGCCATATGCTGCTCGGTTAAAAAAACTCCAGCTCTACTCAGTTGCATACCGCCTACTTCGAGGCGATCTATGCCTGACATACAAAGCTATGTCAAATCCAGAATTAATGGACATGCTCCACCTCAGTAAATCTAAATCCCTTAGAGCCACACACTCGAGGGACTTGAACCTCAGGACAGAAATAAATAGAACTTGCTGGAGGGACAGGTTCATAACCCAGAGGCTCCCTTCGCTCTGAAATAGAATTCCAGTTCATGTGAGGCAGAGCACCTCACCGAATCTCTTCAAGAAGAATCTCGATAGGTGGATGGGGGATCATAGGTTTGTCCCAGGGATTACTCCCGTGTCACTATTAGACAGAGGCACAGTAAACTAAACCTTAAAAAGGGCACAGTATACTCAAATCAAGGGGTGGCGTAAGCCATACAGAATTGGGCTAGGCTTATAATTGCCCCAGGGCAGATAGCCTAGTATGAACCTATGAACCTATGAACCTAAGTGCGACATAAGTTTTAAAATGCTGAAATAGAGCCTCCATATCAATTACTCCTTTAAGCGCATAAATAATTATCAAGTAAAGGATGCCTAAATAAACTGTATGGTCACAAATAACTAATCTACCTGGAATTCCCACAATGATATCTAATATTTGAATTTCTTTTTTTAAATAGTTAAAACTATATTGCAGGATAGATCCTTGCCAAAACACCAATGAATTGTATTATTCCACTGTACTTCTACTAGCTGCTGCTGGTCAGCAGTTAGGTTCCTAATAACTAAAATGGAGGTGAAGTCATCATTAACTATCTTGCAAAATTCAAAAACAGTATGTCATATGACTTCATTTATAAAAAACGGTTAACATTCATACAGCAAATAGGCTAAACTTTTCCTTTTTGGGGTCTTCTTGGCACCCTGCGTTAGTGTTCTCTTTCTAGTTCTTTCTCATATTGTGTCATGCTTCTCTTTATTTACTTCATTCATATCCTCATTCAAACCATCCCTTGAACATCTGTCCTTGTCGTCTTCCTCATCTTCAGAAATTATATTACTATGTGTAATTTTCCCCATTCTTCGCTGTCTATGTCACCCTAATCAGATTAAATATCATCTAAGAGTGTAACAACAAAAAGCCACCAGCATATAAAACTGTGAACAAAGTCACCAGAACAGACCACATAGAATCCACAGTCTAAAAATCAAGAAGTTTATTCTCAAAAGCAAATTAAGAGGTTCTGTCTGCAATATTAAGGCTTCATCAGAACAAACTTTTGAACTAATTGTACTACCAAGTCTTTTTGTATAAATACTAAGTCCCACAGCTTCATATTGCACCCAAGATGTACAATGTATTTTATGTTCAAATTTTTTTAAAAAAAAAAGTCTCATCAGTTAAAGATCATGTTCAGTTTTATAACTTTTTTCCTGTGTTTTTGCTATCACCATATAAAGTGGGCTTTCTAAGTCTAAATTATATACTTTTTAATTTAGTTACATCAGTGGAGTTATATTTAATTAAGTTTAAAAATATTTTTTCTTTACTATATGCTGAACAGCTATCCAAGTACTTTCTGATTTAGTGCCTTTTAGTGACACCTTCTGATGATGTTGTAAGGGGGAAAACATTATCAAGTTCAGTATTTCAAGTTGTTAAATTGGTAGGAGCCTTGCTATGCCAAGAACAGGTACCTAATATTCACCAAGATTCTGTACTGAATCTCATTACCTGCTTTGATCATAGTCCAAATTTACCTGAGGACTTGGTAGAGCAGCTGCTTCTGATTAATGTTTTATAGTGCAGAAACTCTACTTATATGCTAGACCTGTTATTACTAGCATGGCACCAGATCTCACATACGGGTAAATCAGTTTGCCAATGAATCTGTCAGGTGCAGGAGCTCTGCTAGTAGGGCAGAATGTTTATCATACCTGCATTCTCCCCATCCAGACTCTTTTTCTAACTTCTAAAGCTTGTATTACAGTTACACTTGCATATGGAACTCATTATTGTAGGCAGTCTGGTTTCCCACCAGGTACTTCCTGCACTATTCAGTCCCAAGTACAGAAGGAGTTTCTATCTCACCAAGAGGCACAGTGAGCTCAATGATAATTTTTTTTCATTCCAAAACTAATCCAGTTGATGTGTGTCACAACTGTACTTTACTATAAGCTATCATTGAGATAAGTCACATAGCCCTAGTTTTCATCAATCATCCCATGGTAGACCATAGCTGTTGCTAGGCACCCACAGAACCCATGGACACAGGGAGGCCCCTATTATCTCCCAAAGAATGAGGGTCTCTATGCAGCAGCTGTGGGTTTCTTAATCTCCTCTGTTCATTCCTCGGTACCTCGTGGATGTTCGCACAGCTGTGTGATGTCACTGTTTTATCGCAAACATTTTTCTATTTTTTTTTTCTTTTTTTTGTCGTTAAGCTGCACTCAGTCAGGTCCACCTCAGTGAAGCAAGGGGCCTGATTGGCTACAGCAACCAGGGAAGAAAGTGCAATTTTTTTTTACAGGGGATTGATTAAGCAAGGACCTGATTGGTCCTTGCAAAGCACTTCTTGTGTCAACTGCCTTTAAAAAGGCATTTGTGTAGTAAGCATTACTTCACGTCTTGTTTTTTTAAGAGAGGAGTTAGCTTTTTGCATTGTATTGAGAACAGATCAATCAGGACTGTAGATTACCAGTGTGAGGATGGAGAATGGAGGACAGACAGCAGACGCAAGGTCTCCAGGAGCTATTGTGGTCGTTGGACAAGTTAAGGTATTTTCAATTGCCCTTGTATGGGCAATTTCTAAAAGATCTGAAAAAACTGTCCTTTTAAGGGCAATTTTAAAGGACTGAACTGGTCTGGTCTGTGTGGAGGGGAAGCAGCAGATCAATCTACAATTGTGAAGAAGGTAGAGACAAAGATGGCCGCCATTCTGTAGACACTGCATATCTACAGCTCACCAGATACTCAGAATAAAAATCAACCCTGAGGTTATACTACAAGATTTTTTGCAATAATCTTTGGATATAACTATTCTACTACAACTAAACATTGCCTGAGAGGAAAAAGAACAGGAAGAAACTAATCAAAGTCACAGGATTAGATCTGATTGTCTGCCTGACTCTGAACAGAGTATTAAACAAAGGAACTGTCTGACTTCTGTTTCACAATGTCAAAAGAAGAAAAAAGTATGGAAACAACAACAACTAAAACCAAATTATCAGCACTTCAGTCACCAGAAAAAGATTCAACAATCAAAAGGCAGAAGACTATAAAACAACAGGAACTTTTAAAAGCTGGAATGACAAATAAACCAGATCAACTGGCTAACATGGAAGACATTAAAACTGCTTTGTTGCCCATTCAAGAAGCTTTGAAAGAACTATCAAACCAGGTACTTTCTTTTGGTGCCACATGCAGTCAAATTCTTGAAAGGATGGATAAATCAGAAGCTAGGATATCCGAAAATGAGGACAGAATAACATTGCTTACAAAAAAAACAGACATTCATGACATGGATATTCAATCTATGCAAAATAAGATTCTGGACTTGGAGGCAATATCCAGAAGGAACAACATAATTATTAGAGGAATTCCTGAAACTATCCAATATAATGATTTAATTTCTACCACCATACAAATACTTGAAATATTGTTCAATGACTCTGACATTGCTAAGCAAATTGTTACAGAAAGAGCCCATAGAGCTCTCAGAGAAACACAAGCTTCAAATGTTCCTAGACCGGTTTACGTCAAAATTCTCAACTACCAGGATGTAAATAAAATAATTCTAACTGTAAAAAAGAATGGAGGTTATGTTATGTGGCAAAATAATAGAGTTTCTGTGGGACAGGATTTACCATTGCAAATAAGACAAGCCAGACAAGCACTAGCTCCATACTGCAAGTTCCTTATTGAAAAGAACATTAAATTTCAAATGAAATACCCTAACACATTAATTTTTACAATTGATGGATCCAAATATTCCATCTCTACAAAAAAAGAGGCAAAAGTTACCTTTTTGAAGATTTTTAAATCTCTCCCAACTTCGGAAGCTTAACTCAACCATCCAGTCTATTTACAGCAACGTGGATACTGGGATTCCATGCTTACTATACCTCGAGGCTCCAAAATCCTTTGTTTGTTCTTTTTTCTTCACCAGGCCCCTTGGTAAATATTTAACTAGGTTTTTTTTTGCAGTTCCAGCTCGTCCACGAAGATTTCACAAACTTTTACAGCTTCTACGAACTGTGTCCCTTCGCGAGGCAACAGGAAGTCCTTTGGATGCTGCAGAGGGTCCACTTTCGAGGTGGCACATCCGGAAGTCCGTCCGCATAATGGTTCCCCCTTCGCGAACTCGAAGACAAGATTTCATGAGCAGGAAGTAGAAAGATCTCTGTGGAAGAAGGGGAAACTACTGGGATCATAAAACGAGGCTCTGTGGACTTTTAATCTATGTTACAACTTTTATTTCTGTAAAGGGAAATGTGAATTCATTCAGGTAGGATTTAAACTGAACTAATAATGTTTTGGTTAAAATGTGTTATTTAACTGATATGGTAGAAGTAGGATAAATTTATCACAGTTATTCTATTTTCTTAGGTAGTTTGCCTGAATGTGGGTGTGCTAATAATATTGTACTGTACTGTAATATTTATTTTCCTGTCCTTAGGATGTGTTTTAATACTGTAAATGTTTAGATACAAAGGGGTTTTAATTTTGGGATAGTTAGTAGATTAAAAGAAGATATTATATCCTGGCATTTCTAGGAAAATGAAGGTTATTTCTCTGATGTGGTTCTGAATGTTTTGGGAACTGTGCTATTTAGGCATCATTTTATATATTCAAGTATAGTACCCAGTAAGCATAGTTAATGCTACTTGTATTCACCAATGTTGCTGTCATTACAATGTTAAATAAGTTATATTAGATAAACAATGTCAGATTTAATGCTTTAACTATAGATTAAACATATAGTGGATTATCTTGAAGCCAATAATATTATTGCTTAATAGGAGTACTGTCATATATCTGTTTAGGTTAGATTTAAATAAGATAGTTAGATATTCTAGGGTAATATAACCAATTAATAGAACTAATAATATATGTTAACTATTAGAGAGGTAGAATAGTAATTTTGAATGTAATGAAGACCATTTGTGTTAACTAAATAATGTGTTCAAGAGCTGTAGATAGTTACTAGTGTTTAGTAGGGAATGTTTTGGTTAGGTTTTGTAGAGTTAGATGTAGTCATTATAGGTTTTTTGCATGTTTTTAGTGTGTTATTTTATAAGATAAAGCACAGACGTTTAGTAAGGATGTGTACCAATAAAAGTTTATACAGTGTAAAAAACCTATGTATGTCCTGGTCCAGGGGAATAGTGGATAGGCACTGGTTAGGGATGGGACGTCAAGATTGCTTCCAGACATTATATACTGTGCTAATACATTTGAATCTAGTATCGTCTTTCAATTTTAAAATATACTTAAAAGTTTTAAAAATCTTAGTATGTGGATAGTAGACTCATGGAATGTTAAAGGGTTCCAGAACTTGAAAAAAAGGAAATTATTTTTTCATTTATTCCTCCAGTCAAAGGCATGTTTTATTTTATTACAAGAAACCCATTTGACTAATGATCAATGGACTGTCCTTAAAAATAAGAAATGGATCAGAGAGGTGGTAGCTTCGGAAGGGACAACTAATAGTGCAGGGGTGGCGATTATTATTAAAAGTCAGTACCAAGAGAAAATTCTAGATTTTAAAATGGACAAAGAGGGAAGATGGTGTTATGTGATTCTTGTATCTAAACTTTATGATAAACCGGTGATACTTCTTAATATATATGCCCCATGTACCAATCAACAACTTTTTATAACATCACTTTATTTTATCCTGAATCAATATAATAATTACTATATAATAATAGGAGGTGATTGGAACACATACCAAGACCCCAAATTAGATAAATCAAGTTCACATAGGTCCTTTAGTAACCAAGCAGTGATAGCACTACAGGAACTTAAAACAGATTTTAAATTATATGATCCATTTAAATACACAAAGAATCAAATGAATGCAAATAACTTTACATTTTATTCAAGTTGTCATAAAATGTGGTCCAGGATCGACTTTTTTCTAATTTCAGACGCACTAATGTTTTTTGATCCCTATATATATATACAAGCTCGACATTTGCCGGATCATTCTAGGATCACATTAACTTTCAATAAGGACACTAGTCATAAGATACGTTTTAGAGGTTATAATTGGACATTAAATCCATATCTATTGAATAAAGAAGATATAATAAAAGAAGTTCAAGAGTCCTTTAACCAACTACTAGCTAATCTTTCTGAACACTGTTATCCGTCTGACATAGACTGGGCAACGACCAAAGCACAAATTAGAGGAATTTTTCTCCAAAAGGCTACTTATTACAAGAAATTACAAGTGAGAGATATACAAGAATTGGAAACTAAAATTAAATTACTGGATCAGGATCTAATTGGGAATTATAGTAAACAAACTGAAACAGAGTTATTAAAATGTCAGAAGGACCTTTTTTTACTACAAAACAGTAAATTATCATTTTATAAACAGAAAATGCTGGTAAAATACGCCAATCATATACAGACCCCTTCAAAGGCACTAGCGCGTATCATTAATCAATCGAAAATACCTTCTCAAATCTCTGAAATACACTTTAATAATAAAACATATACCAATACTGAAGACATTATGAAGACATTTGAACTAATATTTTCTCAAGTCTATGGTGAGCAGCAGGAATTAAATATAAATAAGAGTAATAACGATTTTCTGCAGAAAATTATCTTTCCGAAGATTGGTGATGAGCTTCATATGAACTTAGTTAAACCAATTTCTTCAGAGGACATAACTGATGCAATTAAGAAGTTGAAGCCATATAAAGCTCCGGGACCGGATGGTTTGACTACGGAATTTTATAAAACTTTTAGTGATATATTGGGGAAAATACTTTCACAGGTATTTAACTATATAACTAATAATAAAATTAATGACCCGCACTTTAATGCTTCAAAAACTATTCTTATACCGAAAGAGAATGCTGATTTACAAAACCCGGATAACTATAGACCTATTTCACTTTTGAATATAGACATGAAAATTATGACATTGATTTTGGCTAATAGATTGAAGAAGGTAATTAACCTGATAATATCAGAGGAACAAGCCGGTTTTATAAATGGCAGACAAACTACAGATAATACGTTATCACTTCATACACTGATTTCTTATGCCACTCACAGGAATTTTAATGGTTATGCACTCATAATTGACGTGCAAAAAGCTTTTGATAGAGTGAATTTAGAATGTTTGTTTGATATTTTAGCATGTTTTAATATACCTCAAGAATTAATTTTAACTTTAAAAAAACTATATAATAATCCCTATAGAAATCTAGTTATTAATAGGAATCTCTCAAAAATAATTCAAATTAAGAATGGTACCCATCAAGGATGTCCGTTATCTCCTATATTATTCAATCTATATTTAGAACCATTATTTCTACATATCAAACAAAATATTTATCACAATGCTCCAATAATATATGGTACGAAAATTTCCATGGCTGCTTTTGCGGACGATCTAAATATTTACTGCATGACACCTGTTTCAGATATCAAGAAAATATTAAAAGCTGTGGAAAATATCTAATTATAAAATAAATTTAAAAAAAAACAAGGTATTTCCATTAAAGACGCCTACAGCCTTTTCACTTTTACCATTGGTAGGTCAGGTAAAATCCGAAGAAAAATAAAATATTTAGGGGTTGTTTTTTCAACAGATAATAGAGACTTTTATGTAAATAATGTTAAGTTAATTTGGGAGCAGATAGTCTCTGATTTAAAAAGATGGAATAATCTGAAATTACCAATAATGGCAAAGACCTCAATTATTAAAATGAACATACTTCCCAGAATATTATATATCTTTAGAACTACTCAAGTTCAAATTTCTAGGAAATTCTTCAAACAACTTCATACGGAATTAGGTAGATTTGTATGGGAACCTAGAAAAGTTAGGATGTCGTATGATAAACTGATGACTCCGAAAAACAGGGGTGGGTTAGAGCTACCGAATTTTGAAACATATTATTTAATAATAAATGCTAATAGAATTCTAAGCGTAGTTAACTTTGATAGGTCCAGTTCTAAATGGGCACCTAAGTGGTTGATTCTGAATCATAAACATGTTGCTGGACTGGGCATTAATTGTAAGGCATTACCTTTTTTAAATAAAGATCCCCTTAAAATGTACGCTCTCATGGAACATATCAGAATATATATAATATCAGTACAAAGTCTGTTTAACTCACTAAATTTCTTACAATATATGATGATTTTTCAACCATTTCATAAGAACCCGAATTTGAAAATTGGTAATCAGTTGATAGATCTTAAGAAATTCCCACTTATAAGTGACTTAACCATACTTGATTTATATCCCTTTCTCAGTATCTCAATACATGACATGCTAAGAGAGATGAATCTCCCTAACTCGTATTTAATTATAATGAGACAGTTAAAGGACTTATCAATAAGCTATTTTAGTAATAGGAATTTTAAAATTAAAAAAAATTTAAACATTTGCCTAAATTTATGGCAAACTCTAACACAGGACTGTAAATATATAACAGCCTCATATAGTTTGATGAAAAATGTGAAATACAATAACCAAATACTTTTATCCAAATACTGGAAGGAGAAACTGTTAACGATTGAAGATAGTAAAATAGTGAGAGCAATTAACTTAACCTTAAAATCAGTGTCCCTTCAGAAGTTATTATTTACTCAGTTGATGATATTTAATAATGTGTATTACACGCGTCTCACTCTATATAAATTTAATTAAAAAAATTCACCTAAATGCCCATATTGTATAGATCAAATCGCTGACCTTTTACACATGTTCTGGAGTTGTAAATGTATTTTTAAACTCTGGAATTCTTTGAAATTCCAACTACAAAAAAATGGGATATCAACAGTCTACACTTTCTTGGGAGTTTATGATTCTTCATATTCCGCCAATTAATTTGGATAGATCCCAAAGGATCATACTCATAATTTTTTTTTGTTAATGAAGCTGTACATAGCTACAAATTGGTTGAATCCATCCCAGACTTCATGGGAAAACTTTAAGAGTGTAGCGATAAAACATATCTTAGCACACAAATTACTAATTAATGATCATAAGAAAAGGGTAAATAACACAAAAATATGGGAGCAAATCTTTAATATTGTCTTAGCTTAAAGTTCCAATCCACTTTTCTCTGGGAAGTACAGACTAATTATGGAGTTTACTATAGATAAGCCTTATATTGATACTAGACTTTTATTTTCTTTTTCTGTAATACCTATTTAGAAGTATATATTTATGTATAATGACTCTATGTAACTGTTGGAAGCATTCATGTATATATTGTAAATATGTTGTAGTATTGTATTAACATTTGGAAAAGAATAAAGAATTATTATTGAAAAAAAACAATTGTGAAGAAGGAGCAGATGATTAGTAGCAGCATTCAATCAACTGTGTACAAGGTAGGTTTTTGGGTTTATTTTTAACTTTATTTTTTGTGGGGGAGGGAGGGAGGTAACCTAGGGAGATGATTGCATTACTTTTTTGTGCAGAGTTCTTGTGCTAGGAGGATTGGGGGGGGCTGTGGTTGTAACAGTTTTATTTTACTTTTCTTCAGAATTCTTCTGCTAAGAGATTGAGAAAGGGAGGCTTCTCTGTAATAATTAATGTCCAGATTCAATGTAGTATTTTTAGACAGTCTTGCATAAGAATGTTCATTCATTTTGTTTTTAAAATGTAAAACACAAAACTTCCACCAGCAGACAAACCATGCTAGTAGCCAGGAATCAAAACTGAGTACAGAAAAAGCACAGATGTGGCAACACAGCAGTCACAGTTCAAAATATGCAAAGGTAAAGTAGGCAGCAAACAGCAAGCAGCAGGTAAAATAAATCCAAGTTTAATGCATATGCAAACAAGAGCTTTCACTATGGAATCATAACTTCTTCAGACACTAATAAAACAGCATATTTATTAAACATTTATATAGCAGTATCATAATACATAAACTAATCAGAAGGTAAAAGTAATAAAACAAATAATAAAAGATGAATTTATTGCCTTGCCTAACATTCTCATTTATATTTATCTAACACAATAAAAGAAAACCTATGTTCATTACCTTTCATCTGAACATGTTTAGCTAACAAATTAACAGTATTACCTTTATTTATACAATATATACGGCCCTAATGTGTTTCCAAAACCAACAGTTGGTTTTGCCAACATAAAATGAGCTGCATTGCTCACAGTTAGCTAAGTGAACAATGCTCATGGTGTCATAGTTAGCCATAACATTTAAGGAGTATTTCATCCCTGTCTGTGAATGAACAAACGCATTACCCTCTCTTACATACTGACAGAAATTAAAAGTACCACACTTTTTGTTCCTGTCTCCCTGTTGTCCATAGCCCAACTTATCCGGATAACACAGCAAACTCTTTAGATTCATTCTGTTCCTGTAATAAAACTTAGGAAATGTGCCAACTAATGCTTCAATAGATGAATCAGAAGTTAAAATATGTCAGTTCTTTTTAATTACATCAGTGACCTTATTTATGTTTCTGGAAAAAGTCATAGGGACTCTTAATGTGTTATCCCTTCTTTGCCTAAACTGATCATGGGTGGGGGTCATAAAATAGGGTCTCCCAATACCCTTCCTAAGTTGGCGAGCACCGCACATACCCTTAACTATGTCAGTCCCCCTGCAACCCCGATCCTCAAAATCTTCCTAAAGAGTCACAATAAATTCCTCAAAGTCCTGGTCTTTAACATGTAGCCTTGAGGCCCTAACATACAGAACAAACATATTTTAAACTCCACAAATCACATTATTAATGGTTAAACTTAAGCAGTGCTTATAACAGATGCAAAATAAATAAATAAATAAATAAATCATCACACTAAATCTACCTACTGAAAAAGCAAGCCTCCTTAATAACTGTAAGGAATTTTGGAAGGAAGTTAATAACTTGTTTAGATAATGATAAATTCCTATATACTGTACATTTATTCAATTTTCTATCTAGCTTTCTATCTCTCTCTATCTATCTATCTATCTATCTATCTATCTATCTATCTATCTATCTATCTGTCTATCTACATTTGTTGACTATGAATAGTCAACTGGGGAATTCACATTCTGTGTTGTCCAGGGAGAAAAATTCTCAAGTGAAAACATTACACAACATACAATATAATGTGTACAATAATGAATATTATTTATTTATTGACATGTTTTACTGGGAAAGCCCCTGGTTCAAAAACCCATTTTCAGTGGAATTCCGAGGAGAAAAGCTCCACAAAGTATTACAAAGAATGCAAATTTAACATAAGTATAAACAAGATTACATGTATAAAAGCAGAGCTATACAATTTAGTACAGTACAGAGTTTGCATTATTAAATCTATAGGATCACAATATACAGGCAAATACAGTTATATGTATAAAAAGCGAGATATACAAAGTTATTATTATTATTATTATTATTATTATTATTAGCATACAGAATTAAGAAATGTCTACCATACAGTGAAATATCTATGCTAAAGTAGGTAGTAAAGAGCAAACTTTAAAATTAGTCAATATTTTAACAATAACAAGACATTATTAGAAATTTAACTAGTACATACTTATTTGTGTTGACAGCAATACTGTCAAATGAAGATTGTCAAATGATGTTGTCATCTAAGAATAAGAGATAAATGAAGACAAGACATGACAAATTACTTGTATTACATATATAATTCCAGACATAATTTTCAGTGAAGACTTTAGAACATGTATTAGTTGTATATGGAGTAATTCTTATTATCATCAGCTTCTAAAATAGAGACAGCAGAAGACAGAGAGTGCCACATTTTGTTATAGACAGATTCAGTAAATGGACATGTTTGCTGAAGCATTATATTTTAATTTCTAGAGCATATAGAGTTAATGAAGCAATGAGTAATGCAAACAGGTTTCCGAGACCCATTGTGATGAAGATCAAAACCCTTCAACTAACAGACTGTTATGGAATAAAGGAAAGCAGCTGCTAGTTATCAAGGAACAGGTCTTTATAGACCATGATTTTTTAATAGGCACACACTTAAGAGAAGTAGGTTTACCTCTTGCTTTAAGTCCTCCAGGCAGATAAAACTCTGATCCAAACTGCTATACCCAGCCACCTTGTGTATCTTCTTTCTGCATGGGACAAAGCCTTTTAATGACCTATTGGAGGTAATGGCAGCACTGGAAAGATATGAGGAGGTATTACGTCATCTGCTGCAGGCAGAGGAATCCACCACATGGACAGAAAACATTGCAGTATAGAAAGCAGATGGGGGAAAGCTGGCCACTTTATCCCTTCCCAATGTTTAAACAAAAGATGATAACATGACAAAAGAAATGAAGCAGCAGACACGAATAAGAGACTCATTGCAAATGGAAGAAGAATAGGGGTCAGATAACTCGTCACTTAGGGTATCTTTCTGTGCATTTTTGCAATCCTCTGAAAAGGACCTGATTCTCTTACATGAACTGACTAAATATGTTTTTCAGTAGTAGGTCAGGTTACTTTGTTAAAAAACTTTGTAAAGTTTACAATGACAAAGGAGATACAAGGCCTCCCATCACTTTATGACTCTCAATATCTCTCCCAGAGAAGGAGGGAGAGGATGCACATACTGGCCTAGCAAGTGATTGCTAATTTTGGCTACAAACTATTGGAAGGGGGTGTAAATGCAACCTAGATTAATATCTAAGTGATGGGACCTTGGCCCCCTACATGTGTGAACTGTAGTTATTTCATATGTACTTTGTTAGACTGCATTGGTGACCACCTACCACTTAAGGTTTGATCTGAATTATAGCAGGGGAGGGCAGAGGTTTATTGCTGATGATGCTTTGAAATGGTTATCCTTACAGACCCTCATACAAGTCAAAGAAATTGATGTTTAGAATCATGCATTTTTAAAATGTTGTCTACTTTTCCCCTGTAAACCATTTAGAGTCTCTGAATAGCTTTTCAGGATGTCTGTTTCAACCACATGGCTTCTTGAATACATCCCATGTCAGCTAAACATGTAAAAAATAACACCCTTTCTAGACATTTGTTTACTACAAGCAAAGGTCTCCATTCCTGCTTCTCTACAAAATGTCAAAAATGACTGCCATTCTGTTCCCACCACAAAATAACTACCTTCCTGCTAAGTATCATAAAGCATAACCAATTGTTTGTATAAACATGACCACATGTTGCTTTACGGGTTAGGACTGATGAACATTCTTGAAAGAAGTACCATGACTCCAATGTGGATAGACTTTGTGAAAGAAGAATAAGTGGAATTAACTGCTTCTTAAAGAGAAGGAAGAAAGAAAGAACATAAAATAATAATTAAAAAATCCCTGTTCCCTTACTTCATCTGCAAACTCCATTAATGATGATAAAATGAGCTGGATTATCACTAAAAGCCTGTTAGGAATGAAAAAAAAAAAGAAAATAGCTTTGGCTGTAATTTTCATATCACCATTATAGGTTCATAGGTTAGTACTAGGCTAACTGCCCTTGCGAGCCATTTTAAGCCTAGCCAATTATCCCTTGTGAGATTCAAACCTTGCACCTTGTGTTTGTAAGGCAAATGCCTTAACCATTAGGCCACCCTCCCAAGGGTGTTTCAATACCCCAGTAGAAATCATTATTGCTGAAACTTCCTACAGTATCAACAGCACTCAATCAACAATTCTTAGAGATCTTAATATAAACTGATGTTCTAAACTCCATCCTTAAAAACAGATGCAGATCGCAATTTAACATAAATGATTCTTAAACAAATTCACGCAAATATAGGTTCAACTTATGAGTAAATACTAGAAGACTTAGCTATGATAATTGGTTTTGTTAAGAGGGTTTGAGTTTATATGCATAGTATATTTCTTTCAGCTTGCTAAGTATTAGTAATCAAACTCAGAAAATGCAGAAGAGCTCTAATAATACATAAACAGGTGGATAACAGTTCACCATGTCCTACCTCCAAACATGTATTTAATTGATCTCAAGACTGAGAAGCTCTGTTCTCAACTGTAATGCTTTGGCACCTTCTTTTAAGCCCTGCTGAAAAAAAAATGACACCAAAAAAGCTGGATCAAATAAAACACCAGACTCAGAAACGCCAATAAGTTTAATAACCAAAGCTTTTGGGATAATTCCCTTCATTGGTGTCAAAATGCATAATAAAACCAATCAGTCACTTAAATAGCAAGTTCAAATAAAATCACAAGACATAGCTCCCAATAAAAATTCAGAATTAATTAATCAGTATAAATAATTTTAGACACATACTGACTTGAAACACTTAACCTTCAAAATATACATATTAAATTAAAAACTTATACACAAAACTTCATTTTAGACACATTTGTTTCTGTCTTAAAATTAGTTTAATGCTGATCACAGCATTAATACCTAGTTTATGATCAGCTTGCAAATGAAATATCCAGTTATGTTCGTTTACTTCCAGTTTGTTGTTACTATCACAACCCCTGACCTAAGGATCACTGAAAAATGCTATTCCTCTCTGACTTGAGTTGGGAATTGCAGAACTTCTGAAGTTCTCTTAACAAGGTGTCGATTAAGCCTGTACTTTCTGTTGTGCTACAAATTTTACTAAAAAATATATTCCATATTTTTTTTAAACCAAATGACCTATCACCCAACACACCAACACCCAATGCACTCAACTAAATTGGAGATGCAGTTGGAGGAGTAGTCTGTTATATATTGTCATATAGATCACTTGACTGCAACTTCCAGTTGCATTACTAATGCTTCTATCACAAGAAAAAATAAAAATGTTGGTGAGCTGAAATGGAAAAATGTAACATTTTGGTGGTACATTTTCTGATTTAAGAAAATAATAGTGCAATGCATTTCTGTTTTTAATAACCACAGAGTTATGAACAGCTTAAAAAGATGGTCGCATGTACCCCTGTGCCTATAACCTAAATCCGCTACTGTTATAGACAAAACTTACACAATAAAATCTCAGCTTAAACTCTGCTATAGAATATGTCACATACTCTTCCCTCTTCACACCACTTTTTCTTCAGCAAAATGTTCTCCTCCTTACATTGGAACACAGACTTCCTCACTGACTGCCTTTTACTCAGCACAAAATTCCCAAAGACTTCAAATCACACAAAATAAAATTTGCAGATTTGCACTCCTTGCCAACATCAGATATCTTCATTGTAACCTCCTAGAAAGAGGAAAACAGTTTCCAGTCACCCAAAGATCAACTTATCTCCTAGGTAGCCTTATTTACAAAGTACTAATCAAAATATTTGAGATGGAAACTACCTATCCGAGACCAGGGTTACCATCTAAGAAGTGCTCAGGAGAAAGATATCACATTAAGCAGACCTCCACATAAAACCGCTATTGGTGAATGTACCTTCTCCAGACTCAACCTGGCATTATGGAACAGGCTCCCACCTGAACTAAGGGGCATGGAATCTCTCATTGAGTTCATAAAGGCCTTCTGTGAATACTTGCACAAGAAAAGTGAGTGTAAGTGTTTTGGGTCATTGGTTAACCTCACCATTTGCTATTAAACAGTATATTACCTTTAGCAAGACAGTCACCATGAAATGTTAAAATCTACCAACATGTTACCCCCAGTATGAAAGTCTTACCCTACTTATTATCTTAAATGTTGTCTGGCTTGCTGAAATGTTGAAATTCAAAATGGAGTTTATGTTTATACCTCATTACAGCCTAGCAGCACCTCTAGGTGCACCTGCAGTTACAATGTTTATAGGTGTTTAAGAAACCTGTTCATATTTGCATTAATAATTTCAAAATCATGCAATTAAAAGGTTTCATCTTAAAGCTTACATGATATGGAACACAAATGGACTGACATCTGACACCCAAGGAATGGGCAGAGGACAAAAATGTTAACAACAACAGAATCATATGAATTATGATAACTGATCAGTTAGTGCTGCTTAGGAGATACTAATTGTTGTTCATATACTATTTATTTATAATGGCCATATTTTTCTGATCATCTCAACAACCATATAACACACTCTTTACTTCTTATTCTCATATGAAAGATTACAGATGGATGAACAAAATGTGATTGACATTACATGTGCAGTTCAAGTGGTTACTAAGATGTTGTAAGCTGTTTACAAAATATTAAAAAATGAATATTCGCTGTGCTTGTTATGACTTATAAAATCCTGTTTAAGACCTAGAATCTAATGACCACTACCACTGTAAGTATTTGTTTGTGCTGAACAGCTTGCCATTTACCTTATCTCACAACCCTTATGGCTGTAGAGATATGAACACTTGTCTGAAATGTGAGACTACAACTTGATTTTGCAAAAAATCTCAATATGCAGTCATTACTTGTTAGGAGTACAAACCTCCAGGATTCTGTTGGATTGAATGAGATATTATAAATATTGTAAACAACTTTGGTGTTACTGTTAACTAGAGCTCTGCAATGTTTCTCTGTACGTAAGACTCTGTAACAAGAATAAGGATCTGCAACAGGCATATGTTTGTTCCACAACTCTTTAAAAACATTTGCTTTGCATTTTTATTATGTATGGTATGTTTCTGGAATACTTATGCTATTTGTTTTTGTTTCTGTACTTTTGGATCATGGCTGAAACAAGTGTTCAGACTAGCCTACCTACGTGGTTGTCAAATAAAAAATAATTAAATAAATAAATATGTGCATGTGCACCTTATACATATTATGTAAGTAAATCTAAGTTTTGGACACGTTTAAGAGAATTTATTGAAAACATAAATAAGGTTAAGCTTAGGACACAGAAACTCAGTCAGGCATTAAAGCTGCATGAGCACCATGGCTTCAGTGGAAACTGTTGAAATTGTTACTGGAATAGATGTTCTGAATGAGTTTCTGAATAGATGCTTTCCTCTAGTAGTTTAAAGCTGAAATAGAAGAGATCATGGGACAGAAGATATTGACTTTTGTTGATGAATGCCCTTATAGAATGTAATTATGCTTGCTGATTTCAAGAGTTTTAGAATGAGCTTATTTAATATGCAGCCATTGATTAGAATTTTGACAGGGTCACAAACTGATAGCTACCTTCAGAAATGTTTGTGGGAAATTAACATCTTTGAGAGAGCAAGGCATGAGTCTCACTAAAAGTTTCTTGATAAACATTAATATAGGTGATGCAGCACATAGCAAGATGGCTTTGAAACTGAAACTGTTTGATAAAATTGAATGAATGGTGGTAAGTAGAAACATAGCAAGAAAAAGAAATTAGCAACACTTGTGAAGAAGGCAAAAAAATTAGGAAAAGAAGAAAAACATCAGAGATTAAGTGTCAGACAGACAAGGATGGAAACAAAGTATCAAGAAATTGACATAAATAATCTCTGTTAGAAATGCTACATCTAACGAAATCCTAATCCCTCCGCATCACATGCTCCAGAGACCTCAGCCTCATTACCACAATCAACAGAACATGCTGGAGAGACAGGGTCATAACCCAGAGACTGCCCATGCTATGGAATAGACTTCCCATACATGTCAAACAGAGCACCTCACTGGCCCTATTCAAGAGAAATCTTGATGAGTGGATGGGCAATAGAAAATTCACCCCAGGCATCACTACAGTGGCTCTATTCAACAGAGGCACTGGGAACTAAGGTCAGGTGGCTCCATGCCAGGGTAATACTATGGGCTAGGCTTGTAAAGGCCCCTGGGCCATTAGTCTAGTATACACCTATGATAAAGAGAATGCCAGATAACAAAAGCCATGAGATGGAAATGTATCAGGAGCATGTGGTAACACAGAAATCAAGGGGACAGCTAATAGACAACCTGGGAATGAACAGAGGGCAAAAATGTTAGCAACAACAGAATCATATGGATAATGATATCTGATCAGCAAGCATTAATACTGGAAAGTGAAGCTGACAAGCCTAGGATAACAGAGATTCGGACAACTGACAGATAGGAACGTAACAAGGCAGAACTATCTGTATTGTGCAGGAAAGACAGTTTCTAAAATAATATGGGAGAGGTGTTGTATTTAGGGAATAATTAGAACGGGGAGAAGACAATGAATATTTATATTTAGCAAGGAAAGCAGAGATGGTCAGATGGGTGGAATGAAGAAGCAGATGAGAACAGATTATTTCGTAGCAATAAAATTAGTTTGCATAATATTGTAAAATTTGTACACTGTTGTCTGCAAATGGCAAACTAATGCAGGTATGAGACACAATAAGCTTGTCAGGGACAGAAACAATGACTAGAGAGGACGGAGTAAGTTGGTTATGACTGGGACCAGAGTCTACCAGAGACAGACTAACATTTCTTATCTTCCAGAGGGGAAAAGAGATGAAAGACTGACTGAAGTATTTAAAAAAACTGGAAAAGTCTAAGAAAAGGTTGCCTGATAGGATCAGGAAAGGAAAAATGCTTATACTTGATCTCAGTAGAGGAGATAAGATAAGGGATTCTCGTGTTTCACCTCTTCTGGCTAACAGTGGTAATATAATGGTACTTCAAAAGGAGAGCTCCAGCAGTGTTAGAGTAATGTTCCCTGAGAAATAAACCTTACTAAACATCTCAGACATCCCCATTTTATACTGCACTAGCAACACACCGTACTCACTTCTTCTCTAAATGTTATGCCTTTTCAAAATCACAACACAGTCCTACAATTTGTATCACTTCTACCTTTGTGACCAGATGACATTAATGTTTCATCATACTCTGATGCTTTCTGCACATGCTAAAGATGTCATATTTTATTCAATATGATCTGGTTACGATGCCTCACTTTAATATGCATATACCCGAACCATCACATGTTGATGCAAGTATTTCTAACTGCAGTTACTGGATAATGATGTCAAATGGCATTTATTGTGATGTTGTTAAAATCTATTTTGTGTATATTCTCATGTTTGCAAGTATTACTTCTTGTTTTTACTTGACAATAATGTCAAGTGGCATTTATTGTGATGATGAAATCTAGTGTGTGTGTGTGTGTGTGTGTGTGTGTGTGTGTGTGTGTGTGTGTGTGTGTGTGTGTGTGTGTGTGTGTGTGTGTGTGTGTGTGTGTGTGTGTGTGTGTGTGTGAGTGTGTGTTTATCTTATAAACATTTGACATGTCTAATAAGTAAAACAGCCAATTGATCACTAAAGAGGTGGTGAGGAGAGCTGCATGGAAAAGAAAAAAAGGTGATTTACTGAGATGGCTGCATGGAGGTCAGACAAATTATAATAAAGCACATAAAAGTGCAAAGATAGAACAGCAAAATATGCAGCAGACATAAATTAAAGGGTAAGAACAAATCTGGATCATGGTCAAATAGGGCCTTAGGCAGGGTAATGGATCACCCCTCCCCCAGCAGCACCCCCCCAGTCCCTCCCAACAGCCATTCCAGTGGCCCATTACTTGCATATTTTTCCTTACCATAAACACTGTTCAAACCTGTCAGCGTGCATACTAATTTCTTTGTTGCAGCTACAATGATTACAGATATTTGGATTTAATTTAAAACTTTTATTTCAAATTTCATAGCATAAACACTGTTACAAATTTGCTAGACAAAATATTGAGTCTCACAATAAAAACAGACATAGCATTAACAGTAACCTTTTCTGCCCTTGAAATTTACATTCATGGAACCAGCATTGAAACCCGCATTCAAAGAAAATGCATCTGGCCAGTGGCGGATTAAGTTCACCTTTGGGCTGTTTCCAAAAACAGGCCCCTTGCACACATTTAAGATTATGCATACACGCAAGTGCTCTTTGATTCTTCCTGATTGTACTAAATGTTATTCCTTGTATAATACAGCACCACTTGTTAAAAGTGCATTTTAAATTTGTAGTTTTGAACATTTTTCCAGTAAGCAATGAAACAAAATGCATGAATCAATAATGACAAAACTGCCTATTTCAGAAGATTTAAACATAAAAGGCCACTCAGACTTCTGTCATTGCAATCCACCAATGTCAGTCAATATGGGTAATCTCTGCAGAAGTAAAAGTCATCTGAATAATTCCAAATTAAAGAGATTTCCAAACAATTAAGAGGCTGCAACTAGGAAACAACTTTATATTTCAGTGTTTCATCTACAAAGTCAGTGCCTGCTGCCCTTGAAGTATAAATAACTTATGTTACATTAAAAATATATATTGGTAAGCTGCTAATGCTGTAATGGTTAATTGATGGCAAACTGACAAGAGGTTCATAGTTATAAGGCATCTCATCTAAAGGAGGATATACTCAAGACTGTAGCACCCCACCATTAAAGTACAACACAGTATCAGCAATCCATCTATGTGATATGAGAATAGAACCCACAGACTTCTGCATGAAAAGCAAGCAGTTGTTGTGCTACTAACACTATTTTCAAATTTTCTAGCACAAGCAGTAATGGCCGTTTGCTAAATAAAACAGTTGCATATTGAAAACAGACTTTGCATGAGCACAAGTAAACGTCTCATCCCTCAAAGCTCACAATTCCTTGAAAATGCACTGAAACTCAGAATTGCTTGAAAATGCACTAAAACTAATAGTCTGGTAGTTGGTGGAGAGGATTCAGACACTTGTCTCCTGTAACTGGGGAACAGGGTTTGAACCTGGTTAAATTAACTAACATGTCAAGCCTAACTAGAGCAGTTCACACACACACACACACACACACACACACACACACACACACACACACACACACACACACACACACACACACACACACACACCAGTTCTCCACTAACCTTGTCTATACAATCCATGCTGCTTCATGTTAGTTCAGCACCTGGAAGCTGTGCATTGTTTTGTTCCAGTTTAAAAGTGTGATGCACAGATGCTACTAAGGAACTTAAAGAAGAAATACAACACATGCAGAGTGCATTCTTAAAGTAGAATGTAAGTTTGCTAGCCAGTGCCCCCGACACAGTGGGCTCTAGGCCACTGCCTTGGTCACCTGGTGCTGGATCTAGCTCTGGGTAAGAACAGGACATGACTAAAGTACAAAAAAATGGTAGGAAAAGTGAGTATTTGTTGAACTGGTCTTGAAAAGACCAAATTAATCAAAAGAAAGTAAAGCAGCAGACAAATGCTAATGAGTATATTTATAACAGTATTTTTAAACGTAGCATATAAGGGGATGGAAAGATGAGGGGGTAACATTGAAAATGTATTTGTGTGTGTGTGTGTGTGTGTGTGTGTGTGTGTGTGTGTGTGTGTGTGTGTGTGTGTGTGTGTGTGTGTGCGTGTGTTGGTATGGGTGTATGGGTGTGAGTGACGTCTGTGTTTGGGGAGGTTCTTTGTGAAAAGGGATCTGAAGGAAGGTAGTGTAGTGATACTAGGTGATATATCATAGTGGATTCTGTAAAGGGCTGCTGAGGTTTTGGTACACCCTCTAACAGAACTTTTCAACATGTCTGTTAAGAAATTAGTGGCTCTGGGAGAAATAATGCAAACAGTTATGTGAGTTTCATTATGGCAAAATAAACAATCATATCTAAAGACATAATCTGATGATGACTGTAATTCAAGGGGAAAAAAAGATTAATTCAACAAGTCATGGTTAGCACTTTTATCTCCTTTAAAAAACACAGTTCATTTATTATTCTTTTAAGGAAATATTCAAAAGCAAATAAATAATATGCCATAATATAACATAGCTCAATTTCAGCCAATAAAAGCATAAATATGCTTTTTCAAAAGCATAGACCAAGAGAAAAAGCAAACTAGTAAAGATGGTAATACTCTAACTATCATAACAAAAATGTATAATTAGATAAAACAGAATAATGAAAAGCATACCTCTGAACCATACTAAATTCCTCAGAATTTCCTGGTTTTGAGGCTAAAATAATGGGGTGTCTCAAATTCCCAAGTGGCCCCTTGAAATCACAATTTTTTTCCTGTCTATCACACACATCCCAAGTGCCCTTTTGTCTACCATTTTTTGTATTGCATTTTACCAATAGTACTTATGAAGGGTCTATTGGTAAAATGCAATACAAAAAATGGTAGACAAAAGGGCACTTAGGATGTGTGTGATATGAAGGGTCTATATACTGCGGTGGTGGTGCTGCGGTAGCGTTGTTGCCTCACAGTTAGACGTTGCCCGTTCGATTCTCAGTTAGAGCGTCTTCTGTGTAGCGACATGCGTGAATAGGCGTTCCTTCATTGAAGGTTGTATGTTAGGCCCGGCAAGCCAGTACATAAAAATCTACTGCCAATCATTAGCGAACCGGAGTTCCGCTGTGGCGACCCCTAACCAGGAAAAGCCGAAAGACACAAACAAACTTATGAAGGGTCTATATTAGAACATCAAAGTTTCAAAACTTTGAATGTTCGAATATCGAACCCTATTCAGTGAAAGCTGAAAATATCGAAGCAATAGAAAACCAAATTTTTTCCTAGGGAAAGAATTTGGTTGCCTGTTTCTGTTGCTTCTGTATTTTCAGCATTGTGGTAGAAAGTTACTGGTCGAGTTCAGGTAAGTGTGCGATTGAGTGCGGGTTAGGTTAGTTAGGGTTTGGGTGCAGGTTAGGTAAGTGTGCAATTGTGTGGACGTGAGGGTTAGGGCGGGGTAGGTGAGTTAGGGTTAGGGTGCGGGTGAGGTGAGTGTGCGATAGTGACAGACCTTAGGGTTAGGGTTTGGGTTAAGGTAAATGGAGAGTTAGTGGTGTGTGTATAGTTTAGTATAGGGTTAGGTGTAAGATTTTAGGTGTATGTGTGTGGATTGCTGTTTGTTTGGTGTGCTTGTGTTGTGTGGTGTATGTGTTTTGGAACAGCAAATTTTTTCCCTAGGAAAAAATTTGCTGTTCTGTATGTTCGATGTTTTCAGCTTTTTCTCTGAATAGGGTTCGATATTAGAACATTCAAAGTTTTGAAACTTTGATGTTCTAATATAGACCCCTTATGAAAGTCTTCAAAATACATCAAAATATAGGCCACATTTATACATACAGATCTTAACAATTCAAATGTAGGAAAACAAACAAAAGGTGGTCTGCACCCTCTACAAGCAATGCAACACTGTTTGTAATTTCTGCAGAGGTGTCTGCCTCTTACACCAGATAGCACTGAGGGTTCACAGCAAACAAATGCAAACAGTGGCAATTATTTGGATGCTGGACTGTACACCAACTGGCATTTCTGCAATGAAGACAGCAGCTTCATAGCACTTTGTGTGACAAGATGACCCCAAGGAACTTTCAGCCACCCAATATTTTTTCAGTAAACTTTACATAAAAATCAAGATAATGGAGTAAAGCTGGAAAATAAATGAATTCCGATCCACAATCACCAAGAAGCTTAAAATAAATACTTGTTAATGAGTAAAAACAAACAAGGTAAGCACTTACATTCTACAGTATGCAGAGCCTCTTTAGACAAATTAATTACATAAATTACCTGACTAAATACTTAAGTATCATGTGACCAGATACCCCTTTACTTCTTAAAAAACAGGCACAAATTCCCCTCTTAAAATTCACAACAATCATAAAATTAAATAGAGATTTTAAATTTACCCATCTTCACTCCAAATGCATTTCTACAAGTACAACATATGTGTACAGCCATCTCCCATAAACTTTAAAATATACAAATACTATGAAAATACATGTAATAAAGGCAGGTATTATAACATTTGTTATAAAAGTTGAATAGATTACTACATAACAGGTATTACAAACAACCCTTTACCTAGGAAGAGCTCTTAATTTTAATAAGGGTCCAATATTAATGTAATCATTTAATCCTGGGCAGGCACAAGAATTCAAATCTAGCTGTCAGAAGAGCTCCCTAATCTCTAACCATAATGGCCAAGTACTCCCCCCTCCTTCTGCAAGATCTTTTCCACTATCAAAAATGTAAATAATGTCACAGATATTCCATCACATGTTCGGGCAGAGCATTACTGGTTTTCCTATTGCAAATATCATATTGGTGTTCAAAGATCCTCTCACGGAGCCTATGCTTTATCTTTTCCACATTGAACCATTGGCATATCTGACATAAAGTCAGGTATAATAAACCTCTATGCTTACAAACAAAATTCCATTTTATTCTATCGTATCTCTATTAGTAACACGACCACCTTCCAATATAAACTTACAAAAATGACATCTGCCACATTTTTTCATACCATGGGTGCCTTTACATTCAGTAATACCCCTCTCCATGATACTCATTAAATTGTTTGTTTTTTTGTATACTATACAGGGTAATTCCCCTAGTTTTTTACACATACTGTTATCTTTCTTTATGAGCATCCAATTTTTATTCAGGATATCCTGTATCCTCACACTATCCAAGTTAAAAGTTGTTATAAAAGCCATGTGGGAGTCAAATACTGTCTGCTCAGCATTATTGCTAATGGCGCTAACATTCATGTCCCTTACCCCTTGGGACAAGAATGGGGTAAAAATCCCCATATTCCACTTATGGGTCACTTTCTGAATGTGGTCCTCCATCAGAGACTGAGAGTACTGTCTTCTCAGAAACATATTTAAAAGATTAAAACATTCATCATTAAAGTCAGTATCTATTGTAGTCATCCATGCTGCATAGACCAGATGAATCTTTTAAGTTAGTACTTAGACTGATCTTGACATATTTTGTTTTTTGGCATTTATTAAGATTTTTATGTAGTTTGTAGCCTTTCCGCAGCAGTTTAGTGAAGCAATTAGCTTATTTCTGTGGTATCGCTTCCACAATTTATACCAATGGGACAACTATGCTTTGATATCTGGTATAAACTTGTGAAATAAATTAAATATGACACAGCATCTTCTGAGAAATGCTAGATTGTTTGATCGGGAATGAGGCATTAAAGCATCTGCTGACTCAAGATAAAGAATCTGTTGGGCTGTCTAGTCTGCAAAGTGCATGATTGCCTTGTCAAAGAATTTCCTGATGTTTCTGAAACAAGAGGACTAATGCACTTAATGCATTTTGCAGGGTATATTACATGTGCATGCATGTTATATGCTCACTATGCACTTGCCCATTGTCACTTGCTCAAATAAGCAAGTGCTTAAACTCCCACTAACTTGATCTCCCCTAACTATCTAGCTCCCATAGCCCTACCAGAAGTTTAACTGTAACCCTAAAACTCCCTTTCCACTCCCTAAACCTAATCCCAGTCCTGCTTCCTAAAACTAAGACCCCCCCTTTGCACTTTGTAATCCTAAAACCCCTTCTTAAGGGTTTTCATCAATCAAAGAATATTGGGAATCTGAAGAAGACCAAAGGACTACATGGATGACACATGCTTTAGCCTTACAGCAGTATCATATGGCACACCTTCATAATTTTGTTACTTGTACACATCCGCAATAGGATGTGCAGATGAAGGATTTACTTTACTCATGTGTGTTTATGTGATGCCCGTGCACTGACCCAGTAATCAAGGAGCCTCAATTCTCACCACTAACACCAGTGAGTGACATGCACATAGGGAGGACGATAGGTACACACACAGTAAAGTACAATTTCCCTTAAGAGCACACAGAGATCACAGTCAGTCTGGTGCTGGTTTCTCCCTCTCTCTCTCCAGATCCCCAATAAGACTCCCCACTCGCACAGCTATAGGGTGAAGATATCAGCCGAGTGGTCAAGCCAAAACCTCCAGCACTCTCGCTGTCCAACCAGTGATTTATGTCCCTGCCCAAGTAGCTGGAACACATGCACACACTTTGAGATTTGATTTATACACAAATGCACAGACATTCCTGGGGAAGGCTGGCAAAGGTTCACTAGCTATGCCCCCATCTGCTCAGACTATAAGGTAGTTATCACTGCCACCAACCACTACTTATCAGCTGCTGTAAAAGCCCTTACCAAATGGTGCCCAGGGCCAAGGCTATTTAGGAGTGGCCTATACAGTATCACCAAATACATGTGCATGTACTCTCAGAGCTTAAGTATCTCTAAACAAAACCAGCCACAATTAAAAGGTTTAAATATATTTAATAATAAATAATAAAAGCACAATCCAATACTCAATAATGCAATACAGTGACAACAGAGTTCATAATCACAGGAAATACTTTAAAACAACATTGCAGGACAGTCTCACAAAAATACAGAAAACATCTAAACTAATCTTATTATATTCCTACCTATCTCTAAGAGAAATCACTGTACCTAAATAACTTACTTACAGAGCAAGACAAGTGCTGGTGAGTGGAATGTTTTCAGATCCAAGACAAGATACAAAATGAACAGATTTTCTGTCTGAGATAGTTCTTAATAAATTAATAATACACATTACTGCTGGGTGAGCTAAATTACATATTTATTTGACACCTGCATCTAGTTCCCAGGCTAAACAGATACCAACAGAATTGAACATGTCTCTGTTAAAAATACTTATCTTTCAGATGTACAGCTGCTAGGAAGCCCCAGAGCAATACAAAAACAATTTACATGTGAAACCTAGTAATTATCTCTGTCTCAAGACAATAGAAAGAAACCCCTAGCACTAGACATCCTGTCTCTTAGCTGAGATAAACTAACTTTATAACACATCATAAAACTCATTACTTGTTTTCTTAGAGTTTGCAAGTTAACTCTGTACATTCCAGCCTTTACCATCAACGCATACATTTGCATAGGCATGTAGTTTATACACATTTCTGCTATTTTCCAGCAGGGTGTACTGTGGTTACATTCTTGAAGCTCAGAAAATAACATACAGTTTTCTTACATCTGTAGGGCAAGCATACAAATCATATTACTATTCACAAATGACATAGAATTATTTGCAACATTTCAGCTGGCTGGGCTGGCAGCCTTCACAGTTTGTAAAATGTATTATTTTCTAAGTTATCTTAGCTACTGTCTCTAAGCTATTGATTCTGAAATGCTTAGGTCATCTGTTACTATGTTTAACCCTTGGTCTTCGTAATTATTTCATAAATATTCACTGATTCCTATTTTGCTCATAAGCTAGCATTAACAGATAAGGTCTCTTCACACAATTATACCTATTTTGAAAAACTATTATTTTTATGTTTTTTTTTTGGAACAAGGCTCACTCTTGGGCTTTCTTACTGGTTGGATTGTTTGAAAACTGTTTTACTTAGCTGAAATTTAAACACAGTGTTTGCATGTAGCTGCTCACCACACTATGGGAGATAGCACTGCCATATATAGCTGCAAATGCTTAAAAAGTCAATTTTTCCCTAGGTAACTGGTAAGGAACCCTCCTAAGCTTCCCTGTTTCTTGGTGTGCAATGCAATTATGCACTGCTGCCCAGAGAGCAACCCTGCTTCACTTTCTGAAATGCTGACACAGGTTTCTACCCCTAAACCTGCCATAGATAGGCTGATTATCCTAGTTCTACAACAGAACCTTGTCCATCTAGCCCACCATCCAAGACTTATTAGAGAATATACCTGGCAAAATGGAAGGTCTGTTTGCCACCATTTCTTCAGCCAGCCTGATTGACATGCGCATCCTGGGGCAATGTAGGAATTGCCTCATGTATATAGACAACCTACTACTCCTAAAACATACAAATACAATATGTGAGAGATGTATCTATCCTACGAATCAGGAATCAGTGATCTCTCTTACATGTAACAACAAACCAAACACCAAGCAGATTGTCAGCACCCATACTCCACCTCCCACACATACAAAGCACATGACACATAAACCCACATACGTGAAGGTACTCACTAGAAATATAACAAAAGAGCACAGACCTCCCAAGAGCAAACCTTCTGCACACAATACAGTCCCAACAGCACCCACTATATATAATAACACATGCATCAGTGTCTCACCCAATAAGCTCCTAAGGCAAAATATATCTAAACCAAATGTCTTGGTCATATGCGATTCCATAGTGAGGCACAAAGATGTCCCCCTCACTAGGCTGGACAAGGAGAAGGTCATGGTCAGCTGCCTGTCTGGTGCCAGGATCCAACAAATCACACAAGCACTCAAGTCTCTCAACAAGTACTGTTATGATTCTGTCATAGCGCATGTTGGAGTGAATGACTTGAAACATACCGAAATGGACTATATGAAGAGAGACATGATGGAGCTTTCAGATTATGTGTAACAGGCAGGTATATACCTAGCCCCAAGCAGCATTCTTCCCTCACCCAGGATGATGCCAAAATGCAAACAAAAAATGACTGACTTCAAACAATTGGCTTAGCTTCTGGTGTCAGTCCAGGGGTATCCAGTATCTGACAGCCTGAGATAATATGGTCAACAGACCACATTCCTTTGCCAGAGATGGTCTTCACCTGTTGTCTCTAGGCTTTAGGTTGCTGGCAAAGGTACTTGCCTACCCCATAGTGCCTTTTTTAGGCAATGTCATAAGAACAAAATTCCCAGTGCAAAACTATCCTGCAGAAACAAACTCAGTATTATACTGCTTAATGCTAGGAGTCTAAATCAGAAACTGCACTCATATGGAACACCTCTCACCCTGTAAGATGTTGATGTCTGTACAGACACAGAAACATGGTTCAAGGCCTCAGATAGTACCCCAGACATGCAGGGCTACAGTGCCTTCCACACATTCAGATCACACAACGAATATGAAAAAACCAAGGGAGGAGGAGTAGCCATCTTCATTAAAGACATATACACCTCTAGACTGTTAAAAAGTATGACTCCCTAGATTTACTCCAAGCCCAACTAACTATAAAAAAGACCCTCCCCTCCACATCATCATTAACTATAGGTCCACCATCATGAGCCACAATAACCACACAGCCTAACTGGACCTACTTGAATCACTCTTAGTAGAGCCAAATACCCTAGTCATGGGTGACTTTAACTATCCTATCGATTGGGTAACATATATGAGCACATACTTGCCCACCCAAAAGTTCCTGGACTTTATTAACACAAATGCTCTGGACTAGATAATCATCACCCTCACAAGGGGCTCTAACATCCTTTACATAGTACTCACCAACATGGTGGATTGCTGTACTACCCCATGTGTGTGGCCCTCCCTGGTAAAGTCCAGTCATAAATCAGTCTCATTTGAAGTAACAAGCATACCTGACCCACCCACAGGAACAAAAAGGTTAAAAAATGTCTCCAAAGCAAACTATAGCCTACTGGATAATGGCATCAATAATATCAGATCCCCTGCCAACACTGACAGCAATGATCCCTGTATTGAGGTGTACACAAATGTCTTGTATAGACACCTATATAAGTGTATAGACTCAGTCATACCGGAACAGAGCAAATCAAGATCCTCATGAACAAATAAGCCCCACTGGTGGACATCCAGCACATTTATTTAGTTATTTATTTATTTATTTATTTATTTATTTATTTACATTTGTTGACCAGGAGTGTCCGACTGGACGTAGGTCCATTTTTAGCGGAGGCTCGGGGAGAAAAGCTCCACAGTTAAAATAAACAGACAGTAGTTACATTGGATTACATAGCAAATAACAATTTAACATAGCAATTACTTACAACATATTTACAAATGAAGAACATAGTACATCAGTAGACAACTAGAATCTTTATCTGTGAAGTACATAACAGACATTAACAAATGTTACAATAAGAAGTTCCTGCTGTATAATAAGTACTAGGCTTATGAGCATCTAAGCTTGCTATAATCAAGGTAGTTAGTGGAGTGGAAAGAAAGGTAGTGTTTGGATGGGGTGGGTGATATTAGAGTGATATTAGATATTAGAGCATAATTTATAGGTTCATAGGTTAGTACTAGGCTAACTGCCCTTTTGGACCATTTGAAGCCTAGCCAATTACCCCATGTGAGACTCAAACCCTGCACCTTGTGTCTTTAAGGTAAACACCTTAACCATTATGTCATCCTCCCACCCTAAATAAGTTATACAATAAAAGAAAGAAACTGCTGTTATAAAAACAAGAGGCAACAGTCCCAGCAAAGGAAGAACTCCCTCCAAAACATAAAGAAATAGATTAGACATCTTGTAAAGTCCTCTAAAGCTAATTATGAAACTAAATTAGCATCTCTAGCTAAGGTAAACCACAAAGCATTGTTTAGCTATGTCCAAAATTTAAAAGGCAAGGCCCAGATTTGTGCTGAGCTAGCTGTGGACGATACCACTTATACTGAACCTGAGGACATCGCTAACCTGCTAGCAGACAAATTTATCAAAAACTTCACCCCCCCCTTGTCCCCACCAATCATACCCCATAACATACCTGTCTCCCGTCCTCTGCCTAGTATCTCCAGAGAGCAGGTAATAACTACAATCTCCTAGGCCAAAAACAAAGTCTCTACGGGACCAGGCAACATCTCAGGATGCTTATTAAATGGTCTAAAACAGGAGTTAGCGGAACCGCTGAGCACGGTCTTCAATCTCAAACCAGGGGTTTTGTCCCAGCTAAGTGAAAAACAGCAACTGTAATCCCCTTGCACAAAGGTGGTCCCTGAACTGACTCCAGGAACTATAGACCCATAAGCTTAACCAGCCTTATCTGCAAGGTCATGAAGAGAATCATCATGGATCTTATCAAGAAGGATAAAGGTGACCTTCATATTCTTGACCTGAGCCAGTTTGGCTTAATTAAGTGCAGATCTTGCCTGCAAAACCTGGTGGACTTCTTTGAAAATGTCACCAAGACCCTGGATGAAGGCAAAATAGTTCACACTGTCATTCTTGACCTAGCCAAGGCCTTTGAATAATCCCTGACTCAAGCATCATTGAGAAACTCACCCAGCTGGGGAGTAGCTCTTATGTCAATAGATGGGTTGCCAACTGGCTCACAAACAGAAAACATACAGTCAGAACTGGGGATGCCATCTCTACTAGCAGACCTGTTACCAGTGGTATTCCATAGAGATCTGTGCTTGGCCCCCTACTGTTTGATGTCTATTTTTCAGAAGTCCAGACAGAAATAGATGGCCTATTGCTTACTAAGTATGCTGATGACTGCAAACTGGGTGCAATCATTGAATTCCCAAAACTGTCAACATATTACAAAATGCGCTTTCACTGGCAAGTAATTGGTGTCTAAGCCATGGACTTCAACTAAATGCAAAAAAAAAAATGTATTATCATCCCCTTCAGAAAAGGAGAAACCACTGCTAATTACAACATAAATAATATCCCCCTAAGTTCAAACTCAGTGGTGAGAGATTTAGGAAAGCAAGTCAATAGCAGCTTAAATTTTGATCATCGAGTACCCACAGCAGTAAGGAAGACCTCCAAAGTTACACACATCATAAGCAAGGGTATGGCATCTAAAGATAAGGAAGTTATAACTCCCCTGTACTCGGCTCTCATCAAACCAATAATACCAATAACAGAGTACAATTCTCCCTTCTGTATATACCTCTCCAGACATCTGCAGCAACTGGAGAGACCTCAGAGGTTTCTCATCAAGAAAATTCAGAGCCTATAACACATGTCCTGCACAGACAGACTAAAGGCCCTATCACTTTGCTCAGTATCATATAGACTGCTTAGAAGCGACTTGCACCTGGCCTACAAAGCAGTCTCAGACCCTGCCTTGATGTAGTTGCTGCATATCCACAAATACAATGGGACAAGATTCACTGAATCTTGGGATATTAACCTTGCCTGCGATATTAATAGGACATGCTGGAGAGAGAGAGATATGTCTCCCAGAGGTTGCCAGCCCTCTGGAACAAACTCACAATTCATGTAAAACAGAGCTCCTCAATGACCCTATTTAAGTGTAACCTGGACAATTGGATGGAAAACCATAATTTTTTTTCACTGAGGTTTCACCTATGTCCCTCTTGACAAGGGCAGCCAGTGCTGATCTTAGATTTGAATGCAAACATAAACTATATATCTTGGTCCATAAAGGAGCAAGGGTTTAACATGGCTAGGCTTGTAGAGGCCTTACAGCTAATAGCCTGGTAACCTCCTTTGATCCTATGTTTGTATTGCTTCTTCTTTTCCAAGCTAGTCAAGTTGATGACTGGAAATATGTACTAATTACTGTTTGGTATTTTGCTAGAAATGCTTAGAATGCTGAGAATCATGAGTGGGAACTTGTGCATATTAGCTTTAGCTAGGGGAAGGAGCAAGAGTAAATAGCCATTATGCAAATAATAAATAATTTACCATTTTTAATTGCAGAAAATGGAACATATAAAGCTACCATTCTGCAAGAAAGTGTACATGTTCATATTTTTAGGATTTGGCTATGGTAGGGACTTAATAGAGCATTGTGTCGAGATTAATTTATTAATTGGAGGGTTTCAAGAAGAATTACATTTGTGTCATCATTAAATAAATAACTGGTGACAGGATTAAGAATAGATGAGTAATGAGGTATCTGAGAATCTTGTAGATCACTTTTACTTTGAAGTCTAATGCATCATTATACCTGTGCAAATACATATACAATCCATCCATGTGACTTTCCAGTAACTGTTAAGAATTAATGATATGGCATGTTAGTCTAAAGCCCCTTGCTGCTATTCATAATTGGCTGATATTAAACTAGCATGAGAAATAAGCAATGCGTACCTCTACCCAGAGCACTGATCAGAGTGGAAATTTGCTAGTGGCAAAAAGGGCAGTTTTGAAGTAGGACACAGTAATACAATTAAAGGTGCAGATAAATATTAACTGGTGTCTGCAATGGTACAATAGACACATGAAAAAATAAAAAAGGGAGACAGTCCTAACACAAAAAATGCATATGATAAACAGTGTAACCTTTAAAATAATTTCTGCCAATAATTCAGCATTCCAGTCTAAATAATGAGTGATAGTGATCTAAATTAGAAAAATATCATTGTTTACTTGGCAAACATAAGTGATGGTAACTGAATGAGATAAGGCATCCTATTTATCTCGATATTCAGCAGCCTACCATTTCATTTATTGCATGGAAGAATGAAAATTTGTGTGTGTGTGTGTGTGTGTGTGTGTGTGTGTGTGTGTGTGTGTGTGTGTGTGTGTGTGTGTGTGTGTGTGTGTGTGTGTGAGAGAGAGACACACATGCATGCACACAAAATCTCTCTCTATATATATTCACACACATATATATAACTGCTACACAGGAGCTCACACTCAGCCTATCATGCTCCACCATGCATGACCCACACACTGTGCATTTACACTCGCATGCACACATTTTCATTCATATAATATGCGACATTCTCAACAGACTACAAACACAAACACACACATCACGTCACATATAGAAATACAGTACAGATATTAACACCCATGAAAATATCACTATCTGTGTCATTTGCAGGGGTCAAGCCTTCATGCATCCTGCACTTGGGATGCTGTGCCCCCACACTTACCGCACCCCACACCCTTCTTTATATATGCTAACTTTGACATCACACAACAGCAGGAAAAAGGCATACTCCAAATCCCTGTTGCACTGCAATCTCACACAAGTAAAACCTGGCAAATTTCAAAAATCTGTGCAATATTTTTGTAATTTCTCCATTCAAAGAAATGGGACTCGTGAAAATGCTGACCAGCTATCCCTGATTCCTTGAGCAGAACATATATGCTTATATGGGTCTGTGTCTTTATATCAAAATTACATTACATTGAATCGCATTTCAGCGAGCACAGTAAATCAAAAACACACTACATTGAAAATATACATCACCAAAGCTTAATTTATCAAATGTGTAATTTGCGAATCTAACAATGATAACCATAGTGAAGCCTCAAGTGAATTCCACCAAATAGTGCTAAATTCCAAAGAACAACTCCCATCAATCAGTAAATTTCAAACTCAGTGTAAGTGTAAAATGCAACACATGAACTCTTGAACAATGCACGTCTACTAGGAAATGTAGGCGCATTCTCTGAAGCAGAGGAAGCTATGGCATCAGCTGCAATTAAACACGGAGAGTCTCGATATAAAGCAGCTTTTTTTTTTTAAACTGTGGCACAGAGCATATTTTTCTATTTCTGCGGGGTCACCTGCATGATGATGCACTACAGATTTCAACAATTCTTCACTTGATGTTACACAAGCAGTGATGGCTTGAGCTCTGAACTTTTCAGTTAGTTTAGGAGTACAACATCAGTAATTTTTAGCAGTGGTATACCTTTCCAAGTGATATGTGTAACCGTCAATCAGTAATATTTTTTTACCTCTTTGTGACATGCTTGTGTCATACACTTGTCCTAGCACTCCGGGAGATATTTCCTGTCGATTCGCCATATTTAATTTTGGTACAAGGTACACTATACTGCAGTTACGGCATTTTAAATACCTTCACCTAATTTACTATAGGATATTTGACCTGTCGATCTACTGAGTTTCTCTAAAGTGTATTTTCGATGTAGTGTGTTTTTGATTTACTGTGCTCGCTGAAATGCGATTCGATGTAATGTAATTTCGATATAAAGACATAGACCCGTGTATATATATATATATATATATATATATATATATATATATATATATATATCAAAATATAATCCTCCCTTATTCCACCTCTACTATTACTTCATCCTACCCAAAACAATCCCTCCCCTACCAAAATCTAATTTTCTCTCTAATATGCATTGTACTATTCTCTCCAATCTCAAATATACTATTACCCTCTCCATGCAAAATATTTTCCTAACCTACTAATGGCTAGTAGCTATATATTTTGAAATGTTAAACTTACAATTGAGTTTATAACAAAAATATTCACTTTATGTAAATGTTGACATTACTGTATTGAATTATGTCGTTTCATTTTTGTAACATTGTGACAAGCCAATTGCAAATATCATGGAGCTTATCTGTAAATGTTTAATTAGCTGTATGAACTATGTCCTTTTATAACATGTGAAATGTAACTTGCAATTATTTGGGAGCTTTTCTCCCAGGGCCTCCACTGAAAATGGGCTCTTCTTGGCCCAGTGGACTTCCCTGGTCATCAAACGTAAATAAATAAAAAAAAAAAAAATATATATATATATATATATATATATATATATATATATATATATATATACATATATATTTACACATTATAATATGTTATATATATCATAACTATTCAGGCCCCACATAACTACACACACACATATACTACTACTGTGTTTTACTTCTGTGTATAACCACGACTGTGGCTAACTTATCACAATCCTATGACACTAACAGTTATTCTTATAACTAACTATAAAAACATTATCTCCACCAAATGAACTCTCCAGCTACTCTAGCACAGACAACACTACAACATAATCCTCTCTCACATTCTTACACTCTTCACTCAAACATTACTTGCACACATCACCTCCTATTACCATACTTCACCAGTGTCACTTCCATACCATGTAACCACTACTGCCCCTACTACTAACACTACATCACTCAAAAACTGCATACACCCAACTATTTTTCACATAACACCCATTCACCACATTCTACGAGAAAAACCTCTACACTAGCACACCAATAAACCATCCCTAATATACAATAAGTACTTCACCAAAATCATAAAACTAATTGTGCACATTGTGATAAAAAAACAGCGTAGGCAAGGCTCCAGGTTAAAAGACAAAGTTTTAATAGATACAAAAGTGCTTTCAGCATCTTTCTGTCAGTCTCCTGACATACAATTTACTACATACCCCGCATACATACCTCTTTTTTTCTTTACTACTACTACCAGGAATATGGCTGCTGGGTCTGAAAACATCGAACTGGATTATAATCTACCTTCCATCACTGACTGGACTGTGTCTAGCATTGAACACTTTCTATCCAAAGTAAATGAGCAAGTTAATCCACTGCTTGATAGTGTATTAGAGGAAGAAATGGAGGTTACACACAGCGTGGATTTTGTTATGCTCAGGGGTCATCTTTTTGCATTGGAAAAGGAGCTCTTTAGATTAAAGAGACTTCAATACCAGAAATTTCATATGGAGGTATGCCTGAAGGAAGGGGTCATACCTATGGGCTTGAGGGTTTTGAAAATGCCCTCTCAGATCAACTGTGAGGCATTTTTGCTCAGTGAATGGCAGAAATTGAACATTAACACCAGCATGGGATATTTGCAACTTTTAGTTGCTTCAGCTGATAGAGAAATTGCGTTGGTGTTGACTGCTATAAAAAGTAAGCATGCTGCACTTTATCCACATTTCTGTACCAGCATTTTGGACAAATATGTTTGTGAAATGCTGGAAAGTGTGAGTGTTTATTCAAGGAAACTTTTGCAAATAAAATTAAAGAAGCTCAATAGAGATAAATGAGACTTTGCAGCTGGGAACAGTTTTACGTGGCCATGTCATACTGAGAGTTCTCAGGATGTTAATCATGCAAATCTGAGAGCTACAATCAATCAGCAAGGCAGTTCATTGGAATCCAGTCAGGAAACGCCCATGCCGTAAACTGACATAGCGAAGCAACCGGGTGCTGACGGAAAATGGTCACCACTGTAGCACAAGTCCACAGAGAGGAGATAAGAGAATCTCCTACTAATGGCCCAAACCTTGAGCCTTTTTTAAGTCTGTCTTGTCCCCAGAACATCGACTTCCCATTGCCAATGAGAGAGAGGTCCAATACCAGAGGAGGTGGACAACAGAGAGGCAGTAGTCAAGTATGGAACAAACAAAAACACGACGATGCAACTGTGAGCCCATGCACTATCAAGAAAGCATTTTTAAATGCCAAGACTTAGTATTGAATTTGCCTAAGTATACTCTGACAGATGAAGAGATTTCAGTATTAAATAGAGGACTCTCATTCATTCCAAGTAAAGATTCTAATCTCTCTGAAATTATATTGGACATTAAGCAGTTTACTCGAAATTTAATGCTTAAATTAATGTTTGGTTGTGAGACATTGGAAACTAAACAAAGTTTGTTCAAAAAACCAAGTGCATTTACCCCTAAGTTGAAGCCCTTGATTCAAGCTTTTGAACAGTTATGTATAAATGATGTAAAAGATTTGTATTATAAGCATCACTTTAATAGAAAAATGTTTTTTAAGTATTTTAACCTGACAAAAGCAGAGCATTTGGCTCTTCATAATTTAGAGAAGACTATGACAATTGTGATTCGGCCGGCCAGCAACGGTGGGCAAATAGTAGTGATGGATAGGGATAGTTATGATAGTGCTATGTATTTAATGTTAAGTAATCAGGTTTTTCACACTGTGATAACATGAGCCAAAGTTAATGAGATGATCATGAAGGTGCAATCTAGAATTAAGGAGTTGAACTTTTCAGGAATGATAGATGAGAGCTTATGCCAGTATTTTACTGTTTCACACCCCTCTATACCTATGGTACAGGGATTACCGAAAGTACATAAGGATAATTTAAATCCCCCTATGAGACCAATTGTGGCTGGGGCCAATTGGTGCACTGAGCCTGTATCTATATACATTGAGAAGACCTTGAGACCCATTCTGGATAAATCAGAATATATACTAAGGGACATGGAACATTTCCTTAGGGATCTGTATGCTTATTCTTCTGAGAATGGGCTTGGAACACAGATGCTATTAGTAACGTTAGATGTGGTCTCATTATTTACCACCACCCCCAATGACTTGGGCATAGAACATGCAATTAAATATATAGAGTCTAATTTATGTACCAATAATACTAAAACAGTGCAGATAAGGGAGTTATTGCATTTGGTGTTAGAAAATAATGTGTTTATGGAGAAAATAATGTGTTTATGTATAAGGAATCCATCTACTGGCAGGTCAATGGCGTAGGGATGGGCATCTCATGTGGGAACAGCTATGCCAATGCAGTGATGGCCACATGGGATGGAGAACATTTAGTAGTAGGTCCCTTCAATAAAAACATTTTATTTTTCAGGAGGTTTGTAGATGACCTTTTCCTATTATGGGAGGGTACATCTGAAGTGCTGATGGAGCTGATGGAGTTTGTGGATTATTTAAGTAGCCTCACACACTTTCTGGCATTTACAGTGCAATGGTCTGATACGAACATTGACATCCTGGATGTAACTATCTTTAGGGATGATAGGGATATGCTCAGTACTAAACTGCATAGGAAACCATGTCGGGTTAACCATCTACTTAGTAGAGTGTGCATGCATCCACAGTACATTTTTAGGAATGTGGTCCAAAATCAGTTCTATAGGGCCTCTAGACTGAGTGTCAGTGTGAGAGACTTTCAACAACAGATATATACCACTAGCATGGAACTAGCACATAGAGGGTATGATAAAGACATGATACAGAAGAATATACAGAATGTGATAAACATGAGAAGCACCAGAGCCAAGCCCTATTTTTCTGAACCAAGGCAGGATGTTAATAGTTCCAGCCTGAGCAAAAGACAGAATAATGTAAGAATGTCATTTATTCCAGTAATATTAATCAGTATACTATCATTATAAAGAAAAATTGGAACATTTTAATAACAGATGAACAAGTTAGTAAAAATTTAAATCCTATACCCCAGTTTATTTTTGGAAATAAGAAGTCCCTAAAGAGACATCTTTGTGTCCCAAGAGATGTTAATAGGCCAGTCATACAAGGGACAACAGTCCCATGTAGGAAGTGTTCTTTCTGCACATATATTAAAAGTAATTTTTATTTTCTACACCCAGATATAGGTGAGCAAATTGACTTTAATATCAGAGCCACATGTACCATAGGCATGTGATATACTTAGCTATATGCAGAGTCTGCAGCAAAGTTTATGTTGGGAAGACTGACAGGATGCTGAAAGACAGGATCAGGGAACACGTATATCATACAGGTAAGAGAAGTATGTTTAACTCGATGGCCAAACATGTGGTTAGTACAGACACTACACACTGTTTTAGTTTTTTGGTTATAGGAATAAACTATGGCAATAGGAGAGGAGGGGATATTAGGTTGAGAACGGAGGAAATGGAAGCCCAATGGATTATAAGATTGAGAGCAAATGCTGGTCATGGCTTGAATGATTGTAAACCATTAAGACCTGCTCTAAGAGCTAGACCGCTATGTAGAAAGTGAAAGGTAGGGTTTGGCTCGAGACCACCTTCATGGTTTTATATATATATATATATATATATATATATATATATATATATATATATATATATATATATATATAGATATATATATATATATATATATATATATATATATATATATATATAGATATGTATATATATATATATATATATATATATATATATATATATATATATATATATATATATATATATATATATATATATATATATATATATATATATATATATATATATATATATATATTTTGAGTGCTAGAGCATGTATTGTTTTATACATATATATCCATTGTATACATTTTGTATGGGTGGATTTTGGGATGTGTCTCTTTAAATGTTTCATTTATTTTGTCATGTGATTTTAACTCAAAAGTTCAAAATGGTGCTTTTATACATTTCATGTTACACCTGATGAAGCATTTGGTGAAAGTGCTTGTCTTTTAACCTGGAGCCTTGCCTACACTGTTTTTTTATCACTCTATTTCTGGTTTATTGGAGCAGAGGTACCTGGATATTAGTGGTTGATATGTTTGCAGTTGTAATTGTGCACATTGCTTACAAACTATCACTCAGTGGAAATATGCACCCAAACCCTGGCCTTTCTATTCCATCTATTAGCCTTCCCAAAACAAATATATGACACAACCCACTTTTTCTCTGCAAAAATACTAACAACCTGCTAATACTAAACATTAACATCAGAAGCATATCAAACAAAGTCCATGAACTGCATGCTAATGTTTCGCTCTATTCTCCAGACATATAAAACCAGAAATCTCAAGCAATGAAATTACTGCCCCTGGCTATAACTTAATACTCAAAAACAAATAGGCAAAAAGGGAGGAGGCATTGCAATATTATTCAAAGACCATCTAAATGTAACCACAATTGATATACCAACACCAACCCTAGGTACCACAGAAATTTTGCTATCTAATCTAAAAATCAATATAATCAGATGCTATTTCCCACCTAGTAATAACTTACCCAGCCTTGAGAACTTACTGCACTGGGCATCTGATACACTCTCCCAAGAAACCATTTTTCTTGGTGATTTCAATATTGACTGGACACCATGTATCACATCTATACCCAGAGCAACCTCCATGGTTTCAACCAACTAATACACTCCCCAACTGACAATTCAACAAACAGTCATTACTAGACTGGATACTTTCTAACAAACCCTCCCATATAAGTCAATATGGTTGCTTACCTGACAGTCTGAGCGACCAGTTGTCTAACTATATAATTAGACACTGCCCAACTCAAGAAAAAACACCTTCCAACAAATATGCAGTAAAAAGAATTTCAGCCCATCTAACTTCACCTCAGCACTTCTTGCCTGTAATTGGAACCCCATTACGCAACTCAACCTTAACAAAGCATTTAGGTACTACAACTCCACTTTCCTGAGCATACTAAACTTCCATGCCTCCACTAGAACCATTAGAATGAAATCTAACTATGCTCAGTGGTTGAGCAAAGAAACCAGATCTTTGCTCTATGCAAGAAACAAAGCTTGGTCCAACTGGCACAAAACAAAAACAATGAACGCAAAACAAACATATCTTGAGCTCAGAAACAGATAAAAAAAATGATCAGATCAGACAAAATAACCTATTGCCATAATATATAAAGTAAACCTCAACATAATCCCAGACAGTTTTGGACAGCTATAAATAATGTACAACAGCCAGGAAAATCTAAGACCCAACCCCTACTACTAAAGACACCTCAACTGATATAGCCACCAATTTAACAAATTCTTTACAGAATCCATATTTGCACTAGCAAAATCTCAACACCCCCAGACCCAAAGAACAAACAAAATCTCCTAACTAATGAAAACATATTTACCCTTCAGCCAGTCCCTGTTTCCCTAATTAAAAAATTACTCAAAAGACTAAAACCAACCACATTGGCAGCAGATGAACTCCCAGCAGAATATCTGAAAATAGCAGCTGAAGCAATAAAATATCCAGTAACCATCCTAATTAACCATTCCATTTCTGAAAATCTAGTCCCAGAACTCTGGAAGGTCTCTTATATTATTCCCCTCCATAAAGGGGGAATCTCAAAAGAACTAACAAACTATCACCCCATAGCCATACTGTCCCTCCTCTCAAAAATTCTGGAAAGATGTATTCACATTCAAATAATACTACACATAATCTGATCACTAACACCCAATATGGGTACAGGCCTCACCACAGCACAACCAATGCTCTCATGTCTTTCACTCAGTTAGTTAATGGACATAGAAAGGATGGCAAATACATCTCAGCTATTTTCCTAGACCTTTCCAAGGCTTTTGATATGGTTAATCATAACAAGTTAATTAAAGCCCTGTCAGAACTAAATCTTAACCAATCTACTATCAATTTGTTTCATAGTTCCCTAACAGGGAGACAGCAGGCAGTTAAATGGCACCAGGATCTATCCCCTCTGCTCCCTGTTACAACAGGAGTTCCACAAGGCTCCATTCTTGGACCTTTGTTATTTACTGTATTCACAAATAACCTTCATACCTCCACCCCTCAGTCATCCAATATGCAGATGACTCCACATTAGTCTATGCCTCCTCTTCTCTCCAAGAACTACACCAGCAAACACAAGCTTCCTTTCTCTCTGTTGAATCCTGACTCGATGACTACCAGCTAATACTTAACCCTAGCAAAACAAAACTTATCATCTTCCATCCAACCGAACAAACCAAGCCTGACATATCATTCACCATGTTATCCAGTAACAAAACTACCATATCTCCTGATACCCACACAGAGCTTCTAGGGGTTATAATTGGCCATAACATGAAATTTGGCATCCATAAATCCCTCACCATGATGAAAGTACACAAAAATAGGTACTCTGTATCGAAATAAAAAATTCTTAACAAATTCTACTAGAGCCACCATTGCACACATTCATCTCATCTCTGCACTACTATATGCCTGTCCAATCCTCACCAACCTTAGAAAATCTGACCTATCCTAACTCGATGCCTGTTATAACAAAATTGTCAAATTCGCTACTAACAATCCCTACAGATCACACCACTGTCTAGCTCTCAAACAACTCAATTGGCTTGAAGTTCCAAACCTACTTCTTTACAATCAGCTTATCCTGACCCATAAAATTCTACACCATCCCAAAAAAACCCTTCTCTACAAAAAATAATATGCCCATACTCCTGTACCAGAAACTTCTGGTCCACAAGCAAACCTCTGCTCGAAGTAATTACTAAAGACAACAATGCAGCAGACTCATCCTTCTACTCTTAACACCATTGACAAACAATGGAATAAACACCACCCCTCATCACTACTATACCTTCCATACATGAACTTAAGAAACAAAATTACATCTACTGAACTCAAGGCTCTGCAATCTTAATAACTTGAGCTTATTTTATTGAAAACTGCCATAATTTAATTAAAGACTAAGCAAACTGAAGCTTTTGCTGGTATGTCTTAAAAGTGTGATTCTGGTAGCATGACAATGCTCACAGCATGTGTTTACATATTAAAGAGTATGATTGGCTGTAACTTAAGTAAACTAAAGGCACTTTTCTCATTGTTCTTCATCTGTGTAGTCTGTCTGTCTGTCTATCTATCTATATATCTATCTATCTATATCTGTTATCTATTTATCTTTATAATGGTATAACACAGATATATGTCATTTACCTTAAATGGAGTTCTTTCACTGATATGTTTTTTCCTGCAGTGGACATGCTTGTATTACATGAGCTATATTTTAGGCCTTTGGCATTGCTTGAATTATATTTTATTCCTTTGTGGATCTTTTTTTCCAATGACAAATGGAAAAAGCAATTCAGAAATTACATGTACATGTTAACAGATGATTACTGTTTTTGGCAGGTCGATGCTGCAAAATTACTATCGGAAATAAAGATAGTTTTCAGTTAAATATTGAGAAGTGACAGTTTGACATGTTTCAGGAGACTAATATGTACCTGATAGAAGAGAGATTAAAACTAAATAGGATGATTTAAAAATACCATTTATTTAGAATTTATTTTGAATTTATCTCAGCATGTGATTATTAAAGAAAAAAATCTCTTGCATGATTCAAAATGTGAATTTCAGAAATAAGGAAATATTAGAAGCAAAATAACCCTCCAAAATACACAGGGTATATATATTTACAAGTGGGCAACTGATGTCAGGAGGGGCAGGGGAAATGCATACCTTTTCTGATGTTCATTACTGCAAGCCTGTGAAGGGTAGCATTCTATCATTTTGTATAGTTTTAAAGATAATTTTTGTTTAATGAAATGAAACTCATTACTATGTATATATTTTTAATTAAAAAAAAAAAAAAAGAAAAATAGTCTTGCTGAGACAATATACAGACTTAAAATATGCAGGTAATTGTATTCTAGCATGATAAATAAATCCAAATGCATTTTATGTAAATCTGATTAAAGTAATCTGTTTAAAGTAAGGTACAATCCACATTGATTTTAAGATTTAGAAGACAGTTTAATTATTGTTATCAGTTACTAAGCGTATTTCAACCTGTGATTGTCAGATAGCATAATCAGATGATTTTTTTTTTCTTAACAAGGCGACTAAATGACATTTGAATAAAAGTACCATTAATGTAACTTTGATTAAATGTATGTATTAGTTTTCTGTAAATATCCTATTAAGATTACTTTTGTAAGTAATAAACCTTATGTATAGTATACATATGATGGAAAATCACAGCTCATAGTTTATTGCGAAAAAATGCTAGAAAATTAATGTATTACAACAATATACTGACTTTTGAAAATTGCCACAGTACTCATGTAAAATCTTTTCATTATAAAATGTTTCTAGAAAATATGTGTGTTAATAATATAGTAAAGAAAAATGATGAAAGTTCATAATCTGCAAAGAAGGAATGTATTGTAATACCTTCTCCAGTATCAGTATTTTGTTTTTCTTTTTTTTAAATATATTTATTTGTTGCTAAGCTGCTATCTTCATCAATAACTTCAGCAAACATCTGTTCATCGAACATAAATCAGTGAATGGCCATTCATTGGACATTCGCATCAGTGAATATGTTTCCTAAGGCAGTGAGTTACTTGGCCAACATACCTTACAATGCACACACCACAGTATATGGAACCCACCAAGGTGGAGGCCTGTGCCCTTCACCCCATCCAACTCCGAGATCGCACTACAGTGGGGAAAAGATCAAATTTCCTAATGCTGTCATTTGATTTATGTTCAATGAACTGCTGTTCACTGAAGTTAATTTTCAACAAACTAATATAAACCCAAATTAAACTGGTTCTACACTTTGTGGTAAGCATGAGTGTAACCAAGCATACTCCAACACCTGGAGGCTACATAGCTACACACTGGTCAGAATGAGACAATGCTCAAATTTAACCGTGGAGAAGTGAGAAGCCGACTTAAGAAAATGAACCCCAGGAAGGCTACAGACCCTGATAGCATTCTGGGCAAAGTAGTAAGAGAATGCATAGACCAACTTTACCTAATCCTTACAGATATTTTCAATATCTCCCTGGCTCTTCAAAGAGTGCCAGCCTATTTCAAGATAACCAATATAATCTCGCTGCCCAAAAAAGCCAATCGATCTCGCTTAAATGACTACAAACTGGTAGCACTAACCTCAAATGTCATGAAATGCTTTGAAAGGATAGTAATAATGCATCTGTCAGAAGCTCTGCCAATGACCTTTGACCCTCTACAGTTTGCCTATCAGCCAAACAGATCCACTTTAGATGCCATTTTGGTGACCCTGCACTTCTCTCTGGAACATCTTGAATAGAGGAACAACTATGTCAGGCTGCTGTTCATTGACTTTAGCTCGGCATGCAACACAGTGGTTCTGATGCAACTCTTAGGCAAATTAACCTAGGCATCAACAAGAGCCTCTGCAACCGGATCCTTGACTTCTTCATTGGAAGACCACAGAAGACATGTGCTGGTAACAGCACATCAGGTATCATTACACTCCGCACTGTTGTGCCTCAAGGGCGTGTTCTTCGTCCTCTACTATTCACCATCCTTACCCACGACTGCTCTTCAAAATTTCCCAATAACCATATCATCAAATTCACAGATGATACCACTGTATTGGGTCTCAGAAGAGATGATGACAAGAAAGAGTACAGGAATCAAGTTGGTTCTCTGATCAAATGGTTCAAAAATAACAACTTGAATCTGAATGTCAACAAAACTAAAGAAATTATCATTGACTTCAGCTAAAGGCCAGCCATTCACTCACCACTTGAGATCAATGGTAAGGTGGTAGAGAGAGTTCAATCTACAAAGTTTCTGGGGTTACACATCTCAGAAGACCTCTATTGGTTCATGAACACAGGCCAGATATTTAATAAAAGCTCACCAACGCCTGCATTTACTGAGAAGGCTCAAAAGAGCAAAGCTTTGTCTGAATGCTCCATCCACTTTCTATAAATGAGCTATGGAAAGTATTCTAACCTGCAGCTTTACTGTGTGGTATGGAAACAGTAGTATGACAGAGAGGAAAAAGCTTCGAAGAGTTGTGAGGATTGCAGAGAAGATAATGGGCACAAATCTTCCAAGCATGCAAGAACTTTTTACAAGAAGAAGCATAAGAGGGCATACAAATACTTAGAAAAACATCACATCCAGCATGTGGCTGGTTTGCTAGGCTTTTATCTGGCAAGAGGTACCGCAGCATCCACTGTAGGACCTCCAAGCTTTTGAACACCTTCTATCCAACAGTAATAAGGTTCATAAACTCTGACATCAACTTGGACATCTCCTACCTCCAAATGTGATCTCACTAGTAATATTTCATTGAGAGTGATACATTATCTAATTCACTGTAGTTAATATATTGTTACACAAGTGCAATATCTTTCTCTTAAAAGTGCAATTGCAATAATTCCTCGTGTAATATTAACAAACTGCCTTTAACTCTCTTTTTCTGTGTACAGTATTATTTGTTCATATGTTTGGGTTTATATGTAAGGGTACTTTTACTTGACTAGAAATAGCTTATAAGGAGTATTGTTATGTGTATTAGTCATTAGCATAGTGGTGTATATGTCATATTTTAGTCTTTCTATATTTAAATTGCCTCTGTACTCTGACGAGCTGATACCCGAAATTTCGTTTAGGTTGCACTTGTGGTTCCTTAATGACAATAAAGTTTTCCTTGAATCTTGAGTCAATGTACTTTATGAATATGTACTGTATAAAAGGAATTTATTTATTTTATGCAGTGACGTGTTAGAATTTAGGTTAAAAACACTGGCATATTTACCATAGTTTATGGTTATATAGTTGTTAAATGGCTATGTTTTCTAAAATGTCTTGATGAGTATTTGTTTTTCTTTTTTTTTCAGTAGTTAATGGTACGATATGTATAATATGGAAATGTGTTCTCTGTGGTTAGGAAGATGACTAAACTTGTGGTGGGGTGACTTTTTTTTTTTTATAGTTCCAGAAATCCTGGAATCTGCCCTGAGGACAAGAAATAAGGTTTGCCGAGCAGAAATATTTGCCCATATATACCTGCTTGGGTGAGGTATGTGCTGCTAGGCAACAAGAAGAAGGGGGAGTAAGGAGGGAGGAATAACAGGAAGAGTTAGAGGAGTAGGATAAGATGTGAGATGACAGAGAGGCAGGTATGAAAACCAACAGTTACACAGCTTAGCTGCATAATTAGTTAATTTCATGTAATTTGCCTTATTAAAAAATAAAATTAAAAAAATAAGAGCCCTCAGGGCTGATTTTATGTCTGGTTGTAAGCAAAGTATGTGGTAACCTATTGGTTTAATTGGTACTATGTCAAAATCCTTCAGGGTGGTTCCTTTCAACAGGGTTTTGGTAGTGGCAAAAAGAAAAAAAGAATGTGCTGCAGACCCCTGCATGCTCTTTGCATCAATAGACAACAAGGTGTGGAGGGAGGGGGAGACAGTGTCCTGCAAATGAGGGATTTTGGAGGCCCCAGTCTTCCGTCAATTTATGACGCTAATTATGTGGTCTGGTGGTGGTGAAGTTAATAGAGTAGGCATTAAGGGCAATGCACACACATTGGTTTAATGAGGGGCTTAAGAATTTTTCTCCATTTCTTATAGGACACTGGTAAGTTATCTGGCTTGTGTGCTGGTTGAACTGGCTACTTTTCAAAGGTGTTGCTCACATTTGAATGTGTGTTTGTAGGTAATAAGTTAAATCAGTATAATAACAAGATTATATGTAATATTTAATATAATTTATAATACAGGTAGATAGTATAAAATAGTATTCCAGAGGTTTGCTGGATGGCGCAGTGCTGTAGCAGTTTGCATTGTCATCTCACAGCAAGAGGTTCTCTTGTTCAATAATTAGCTGGAGTATCTTCTGTGTGGAGTCTACATGTCCTCACTGCATTTGTGTGGGTTTCCTCTGGGTACTCCAGTTTTCTCGAACATAACAAAGATGTATCTGGAGCATTTCTCCCTGGGCTTCAACTGAAAATTGGCTCATTCCAAGTCAGACTTTCATAGTAAACAAATGTTAAATAAATAAATGAATATAGGGAATAAGGATGGGGTGGGGGAAAGGACAGACAGATAAGAATGTATTGTCGATACATGGAGGGTGAAATCAAAATGGAAAAAGGGATAGTGAGACAGAAAGTTTGGTGAGCAGTTTGTAGGAAGAGGAAGGGATGCTTTATTGTTTGATACAAATGTGGGTTTGTTTTGATTTGCAGATGGAGGAAGTGCAATCTTTAAAGGATAAAAGGGCTCAGATTGTTGCACAAGTAGAGGTTTTGTTTAAAGATGTGTCAATGCCACCATCACAGATGGATGTTTGATGAAAGCAAAAGTGAGAGGTAGTAGTGAATGCAAACCTGCAGCAGGCCAGTCCAGTGACAATATGCCCAACAAAGCAGGGAGGAAATTCAGATGGAAGGAGTCAGGGGCCAGTGGAGTACTAATGGCTGGGACCCACCTTTTGACAGGGAATGCAGAATGGGGTGAGCATGTGGAAAAAGTATCTGTAGATCCAACTGCAGATGATCAGTTGGCAGGGCTGTTGTAGGGTTTGAGTTTGCCTGAAAGGAACAGGTTGCAATATCTGTTGAGGTTTGTTGAGCAGGTGCAGGACATGAGGTCTCATTTGGAGACAGCTGTGTTAGAGGTTGAAGAGGGGTCACAAAAGGCAGACAGTGAGGTATCCAGTCCCTGATGCTGATGGATGGGTGGTAGGAAGGGTCCCTAGGGGATCAGCTGGCAGCTCAGGCCTTTTTGTTATGTGGACCATGGGTATTTATCACCTCACATATCCTAGCATAGTTGAAGGAGAATAGTTTTAGGGGGGAAGTACGTTGATGTTTTTGATTTGATCAGTGCTGATGCAGCACAGAGCTTAGCTAAAGCTGAAACCCAACTGTGGTAAAAGACTGGACAGCTGCACTTGGAGCACTGGGTAGTGAAGTCAGGTAGGTTTGGGGTACAGACTTGGCACAATTCAGGCCTAGGTTTTGTTTATTATTTGGCAATTTTACTAGAATACGATGCCTCTGATGGTTTGCCTCTGTTTACATATTTTCTTGCTATTAGGACAGTACAGAGGTTGTGAGGCAGTGCATGGCTGTGGTATAAAAGTAATGGATAGGTCATTACAGTGGGAGGTTAGGTCTACTGACATGGCCTGGCACTATGTTAGACAGAGTAGGGGGCAAGTCAGACCATACATAGGAGACATATGTGAGAAAGCTGGAAGATGCTGGGCATTTAATGCTGGGAGATGTTCATGGCCCTCCTGCAGGTTTATTCTTGTGTGTTCAAATTGTGGAAAATCACATGCAGCAGCAAAGTGTTGGAGGAAGGAAGGGGGAGGCTTCAAAGGGACTTCCATTCCTAGAAGGTCTGCAGGCATACCTCTCATCTTCTTAGAGCAGTGGTTTTCACCCTTTTTAGACTTAAGGGACCGGTGAAAATAGAATTATTTCAGGGACTGCTAAGGCAGAAATAAAAAAAAAAAACATTATTTATAAGGAACCAATTAAACCAATCACTGTTTGAGCGTTGTATGCCAAAGGATATGATGTCTGAAACTTCAGTCATTTTTATGATGAACAGACCAAAAATATGGGGCAAAAATCTGGACAATCTGCAAAAATCTGGACAGTAGAGAGGTATGTAATGCTTACCTACCTCTTATGCACACACACCTACCTACCTACCTCCCTCGCTCTTTCTCTCACACATACACACACACACACACACACACACACACACACACACACACACACACACACACACACACACACACCATGCTAAACACATACACAAACACACACTATGCCTCTCAACCTCTTAGCACACAAAATCTGGGCAAAACCAAGATAATGGTGGGACAAAGCCACCAAAATAGGGAATGACTTTAAATATTGCTCTCACAAACTTATAAAGTTGCTAGAATAAAAGGTGTTGTGTTATCATGAATTTTCTGAAGGATATGAAGTCTGAAACTCAAATACCTGTCATTATTTAGTGAATTTTGTCCTAGTGGATTTGCCTCAATAAACCCCAAAAAACACAAATTCTATGAAGAACAGACTAAAAATATGAGGCAAAAATGTGCACATTCTGCGAAAATCTGGACAGTTGAGAGACAACTCCCTCTCTCTTTTTACACACTACACACACACACACACACACACACACACACACACACACACACACACACACACGCACACCTCTCAGTTGTCCATTTGTGGTTCACATTTCGTACATCTTCTGGCATTCAAATTCCATGTGCGCCAAAGACAAAGATGTAAGCAGCAGATTGCACAGATGCAGAAGATGAAAACAGGTCTTACACACCTGTGACATCTGTATGACCAGACACAAAGGTTGTTCTTCTTAAAGAAGAAGGCCCTTTAAAAAAACATTTTTTTTTAATTAAAAAATTAGTTTCCCAGGAAGTGGCCATGCCTTCCAGTCAGTGGGGGCCCTATTCTTTTACAGACAAGCAGGACATTTCTGCTGGATAGGACCCAGTCTGTGGATGGCCAGTTAAAAAACACTGTTTTAGAGCAAGAAATCTGGGCAAAGCATAAAATAATGGGAGGGCAAAGGCCCAAATCTAGGGACAGATTTTAAATATTGGTCTTATAAACTTAGAAAGTTTATAGAATAATAGGTTTTGCATTAGCATGCATTTTCTTAAGGATATGGAGTCTGAAACTCAAATGTCTGTCACTATTTAATCACATCAGTCCTCAGTGATTTATCAGAAAGCAAAGGATTTTATTAGAAATGGACCAAAATATGAAGCAAAAATCTGGACATTCTGGGAAAATCTGTACATTTGAGAGGTACGTCTGCAAGACTTTGATGGCAAGAGAGGTCAGCTTTAGAGGAAGGTTTACTTTTTTGTGAAGGAAGGTGTGTTTTGCTCTTTCAGGGTATGGCTGGGAGACTGGCTTTCCCATTTTTCCATTAAGGTGCACACCTTGGCTGCATTGTTGGCGAATTATCTTACAGCAGAGGAATTAATCCAGGATGTTGAAGAAAGGTTTTCTATTAAATCTGGTGTCAGGAGACTGTTCTTGTCAGTTAAGAAGAGAGAGTACAATTCCGGGCATGCTGGACAAGAAAGTTAAAGTATGAAGGGTTTTAGGCCTGTGCAAGGGGCATCCTTTTCCTATTTTTGTACCACACCATTGTGTTTGATCCCTATGAAGAGGTTTACTGAATTTAGCTTAATTCAACATTTATCTTACCTTGAGGGTAAGTTGGTGAAGGATTACATCGCCAAGCCAGATGCTCAGGTGCAGTATGCATCTATGGATAATACTGTACAGCTCATTAAGGCTTTCAGGGACCCCTAGTTAGTGAAATTCAGTATCAAGGTGGCTTTCCAGCTGTTGCTTATCCACAAAGAAAGAGGATTGGTCTTGGATATGTATGTGCTTGGATGGGAAATATTACTTTGGCAAGGCGGTGTCAATGAGGAGCACAGTAACGTGCTACTTTCATAAAGTTTAGCACCCAGAAACTGTTTATTATTTGGATGACTTTATTTTAACCAGTAAGGGGTTAAAGGAGGCAGAGGCAAGTATGCAGTGCTTAGAGGAGTTGTGTTGAGTTGATGGTTCCTTTTGTCCAGGACTAGTCAGATGGTCCAAGTAAAGTAATACGTTTTTTTAGTTTAGAAGTGAATGCTGAATGGGGATTGTTTTGTTCCTCAGTGGAGAAGTTGGATAAATTGAAAAAGAAAACTGAGTTGGTCAAGAGGAAAGAGAAGGTTAGGGTTAGGGAACTAATAGAGCTACTCGGTCTCCTGAATTTTGCTTGTAGGATGATAGGTCCGGGTAATACATTTTGTAGATCAGTGTCCAACTTGCTGAGAGGGTGAGGCTTAAACACCACATTGTTAGAGTTTCCTACGTGATTAAGGAAGACATAGGGTTGTAATCTGCATTTATGGCAAGTTTCAAATGTATTTCATTGTGGTGGGAGGATTTTCTTTTGGGTGATGATTTGCAGTTATTTATCAACGCAGCAGATGAGTTTGCCAAGACCTATTTTATGGGCTTGGTTTATGGAGAAATGGTCTGAAGTATGGTCAAGGGAGTGGATGAAGGATGTTTTGCTTTTGTAACTGATGCCTAAATGAGCTGTGTCAGTAGCCTGGCAGGAGAAATTGTGCAAGTAAAAGGGGTCTGGTGTTTTTTCCTCTGGACAATAAGGCTGTGGTTCAGGTATTTCCTAAAAAATCTGTGAGATCTTATTTATAGTTAATGGTATTAAGAAAGCTGGTTCTGCAGAATTTAAGGATTAATTTTACTTTATCTGCTTAGGCATGTTCAAGGAAGACAGAAAGATATACCTTACAGCCTTTCATGGTTCCAGTTTCACAGAATCCGAACTCTGGTGCCAGAGGCCATTAGCTAGTGGGGTACCCAAGGTGGTGTGGGACATTGACAGGTTGTAGCTGCATGGTTAGTTCACCAGACATGGTCACGGGCTACATAGTATGCTGCAACTGTGTCATTTTCTTCATTTGTGGAATGTCTGCCAAGTCAGGCTAGAGTGTGATCACTTGTTTTGGTGGTGAGGTATCTGTTTTCTAGATGGGAGTTGGGTGAGGTAGTCACTACAGTAAGGGCACTCTTGGCCATGCTAAGTTTGACAGCAAGGCTGTCAAGTTTAGTAGATGTCATCATAGCATAGAAGATTTGGAGGACATTGACTGGATGGGCGAGGTTGAATGTTTTCAGGAGGATGGGTTGCTCCTGTTAAAACAAGCAGTTATTGAGGGTGTTATTGAAAGGGCTTTATTTCTTGTCTTGAAATTTTGGACATTTTCAAGTGTATACTATGTTGGCTACATTAAGCCGCGGTGGTGCAGTGGTAGCGTTGTCGCCTTACAACAAGAGGTTTTACCATTTGATTCGCGGCTGGAGCACCTTCTGTGTGGAGTATGCATGTCCTTCCCACGGTCGAGTGGTGTTCGAAAGACATGCGCAAATGGGCGTGCCTTCATTGAAGGTTGGGTGTTGAGCTGGCACCTCGGCACCATAAAAATCTACTGCCAATCGTTAGCAGACCGGAGTTCCGCTGTGATGATCCCTAACCAGGAAAAGCAGAAAGAAGAACAAGAACATACCATGTTGGCTACATTATTGTTGTTTATGTATGTAGGAGTTTTCAGAGTTACTGAGCTTTTAGGGAACTTATGTTGGAAATATTTGTCTATTACAGATTCTGCAGTAGTTTTGACTAAGTCAGTCCAAGGTTGAGGACAGCATGTTGTGCTGAGTATGGATTCAGAGCAAGTGCTGTGTCTAGTATAATGGGCTTTGCAATGGAAGCATTTAGCAGGGTGAGGGTTGGCCCATATCAGCAGCTCAGTTTGTTGGAACATTAGGGGAGTCGTTAGGAGTCAGGGAATTGCTGCAGGTATATTTTCAGCTCATTCCTGACAGATAGGATAAGCTTCTGACATGGATGAGGTCATTAGCACTGGTTGAATTGATAAAGAGGGCAGGGAGTGGGTCATCAAAGGCTTTTTTGTTGTATGTTAGAAAAAAGGATCAAAGTTGCTGTCCTGGTAGGTTAATTTATGTTGTTTGTTTTCTAAGTCATGGCAAGATCCTCGTTTTCTGCCATTCTTTTGTGTTTTGGGTGGCAGAGCAGGCTTTGGCTAGACCCAGTGGAAGTATGCTGAAGCTTGATCCCGGCATGTAGATTGTCCTATGGTGTGGTTTTAGAGGAATGAGATGACATCAATTGTTACTGAGAATGAATGAGCTGCAGACAGTGTTAAGCATTCCTTGCATATTTGCAATTCATTCAGATTGCAAATATTTAGGTTGCTACCCAAGAGAAAGTTGCTAGAAAAATGTGAATGATTTGGTGATTTTGAAGCTTAGGTTCCTCAGACATTAGTAGTTCGGTCAGAGATTATACCCAAACTGGAATGGGGAGAGGATGCTAAATTTAAAGGAATGGAGAGGGCAAGGTTTATTTGTGAATCAAATGGTGGCAAGAGAGCAGCATCTAGATTAGGTTTACAGGTGCTACATTATAGGTGCTTTGATGATGGAGACTCAGTTTGGTACAGTGCCAATTTAAATAAAATGGGTTTAGATTTATTTATTGTACATTTTTCTTTATTTCTGAGTGACTGGCTTGTAGTTGAAAGGGGGAGCAGCTTTCTTTTTTCAGGCTGATGGGTGGAGCAGAAGGTGTTTATTGGTGGCAGGAACCATTCTTCCATTCCCCTTTTAGTTTATCATATAAGTTGGAGTGAGAGGTGGTTTGGGTATTGGTTAAGTTTCAGTGAGCAGTATATTTTAATGTTGTTTGCTGTGTGCATTGGTTGGAGGGCATCTCTTATGCAACTAAAGATTTGCTCATATCTCATTGTGTATATTGTTGTATTATTGTATTATTCTAAAGACACTACCTTTAGAAGACGCAGTTGCTCACTTTAACCTTACCTTCTTAGAAATACTTGATTACCAAGCCCCTATAAGAACAAAAAGAATAAAAACAAACTCTGCCCCCTGGTTAACCAAAACCACACTATCTACCATGCACCTTAGAAACAAAGCCTGGAGACTCTATCTGAGAAATAAGACCCCAGAACAACATATTGCTTACAAAACCCTTCGAAATAAAGTAAAAAAGCTCATAATCTCCGACAGACAAAAATACTTCTTTACACTCCAAAACAACAATAAAACTAACCCACAAAAATTCTGGAAGGGGATCTCCACTCTCCTAAACCCCAGCAAACCACACACCCCAAATCCAGACCCAAATAGCCCAGACCTAGATCTAGCTACACAGTTCAACTCATTTTTCATCGATTCTATTAGCAAACTTACATCCTCCTTCACACACCCCTCCTCTTCACCTAATACACCCCTAATCTCTCCTGCAAATAACCCTTCCGTCATCACCACTTCCACCACATTCCCATCTTCTCACTGTCGATCTTCCACCTCTTCCACTACTCTAACCCCCTCTTCACCCATATCTTCCTCAAGTTCTCTCTCTCCCAGCGTTTCTCTATTCTCATTTAAACCTATCCCCACTTCCACCATAAAGAAACTCCTTCAGAAACTAAAGCCATGCACCAACGCTCCAGACAACATTCCCTCTTATTTCCTAAGTATAGCCAAGAGAAGCAATTGCCTATCCCATCAGCATTCTAATGAACCGCTACAACCATGAATGTACAGTCCCTCTACTATGGAAGCAAGCCTGCATCATCCATCTCCATAAAGGAGGCAACAATTGCAATATCAATAACTTCCGCCCTATTGCTATCCTCTCCCTATATCTAAAATCCTGGAAAAGTGTATCCAGCTTCAACTCCTACCACACCTCATAGATAACAACCTTTTAACCCCTACACAACACGGATTCAGGCCAAATCATAGCACCATGACAGCCCTCCTGTCCTTTCTTGAGACGGTTAATAGAGCACGCGACTCCGGCCACATTGTTTCCACCTTACTACTAGACCTCTCCAAGGCCTTCGATACTATTTCACATAGCCTGCTCCTATCCAAACTATCAGAACTTAACCTCTCTCCCACCTCCATAAATTGGTTCTCCAGTTATTTATCAAACAGACACCAAGCCGTAATATGGAAAAAGGCCACTTCCTCTTTCCTTACTACCCCCACTGGAGTTCCCCAAGGATCTATTCTTGGTCCTATCCTCTTTAATATATTTATAAATGACTTCCACAAATCCATCCCACTTGCAAACATCATCCAATATGCAGACGATTCTACAATTATCTGCTCTGCCACCTCCCCTCTCTTCTCCAAAACTGACTCAGGAAGCTTTCTCAATTACTGAGCATTGGATGAAAATAAATCACTTGGCACTCAACACCTCCAAAACAAAACTAATGGTATTTACCCTCCAAATCTACTTCTTTTGACACAAACTCTTTCTCAATTACCAGCCAAAACAACTCACCCTTGGAACTGGTATCTGAAACCAAGCTACTAGGTGTTCTAATTGACAATCAACTTAAATTCAACTCCCATCTACAACTAAATATTAAGAAAACTCATCAAAAACTAGGTATGCTCTACCGTCAAAATCAGTATCTTACTAGTTCCTCCAAAACCACTCTCGCTTCCTCCTTTCTCATTCCCTCTCTTCTCACGGTGCTCCATTACTGACTAATCTTCAGTCCTCTCTAAAAAGCCAGCTTTCCTCCTGTTATAACAAAATTGCCAAATTCGCTAATAGCCATAGGTCCTCCACCCACCACTGTTCCTCTCTCCAAAAACTAAATTGGCTCGAACTACCTAATCATCTTAACTATATACAGCTGACTTTAGCTCATAAGCTTATTTTCAACCCCTCTCTTTGTCCCTCTCTGTCTTCTGCCTTCAAAATGCACCTTCCAAATAGAGTCTTAAGGTCCAACAATCAAAACCTACTAGAAGTCCATAAACCATCTCACCCCCCAGGTAAACACTTATTATCCTCTAACCTTTCCCGTCTCTGGAACTCACTCCCACCATCCATCCGTACCACCTCTAATCACTACCTATTCAAAAAATCTCTTCATTCACATCTTAGGTCGCAATGGGATTGTTCTTGCTCCCACCCCTCATAAATATATGTCATCCTACCTCCTGTATGCATTGAGGCTCAACTTTACCTAACAAAGCTTGTTTCCTTCTGAAGAATTACACTGTAATGTAATGTTGTGCTCCTTCTCCAACACAACTCTGCTGTGTTATCACCTTATTGTCTCAGCTCACGTACATCACATTAATATTCATTTATTGTATTTTTGAATACTTCTTGACTTTTGAACTAAATGTTTTACCCACTACTTGTATAATTTAATAATAGTTAACTATCTTGTGTATTAACTCAGTTTTTATGTGCTGGAGCTTTTCTCCCCAGGACTCCATTGAAAACGGGTTCTTTTGGCCCAATGGACTATCCTGGTAAACCAACTGCAAATAAATAAATAAATAAATAAATATTGACTGCATTGTTACTCATTGTACAATTTACACATTTGTGAAATCAATAAACAGGTTGCAACAATCTTTCTTGGTGTCTTTCTTGACATCGGGATAGGGATTATGGGCAAAGAAATTTGTATAATATGTCAGTTTGGCTGTTACAATGAGCTATTCTTTATATTTGTTCTTGTCTATCTGGTTAAGAATTTCATGGATATAAAATATGTATTTGCATTATTTTTAATGAATATCATAGAGACTGGATGTAATAATCAGCCACTGAATATAATGTACTTTATTTTAGCAAACTATTGAAACAGGTAAAGGATTTTGGCTCAACAGTTATATAAACAGATAAATTACAAATTTGCTCTTAAGATGATCCCTGGGATTCAGGAATCACCATTTTCCATGCAGAAACAGTGTAGGAGCTCCTGCATGGAAAATGGCTGCCGAGCGATCCAGGAAAGTGCCGTTTTCAAATGCACGAGCGGCCCTACACTGTTCCTGCATGGAAATCCAGCAAATATGCAAATCACCTCATTTGCTCATAAAAAACATGCAAATGAGGAGATTTTGCGATCCATGAAGCTAGCCAGGCTCCAAGCAGGAACAGTGTCAGAGCAGAAATGTATTCAGTTAGTAACTGAATACATTTCTGCAACTGAGGAAACGAAGTAGGACAGCTCGTGGAAAGCATGTATTACTGTCAAACACACATGCCAATGGCCATAAATATAAGGTCATTGGCATTAATAAATGTTTATTTTTTTTTTAAATTAAACTTTTTTTTTTTGACCGATCACGGCCGTTTCAGCTTAGGACAGTGGTGCGCAAACGGGATCATGCCGAAAATAAAAAAATCTGAGAAAAGTCAATTTTAAGATAATTCTGCATTTTGCCATTATAGTCAGTTGCATGCAGAATGTAAACACGAGGGAGCACTGGTTGTCTAGGGGAAAGGTTCCATCTAAGTGCAGTAACTAAAGATGTACACACTGGAGTATACAAATGAGGAGTTATACCGAATCACAGATTTCCTCAAAGTCTTAGCTTGCACCTAACCATGTAGGTGCAGCAATACAACAGTGCAAGTATAAGAGCTGAATGAGTTCATAAGGGTGTGTGTCATGCTTGCTGTAAGCTCATTGGAGCTCTGTGGCCCGTGTTTGTCCTTAGTTAAGCACAGCTAAGGAATGGGGTATGTCTGAGGCTGTATTGTCTTATTCCATGAAATGCAGAGCGTGTTTGCATCCAGGGAGGGCCATTTCTGCTTAAAAAAGCTTACATTAGCTAAACGCATGTGCGCGGCAGGCAGCGGGTTTAAAAAACAAAACCAAAAAAAACAGAGGAAATAGAACTGTTTACATTTGAGCATCAGGTATGCATGGCATGCCTGGGGGCTTAAATAGGGAGGAAGTGGGAAGGGGAAACAGCAGTAGGAAGGCAATCAAAGAGAACTAGCTTAGCTGGCAGGTGGAATGTATCAGAATCAGCCAATTACACATGCAGAATCCCAGCACACTAATATAAACTATGCAAACACCCTACAGACTGTTTTTCCCACAAACTCTACACCACCAGTGTACACAAACGGGGGATTTTTCACTGGCAAAAATAACTAAATATGTTAGAGGCTGCTGTTGCTTTACTCTATCAATATGTGCTAGAGACTGAGGGTGGTGAGGAGGAGAATGCTGACACACAGAACTAATAGAGGGGAACCCATCCCAGTGGATACCAAGGTATGTCTAGGCTTAAGAATACTAGCCACAGGTACCTTCTAAAGACCAACTGGGGATATCATGGGGTCTCACAGGCATCAGCATCCAAGGTACTTTACCAGTTCCTGGATGCCATGACACAACATGCCAATGAGCACATATATTTCCTTACTGCATATGAGGTGCTGACCACATGCATGCGTCTCTTTCACCATATAGCAGAATACCCTGAAGTAGTTAGTGCTATAGACTGCACACACATCCACATCAAATCACCACCAAGTGAGAGGGGCTGGGTCTAAATAAACTGCAAGGGCTTCCCCTCCATCAACTGCCAGGTCATGGGCGATGCCCAAGGCATTATCATGAATGTGTGTGCTGGCAGCCCTGAAAGCTATCACAACTCCCACATCTGGCATTGCTCACAGCTGTATCAGGCGTTTGCTAGGGGGGACATCACATATGGCCATCTAGTGGGGGATGTTGGCTATGCACTGGAGCCGTGGCTGATGACACCCATCATAAATGCACACACACCCAAACAAGAACACCATAATGAGGCACACACACAAACCAGGATCATTGTAGAGTGTGTGTTGGGGATGCTCAAGTCACGGTTCCACTGGCTTGACATATCTGCTGGAGCCTTGCAATACTCTCCAGCTACATGTACACAAATGCTCATAGTATGTGCCATGCTACACAATATGATCCTGCGGAAACAGCTGCAGCAGGAACAGCACGGGGCAGGGCCATACAGCCCACCATCATTGCCAAGGCCAGCACAGGCACAGAGATATTCGCAAAAGGAACATCCTGAGTCTGCTCCTGTAGGCAGAAGGAGGCATGCACAGTATGCCCAGGCCTTGGCAAAGCGGCAATGCATAGAACTCACATTGACACTGTAGGGACTCAGGGACTGATACCTCTCTCCGACTCGCACATATAGTAAAAGGGATGCCAAACATTAGACTACCTGAGCTTTACCATGTACAGGGGGTGTACTATGTGCATCCAACATAGTCAGCCCTCCAGCACTGTCCTCAGTACTGGCCCAGAAACAAGGTAAGTCACTCATCCTATCAATTATTGAATGGAGTAGTATGTTCTTATACTTGTATGTATGATAAGGATGCAACCATGCAAGGGAATTGGGTGGATGAATGTGATAGCAGCAGACAGCTATATGGGACAGCAGGAAATTCATAACAAATACTGGTGTCAACATACTAGGCAGCACTACACAAGGTGACATCCCCCACTTTAGTACATGGGATGGCCCAAAGAACTGTGATTGTAAATAGGTCACACACATGGATGTCAATGAGGGTCACATATCCACCACCAGCCTCACCCAGCAGAATAGGTGTAGATGACCATGAAGAAAGGCTGGGCTAAGGCCCCCAAATGATGGTAATGGTGAACAGCTCCCCACCAGACCTACACAGACATACTACAACAGGTTTGGCAGTTGCATTCCAATTCTGAAGGGTAAGAAGTCTGAAATGGAAATATATGCTATTAAGATCTAACATGTGTACTCCACTGATATGCCTCCTGTTTGCATGATAGGTCACAATACAATATGAAATGGAAGCCAACAGAGTAAATGTACCAGTACAGTCATTTCAAATGTTAAAGTCTGCAAGTGTGCACCCCCTTCCACAATCCCATCTAGAAATGCAGTAACACATGGTCTGCAGCACTCTCAAATGGCCTACAGTCCTCTGGCAATCTATGGAATGTCAAGGGGTCCCAACTAACAACCTAACAGTAAACAGAAAACAAATGCAAGGTCATGTAGACAAATGCCAGGAGCATGCCTCCCCATGTCCTACTGCAAGGACTGTGGATCAGGCCATAAATACTAATAGGATAAAGGCCCAACTATAGGGATACCTCCGAGATATTGCTTACATAATGTTAGGTGGAGGAGAGAATAATAGAGGGGGGTGTAGAAGCATGGATGTCATGGAGTGTGTGAAGTCTGAAACTGATGTCTGCCCATACTACTCCCAACTGCAAACCCATGAATGAATAGCCACAAAACCACTTGTAAACCACAATGTGAAGCTAATCTGACTAGATATATGAGTCCTGCCTCTGGATAACCTGGGTGTATCTGTACAGCTGAGATGTATGGCCCCAGCAGGATATGGCCATTTCTTGAAGTTGAGAAAAGAACAAAGAGGGGAACCACAGCCAGCATACTAACAAGGTGATGCACCATTTACACAAAACCAGCACTCTATTGTCTGTAGCTACCCCTCCATAATGGCAGGTATGTGCCAGAATGTGTAGTCTATATGCCTCAGAATATTGGTCTCAGCTGCATTCATCTCATATTTCCCAGTAAATAACTGTGAGCAAAGAATGATAACTGTCAGTAGTTGATGACATGACACATCACAGTGTAAAACAGCACATATGTCAGAATATCTATGCTACAACCAAACATGTCACATAAGCAGCACAGACAGCAATAGTTGCAGTATCCCCTGTATGTTAAGCCCATTGTGTTTCCATATTGGCACCTTATCTACAGATATCCTGCAGAAACAGTTTGCTAGGTGTAGCTGTAGCACACAAAACCCTGAACTGGTGTCCAACTGTCCCTGGAATGCATGCACACACTCAACATAGAAGGTCATACTGGGCATGTTACAGCACTTAGAGAAATGAAGCCCATGTGTCACAACACAGTGGACTACAGTTATTGGTTATTCACAGCTGTCTGTGCACACACACCAAATTGTACACCATTGATACTTCACACACACACAAACACACACACACACACACACACACACACACACACACACACACACACACACATTGGATAGGGATACATGCACATATCTAAGGCAAACATAATATAATATGTCAAACATACACACAGAGAGATGTGGGTAAGAGAAAGGCAGACAGCAACAGACAAAATCCCATTATGAGGCCTGTCCCACTCACTACACATCCCATTGGCCTATATCACATGATGTGCTGATGTCATTCACTGTAGAAATACCTTTAGTTAGCCCTCAGCCCTATAGTGTCAGTGGTGCTTGTGATAACTGTGTAACACTACAGTATAAATAGGTATCCATGTAGCAGTCGCAGTCCTGTCAAATGTAAAGTTGTGTGTGAGTGTGTGAGTGTGTTTCTAAATGAATGTGGTTGAGGCCATTCACACTCACTAAATCTCCCGTACCCTTTCTTCAGCACTGCTGCTGATGTTATTCACCTTCAAAGATACCTTTGGAGAGCTTCCCCAGCATATAATCTCTGTGGTGCTTGTGATAATTGCATAATGCTATAGTGTAGCAGACTAGTTAGGTAGGAGTTTCAGTCCTGATCCTGGCAACTGTGTAAATGTGAGAGATTGTGTGTATCCTTGTAGAGACCTGATTTTGTTGTCATTCACACTTACAACTCTTCCCTTACCCCTCCTTTAGCACTGCTGCTGATGTGACTCACTTTCAAAGATACCTTTGGACAGTTGTCGAATATGTAAGCTCTGTGGCGCATGTGATAACTGTGTAATCCTATAGTGTAGCAAACTAGTTAGATAAGAGTTCCAATCCTGATCTTGGCAATTGTGTAAATGTGAGTGTTTATGTGAGAGAGTGTGTGTACCCATGTAGAGACATGATTTTGTGGTCATTCACACTTACAACACTTCCCTTACCCCTCCTTTAGCACTGCTGCTGATGCGAATCACCTTCAAAGATACCTTTGGACAGATCTCCAACATGTAAGCTCCATGGTGCATGTGATAAATGTGGAACAAAGTAATAGCAATAACTGCACAGGTATGGGCTTGAATCTCATCCCTGGCAAGTGTTTGTGTGTGTACATACGTATGTCCGTGCCTCAAAGATTTTTGCCCCATTTACACCCAGTCCACATCTCAGTGCCTGACTTTAGCAACCTGCAGATATCATCCACCTTAGAAGTACCTGTTACCAACCCTACACCATGTAAGATCAGTGGTGCATATGGTGCATGTGGTGAATGTGTAACACAATAGTCTGAAAAGATAGTTCGATCAATGTTTGAACCTCACCCCTGGCAAATGTAAATATGTGTGTGTAGGGTAAAATATTTTTTGGAATCTTTCACCCACTACATCACCCAGTGCCAGTATTTATGTATTTACTGCTGATGTTCTGCACTTTAAAGTACCTTGGGAAAACCTCCTTCCTATAAGCCCCATGGCACATGTGATAAATGCGGTATACTGTAATAGTAATACATAGCTAGGTAGGGGGTTGAAACTCAGTACTGGAAAGTGTGTGTGGGTGTGTGTCATCAGTATCCTGTGTGGCGTTGGAATGATTGTGTAATAACAGGATCCATTGGGGGGTGGATTTTGCTCAATTATTGTGTTGAGGGCCTAGTATATGTCACAATGTCCACATTACAAGGCCAACATATGTCAAACACCTGACAGGTTGGTGTAGACAATCCACAGCCCTAAATGTGACAGTATGGATTAGCGAGCAATATAGGCAACCCTTCTATTACTCGGCGACCACTCTCCATCCACGTATCATACACAAACACACTTGGCTAGGCAACAACCACTATATTGGTAGTTCCCCTGCATATTGCCTCACCGATAGTCCCCATGGTGTGATTGCAGTGGACTATATGCCTGTTGACCACAACAGTGCCAGTGACATCAGAAAGTACTCTAATGTGTTACACCTCCTGACTGTGTGTTATCCAGCAGGTAAAATGAGATGGCACCCTGTTCCATCCCCTCAGTAACCCAATCAATGTGTACAGTGGCCCTTTTGCCATGTTCCCCACTGGATGCCTGCAACAACTGTAGAGTCTGCAAATGTACCCCACAAAGGGAATACCATGCCTTATACGCATGTCCTGTATGGACAAATGCCACTAACTACACTGAATACCCATATCCTACTGTTAATGTAGGTGCAATCACTACCTAAGTTAAATAGCCATGTCTCACCAAATGAGGTCAGGAATGCTACCTCAGAAGATACTAATCTGTTCACACAACAGAGACCTCAAGCACACTTCCACATGTCAAAGAACATGCATGTGGGACATGTGCACAACACAGGCACTGTCCATGTTATGGAGTATAGATCACATACATGGAAAACAGTGCACATCACTGGCCACCCACAATAGAAACCTGGATGAGTGGATGGGGAATACAATACCCACCCCTGGGGACCACTCCAGTGGCTATACCCCAGAGCCATACTGGGGACTATTGTCATGTGGACTGATGCCAAGTTATTTTCTTGGGCTAGCCTTGTAGAGGCTTCAGGCCCATTAACCTACTACACACCTATGAAGCAATGAATCTATAGATCTCAGTACTGGCAAATGTTTTTGTGTGTGTGTGTGTGTGTGTGTGTGTGTGTGTGTGTGTGTGTGTGTGTGTGTGTGTGTGTGTGTGTGTGTGTGTGTGTGTGTGTGTGTGTGTGTGTGTGTGTGTGTGTGTGTGTGTGTGAATAGTAATCTCAGTGTGTTTGATTGATGAATATCCCATGTAGCTGTGGTTATTAGCAATTAGAGGTGTGTCCAAACCAATCATTACCATTCTCCATTCTACAACAGATGTTGTACATCAACATGTAAATGTGTACAATCCTCAGCCCTATAATCTGTGAGGCATATGCAATCACTGTGTTATAGACTGGGAATTACCATGCACATACTGTACCCAGCCTATGACATGGTGGATGTGCCACCAAACTGCCACACCCTGTGGCCTTGCTGCAGGGCCATATCCTGGTGACACACAGATGCCTAGAATGGACAAGTGGTACAGCATGTGAGAACACATTCACTCAGCACTTCACTTGTGGAGGAAGAGAGGGGGTAAAGCTGGCACTGAATGTGTTGTCAAGACTGTGGTCAATATCTGTTGCCTCAGAATAGGTATTAGCTTTGTGCAGTAACTCACAACACTTGTGTTTAATGCTATGGAGGTTGTTGATTTAACTATAAAGGTTGTTGTGAATGTTGTCAGTGTCTGCTGCATCTCTGCTGCCATAGGTGCCTGTTGGGAACTCCATGAGGGATCCAAAGTTGTGACTGAGGCTAATAAAGGAGTTCAACAGTCATGGGACACCATCTTTCCCTGCAACAGTGTCATCCTTCTGATGTACACTTCAGTAATGGCAGGGGACCATCACATTGTCTCCCAGTGTTTGGAGGATAGTGTCTGGGTTCTGGCTAGTACCATGCATTCATGTACCTGTTTGCACAGTGCCTATGTGTATGATTCCACAGTCATGCAGCTACATCCCATTGTCATGGGTGCAGTGAAGACATTCACCACTGTTTTCATGGCTGCAAAGTCAGCTTTGGAGAGTTTTTTGCCAGGTGGTTATCTTTCTGGGAGGTGTGACTGACATGTTGAGTTCCATGTTGATTACAGACTGTGTGAATCTCACCATGCAGGGATTGACATCTGGGGATGAGCAATGATCCCATATTTAAGTGGTCAGCACAGGTCAAGGTTGTTGCATCCTCTGCCAGAGGTCAGTATGAGCTGGTCTAGGGCAATGGAAATGATGAATCCCAGAAGTGTTGGGCCACTGTACTGGTGATTGTCTAGATTCCCCAGATGATGGAGGGGTAGTTGAAGACTTGTACTATATCAGTGTTGCATTGGGCCATCAGAGATGGTAAAGTATTGAGGAATGTGCATTGACAGTCTAGGGACATAGATGTTGGACCCATAGCAGGCTATGGTCTGGATAGCACCATTACCCCAAGGCAGTTGCACTGGAAGTATCTTCAATGCATTATGATGGGATGCTAGCCAGGAGGTGTTCCTATCCATAATGAATATGGAGACAACACCACCTGTGGTATGGTCCATGTTTGGGGGCTGACAGCTGTGGAATGCATCATAGTCTGATACTGCAGGTCTGTTGTCTGCTGCTGTGAACCACCTCTCCATTACAGCAGACATGTGTCCTCCACTCTAACAACTGCTATGAGTGACTGCATCCTGACAGTTAGATGTCCACTGTTGAGCAGCATGACCCTCAGATTGCATACATGTGTAGATGTTATGGTGGTAATAACTTTAACTTTAGGAACACTGCCTAATAAGGTACCATAGGGGTGGCAAGACACGTAGCCAGTACCTGGCAACCCAGCAGTGCCAGATGTAGGACATCCATGGCAAGTCATTGGGTTCTGGCAATAATGTCATCCCAAGCAGAGAGGTCCTGGATCCCCTCAGAATGACACATAACACGTAAGCCAATGTTGCAGTCAATCATCTGTTGATAGTACTTCAGCATCATTCTGGGTGATGGCGATACACTGCCCAGGCCTACTGTCACACCTGCCTGAAGCACATAATCAGAGAGTTCAACCATGTCTCCTGTCATGTAGTCCAGGGAGGTGTGTCCAAATTCATTCATACCTACATGGATACGAAGTAATACTCGTAGTTGTTGTGGAGTGACATGACTGGCTGTGTCATGTGTTAGATGCTGGCATATGATTGTGAGTGGGATGTGTGTGTCTCAGTATAGAGTTACCCATGATCACTGTATTATGCAAGGTGGTTAACCTTAGGGGCTTAGGTTGGGGGCACACTGTGGAGGTTAAATATGTGTCATGGTGTCTGAGTTGGTGTCTGCCTTGCTAGTCTGTGCTGTTTGGGAAGATGTCCATTGAGTGCCTCTGGGAAGGTGGGTTTGTGGCTTTACGCTGTATGTCATGGCTGTCAAAGTAGGTGCCATTGTGAGCTACATGCTCCACATGATGGGGTTCAGGTGTTGTTGTTATCCTCTTGACCTGCTAGTCCATTCTTTGCTGGAGAGTGCATATGTCCACATTGCATGATATATGAGTAACCCCCACAGGTCTGAGTGTTTGGAGTTTAGAGGGGAGGGTTGTCTGTCTACATGCATAGATTGCAACAATGCCCAAGAATGGACATGTGCACCAGTTCAATAGGTGACAGCACAGATAACCTCCCTTCAAACATGCCAGAAGGGGTTGACATAACTAGTAAGGACTGGGGCGACATTTGTGATGTACGAGTACTGCTGATGACTCACAGGTGTGCCACACTTCATGATACAATAACCTGAAGTACCAAGCCATAATGCTAGTTGAAGTGCAAGACAGAAAGAACTAGCATGATGTATGGGTGAAACAGAAGGCAGACTGTGTGTCACCTGTAATACTTTACCACAGCTGTGCAGTTATCGGCAGCTTTGGCCATGTAGCATGCGCAGTAACCATGTAACACTGTATTAGACATACCTAGATAGAAGTTTCTAATCCCAATACTTGTGTGTGTGTGTGTGTGTGTGTGTGTGTGTGTGTGTGTGTGTGTGTGTGTGTGTGTGTGTGTGTGTGTGTGTGTGTGTGTGTGTGTGTGTGTGTGTGTGTGTGTGTGTGTGTGTGTGAATCATGTACTATTTGGTTCTTACCATTTTTGAGCTGTGTATTACCCTTTACACTTCCCTTCACTCCAATTTAGTAGATCTGTTGATGTCATCCACCTCAGAAGTACCTTTGGTTGAGTTGGAAATGTATAAGGTCTGTAGCGCATCTCATAACTACATAGCACTAAAGTAGGAATACCTAGATAGGCAGGAGTTCTAATCCCAATACTGGCAAGTGTGTGTGAATCATATACTATCTGTCTTATACCATTTCTGACCTGTGTAATTCCCTTTACACTGCCCATCACTCCAATTTAGTAGACCTCTTGATGTCATCCACCTAAAAGTACCTTTGGAAGAGGTGGAAATGTATAAGCTCTGTGACACATCTGTTAACTGCATAGCACTATAGTAGGAATACCTAGATAGACAGGAGTTCTAATCCTAATGCTGGTAACTGTTTGTGTGTGTGAGGATGATATCATGTGTGGCTGATACCATTTTGATGTGTATACCATACATGGCTGGTGACCACCTCCTGCTGCCATTACTTTATACAGTGTGGTGACAGCATCTGCCTCACATACAGCAGTTTAAACCATTGTACAGTCCTCTCTACAGATGTGTCTGGAATATCCATATGTTTGAAACCTATACGTGGTTGGAAGTGGTCTGTGTGCCTTAACAATGACCATGTATGTGATATTATAGCCAAATAGGCCACAGTGAGTGTACTCACACGTATAGCAGCATGAGGTATCATACTTGACTGAAACATCATGCTGATAGAATGTCTGCCACCCTCACAGGTGGCCTGCCTTGTAGGTGCAAAACATGAGTACAGATGCTTGGTTTTACAGGTGAACTGTACCTGTTATGGGTCACGTTAAAGGCTGGAAGAGTTGTGGACTGTCATATTGTTGTCCTAATTAGTATGTAACAGGAACACCTTGCATCTTAAGAGGGGTGTGTGCACAATTTATATCCACTGTATACCAGTAATGTGTCATGCATCAGTTTACCTAAGGACGTTGGTCCAGCACAATTTGGCGTCCTCTGTCCAAGCGTCTTGCCACTGACAATTTGTGAGATATGCTACTGCAATGTTGATTTCATGTCAGATAGGCCCCCAGTGGTGACCACTGTGATGCAATATAGTTATCCCCAGCACAAGTGAACATGTACAACAAGCAATATAGCTATTATATAAAGCAATATAGCTTTTACTGATTGTTGTGTGCATGGTAAATTGCATGCATTTCACATACCTGAGGTATTGCCAGGCAACAACAGAACAATGCAATATCCACCAGCTTCAGGCTGCTGTTCCATATGCAGACCAGAGGGTCCTAGGTAGTTGTGAGAGGGGGCTATTGTCAGCATACGCACATGTGGCCTTGGTATAGGATGGATGCAGCATGTCTGCACATCTACTAACCACAATAATACACAATGTCCTGTCATCACCATATATGTGCACTTCTGTGCATTAGAAACCCCCATCCACAACTGCAATCAGACCTGACACATACATGTAGCTACAATACAGATACATGTATGTCTGATACTTTAGTGTACTAATACCCACTGGGCCCTTACCTGCATGCTCCTCATCCAGTGTGTGCATGTGCAATCCACCTCCACAATGCTTCCCTCAGCATCATGGCTTGTACATTCGGCGTGTTGCCCAAGTGTGGTGAGAAGCTCCTCAGTGGGTGTCAGTGGTGGCTGGATGGCTGGGCCTCCACCTGTGTCTAGCTGGTCCCTTGCTACAGCAGCAGGCCATTGATGGGCATGGCATTTGTGGTTGGTGGCCCGATGTTGCACATGCACATAAGTTCTGCTGTGCAGTCCAGCATCATTTACCCTGTGGACCATACTGTTCCACAGGTCAGTCCTCTCCCACACATCTTCTGCTCTCTGTCTACATGACAGGGCATAATGTCTAATCACATATTGGGTCATGATGTTTGTTTCCCCAACAGAGAATGCTGGTAGGCAGGCATTCTGCATGTTACCTGGAAGTCATAAACAGGAAAAGGTCACAGGACCTCATACTGTTGTCAGATTGCACATCAACAGTGGATATTACTTGCAAATAATCCAGACTATCCCGGAAACCTCCAAGCTATCATGGCTATAGCAGCTTGCATTACACGCCTATTCCCCTCAGTGTTGAACACTTGATTGCACAGTCCTCTATCCTCCATTCATTTCTGTGTAGAGGGTTGACAGTAGTCATCTTCCATATGGATGGTGTGTGTATGGTGGCAGGTCTGTGTTTGACTGTGGTGTGTGATGGAGCTCTGAGCACATGCCTGAGTTCAAGTATGAGGCAGACACTGATATTAGTATGCCTCATGGAGATATGCTGTTGTTGCCATCAGTAGGCAGTATGCACATGCTCACCATTGCTGTGGGGAGGAGTGGTGGTTGATGCGTATATCTCCTTGTATGACTGGAGTGGACAGGGTGGAGATGTTCCCACCTAACCCGTGTGATGCAGGTTGCCTATATCCATGGCATGTGTGTATAAGGTGTTCTTTACCCCAGTACAGGGTGAATTGTGTTGTTTCATCTGAGACTTACAACATATGTGGAGACACAGTTGCAATTGTCCTTGGTGGTGTGGATATGCCTGATTCATAGTCATAGTCAGCCTTACAGGACATCACCTGTGAACTTACCTTCTTGCTCAGATATACATGGACTTGCTTCAAAGTTGTTGTCTTCAACTATGTGTCCCTGTACAGCCAATGTAGCAAACTATTATGTGGTTTGTGTATTGCTGCTGTCCACAAAAGGGGATTACTCTACCTTGGTGGAGGCTGGATATACAAGTCAGGTACTGCTGTGTCCATATAGCTATAGTGGATATAAATGCTACACACCCCTGATACACTGCCTGGGATTTGTGCAATTGGAACATGACACCACAATAATTCATTTCATAACAATTCCCACCTGTAGTGTGATCTATAGCCTGTACAATTCAATTGAAAACATAACAATCTGGTCTGTGAAACCATATGGAAATAATACTCAGTACAATAAGCCAGTTGAATGATTTTGCACACCCTTAAACTTGTGTATGCACCTCTTGAGATGGTTACAGCATCCATCTGTCTTGGTCTGGATTCTAGCATTATGGGACATCTTCACTTGGCAATAGTTGCTCACCTTTCTAGAAACACCTTTGATTGTATTGCAATGGAATTGGACAGGGTAGGGGTCACATTCAGGATGAGAAACATTATGAAATGATCTTCTGTGGGCCGATTGCCATACAGCACACCTGGCATTCCAACAGGAGTGTGTGCACTTGTGATATCCACTGTATATAGGTGTTGATATAGCTGGTAGTGGTAGGCATGGACACAGGCTCATAAAACAGGTGGACACTTCTATGATTAATACCTGATAATCATTCCTACTCCAGTACCCACATCAGTGTCAGGGCAATGCAACCACCAGTAGCTTACACACATATGTCTGTTGTATGAACTGACACTGATATAACACAGATGTGCAACATGCACAGCCTATTTACCTAACTGTTTGAAACCCATGTGATTTGTTTTATGCCTTCCAGCTGACTATATGCATACGTACATGTGCTCAGGGGACACCTGGTATACATTTCTATTGAATGTAAGTATGGCACACTGTGTTTACAATCTCACTGCTCAATCATACTTCTCAACCTGTTACAGCAGTACATCTGGACAATGGCAGACATAAATGTGTGTCAAAAGGGACACAAATATTGACGCTGTATAAATATAGCTGTACCATACATTAGTATGTTGATTGTACAGTAGGGTTTGACATCACTGTGATAACCTGGAAGATATCCTACAGTCATAAGTAGGCCATTATGTTACAATGCCAGTGGTTTGGATGCCGTAACACAGGTATATGTGTATGTGACTACAGATATCAGTCACAAATCTGCTTATTGTCCAGCAGAACACTGTACAGTTGAATGTTATTAAGTCAATATAGCACATGCAGTTCAACACACATGTCTGCAACAGTACTCTACTATGCACATGCCCTCTATAGGTGTCTTAGCTTTACAAGGCAAACATGTGTCATACTCATAATCACAGGTAACATGGATATGGAAAACATCCCATTAACTGGCCTAGCAGTGGCACACTCACAACTGTTTGACAGACACCCTTACGGTTGTCATATATGAGCTGTCCTTTCAAAGGTGAGTCAGGCTCATGAGCTGTGTTCCCACCTCACAACTTCTCAGAGCATCACATCTGAACAATGCCTAAAATTATGGGGGGATAAATAGGGACAGACTTTAAATATACCTGCTACAAACATAGGAAGTTTGTAGAATGATATATTTATTATTACAGTGAATATTCTTAAGGATGAGGAGTCTCAAACTCAAGTGTTTGTCATTACCTGAAGACTTCAATCCTCAGCTACTTGCCAGTAAAGTACAGATCTCAGGAGGAACAGACAAAAATACAACCAGTTATGAGCTGAATTCTTGCCTGCAGGGTTTAAATATGGCCACTTTCCCACCCTTTGCCATGATTGGATGGTTTTGAAAATGCTGAGCTAAGCTAAGCTATGGGCAAACCTGCTTAGCTAAGGTTGGCATTGCTTAAAGGGGCAGGTTCAGCATTGCTTACCAAAGGGCAAATCCACTTAGGTGGGCTATTCATTGCTTAGTATTCGTATGTACACAATGCTTACACCCCATCAGCATAGCTCTGCAATGTTTAGCATTGCTTATGTTTTATTAGATTGGACTACCACCTGTATGGGATTGATTCATCATTCATTACATAATATAGATTTATTTACCTTCCCTGACATCTCCCAATGTGCTGTGATTAATTTATTCTTGTATGACTATACTGTATGGGGCACTTGTGTTTATATGGGGGTTTCTCTACTTTATTGAACTGACACCTCACATCTGGGCCTAATACACTAATCTGGTTGAGAAAAATAAGTTACTTCCTACATAAATTTACAAATAAGTTAAAATTGTAATGTTTACACATACAAAATAGAAATGGCTTTGGAGAGGCTCAAACCATGAATGACTACATGTAAGGAATATACTCTAACCGCTGCACTATTACTTATGCTGGATGTCTATTGCTTTTTAACTTATAATGCCATTTCAGCTGGGCTAAGCATAGCTAAGCAATGGGCACACCCATGTAGCTGTGCTTAAACTTTATTGCGTATGTGAAAAAAAAATGCTTGTTGTGTATTTTACTTCATACACTTCAGAATATCTATGCTAATGCTGAACCTGTTATTCTATCAACTTTCTGGCTTTGTAGGGATGATTGTCCTTTATGGCTTTGTCCAGATTTCTTACTCTGATGGGTTGGAAGGTCTGTGCTATGTGCTTCATTCCCTGGCAAAAATTCATATTTATGAAAAACCTGTTATTCTGTTAACTTTCTGGCTTTGTAGGGACAGTTGTCCCATATGGCTTTGTCCAGATTCCTTACTCTGACAGGTTGGGAGGTGTGTGCTATGTGCTTCTTACCCTGCCGAACATTCATGCTTATGCTAAACCTGTTATTCTATCAACTTTGTGCTTTTTAGGGATGATTGTCCCTTATGGCTTTGTCCAGATTTCTTACCCTGATGGGTTGGGTGTGTTACAAGCGTTCTCGCTCAATTTAAATTGCCGTACAGCAATTCTAGTGTGCAGGGGGTATGTGTATTGTGAGTGTACTGCTCTTAAACACACCCCCTGTACTCGAACACAGAGCTGTGTCAGTTTTGTAGCACGGTAGCACACCTTCATGAATATGCATGGCACGCTGCCATGCTGCATGGGAATGGTCCCTTCCGTGCAGTAATAAACCATTACTGCACAGAAGTATACTGAATCCTGGGGGATATGTTGAATGATAAGTGGGTTCAACTGTTTATTTTTTTTTTCCAAGAAAAGTTTAATAGCAAGCATCTAGGGATGTTTTTCTAAATTCATTCCTTTGCAAAACTCACAGTAGCCTTTTTAGGGTAAAACATCATTGAACTATGTGTTGATAGTACATTCTGTTATAGCTGTATAAATAAAGCATGTGACAGCTAAAATGCAGAGGTGAGGTTCAGGATAAACAAATAATAGATATGATTCAACATCAGCATGCATACCTCAAAAACCTCAACTTGCATACTTTTGGCATGAATATCAATCTCAAAATACACTGGATGTAGTATAATTGGATACATTAAGATTGCTGATGCTACACCTTGCAAGAGCACCTAGCAAAATTAAAAGGCACATGACAAAACTGAGATGTGAACTTGAAACAAGTAGAATGATTGAAGAAAAGGATAGATATTGAACTCAGCATAGAGACAGGGAAAATTAGCAAGTGGCATACAACATAATTCAGGGCTATGGCAAAAAAACCTCAGCATATTTCCTAAGGAATCACACTGGGGTCTAAAATAATGTTTATCTGGAAGGATCGGCTGCCACTGAAAAATACTGCACTATTTATGATAGTTACATTGACGTGACCTGGTTAGTAAAAAAAATAAATAAATATCAAGGACATATAGTTTGTTGGGAGACAATGAGTGGAAACATATCACAATTGTTATAACTTAGTGCCTAAAAATGAGCAACACAGGAAACAAATGTAGTGTTTTAATTTACACTTACTTGTTGAGGGTTGTAAACTGAGCGGCAGTAAAGAATGCCAAATACACAAGTCTTAAATCTCTTTCTCAAAGGAAGGTAAGCATTTTAAAATACTCATTTCTATACTGGGATATTCTTTTATGTGGATACAGCAAAATCATGCAAAAGCTGTCAGAAGCTACAGATTTATGGTGAGTTTATAGTGAAGGAAGCAACACTGACAATTAACAAAACAATCATTCTTAACATACAAAATTAAGTTTGATTATAGGTTAGGTTATGGTATAAATGTAGTGTTGTGTTTTATAATGCATGTATGAGTCTGACTGTCTTATTTAGTGCTACAGTAAGTAAAAAAAAAAATTTTTTAAGTTAATGTGCAGTGTTAGGGTTAGGGGCAGGGTTAGCATGCACGAGTAAGATCAAGTAGTGTGATGTAGCATGCCAACCATGCCCGAAACACTAACTCTATAATGAAGCATGCCAACCATGCCCCAAACACTAACTCTATAATGAAGCATGCCAACCATGTCCCAAACACTAACTCTATAATGAAGCATGCCAACAATGCCCCAAACACTAACTCTATAATGAAGCATGCCAACCATGCCCCAAACACTAACTCTATAATGAAGCATGCCAACCATGCCTCAAATACTAACTCTATAATGAAGCATGCCAACCATGCCCCAAACACTAACTCTATAATGAAGCATGCCAACCATGCCCCAAACACTAACTCTATAATGAAGCATGCCAACCATGCCCCAAACACTAACTCTATAATGAAGCATGCCAACCATGCCCCAAACACTAACTCTATAATGAAGCATGCCAACCATGCCTCAAATACTAACTCTATAATGAAGCATGCCAACCATGCCCCAAACACTAACTCTATAATGAAGCATGCCAACCATGCCCCAAACACTAACTCTATAATGAAGCATGCCAACCATGCCCCAAACACTAACTCTATAATGAAGCATGCCAACCATGCCCCAAACACTAACTCTATAATGAAGCATGCCAACCATGCCCCAAACACTAACTCTATAATGACGCATGCCAACCATGCCCCAAACACTAACTCTATAATGATGCATGCCAACCATGCCCCAAGCACTAACTCTATAATGAAGCATGCCAACCATGCCCCAAACACTAACTCTATAATAAAGCATGCCAACCATGCCCCAAACACTAACTCTATAATGAAGCATGTCAACCATGCCCCAAACACTAACTCTATAATGAAGCATGTCAACCATGCCCCAAACACTAACTCTATAATGAAGCATGCCAACCATGCCCCAAACACTAACTCAATACATAAACTTACAAAAATTCCTTTCCTAACAGTAGCACTACTCAGACAAACTTGGTCTAGGAATATTGTTACGGTTTGAGTTTAGGAATCAAAAAAGAAAGCAGTTTACATTTTTGATTACTTCATTTTAGTAAGTTGATTATTATTATTATTATTATTATTATTATTATTGGTTTAGTTGTGTTTCAAACTACTAGCATTAATGTTGTTTACACTGATGTTTTTGTAGTTTAATGAATCATATAAACACACACACACACACACACACACACACACACACACACACACACACACACACACACACACACACACACACACACACACATACACACACATACACACATATAGACCTGAGCCATTATCAGAAATGCTGTGGTTGAAAAGGGTCTGTGGAGAAAACCACTTACTTTGTTAATAAAAAATGATTCCCATCACCCTAAGGATAACATCATTAATGTTTATTTTGATTTTCAAACTCCTAAACCAAAACCAAATTCATGAATATGTACATTTCAGGCTGAGCTCCAACATGTATGGGAGCAAATCTGGTTTTCACATACCCCAGAGAAGACAGCTACCACCATGCAACTTTTCTATGCCATAGCACACTTCCCTGAGGTTCTGGTTGCCATAGACACCATATGCATTGAAATAAAAGCCCCATCAGTGAATAGGGAAGGAACTGTATCCAGAGGAAAATATATCATTCTATTGCCTATCAGGTGGTCTGTAATGTCCTTGGGATTATCTAAAATGTCTGTGCAGGTCACCTTGGCAGTTTTCGTGACTCACACATATGGTATACCTGTGACCAGCATGTAATATTTGTTAGGGGATAACTTTCTACACGGACATCAAGAGGGGGAAGCATGCTGTGCACTGGAACCTTGGCTCATAGCATCTATGAGAAATCCACACAACCCCATGAGCAAGGATACAACAATGAATATGCTCAAACTTGAAAAATTATTGCATGTGTTTGTAGTCTGCTTAATATCATGGTTCTAATGTCTAGACATTTCACTTAGCGCCCTGCAGTATGACCCAGCCCCCTCAGCCAAAATACTCACAGTCTGTACCATGTTGGACAATATAATCACCAGGAAACAGCTGCAACAAGGACAAGGATTGCAGTCCCAGCACCCCAGATAGGGTTAGCAGTACAAGCAGACACAGATAAGTAGTCTGGGGAAGAACTAGCAGATGTACATTATCCTGACACACATAGGCATGAACAATATGCTATGGCATTGAGTAAGAGGCAGAAGATAATACACATATTCAATACCTGAGTGAAATTCTAAGAAGCTAAGCACATACAGACTGTAGCAGTGATGCATGCAAAATTGGCAGCCTTTATTTACTCTTGTAATGGTTGTTTTTGTGAGCATCAGGTAGTCATCCGCAAAGGAAGCAACGTGCAGCAGCAGCATTAACTAAGGCAAGTGATGGACCTGTAAAGAAGATAGAAATCATTACCCTCACATTCAGGTATTGTACATCCAATAAGATAAAACATGCCTCAATGGTACAGTAATGCGAGTAGTAACTCATGAGTGCTAATTGCAACATAAATATTAATTTTCCCTATACTATGCATCACACAAAGTTGCCCAACTTATGCACCCCAGCAATGGCCAGGCAATTAGCTTCATTTGCACAAGTTTCTGAACATGCAGTAGTTAATATGTAGTAGGACTGTATTACTAAAACATTCAATTCAAATGCAATGATTATCATAACAATTATTTTTAAAACTAGATCATCATGAAAAAAAATATATATGTATATACTTGTGATTAAAGTCAGCATCTGCGTAAGCAAGCATTAGCTATCCACTCTGTGCATCAAGCATAGGCAACCCTAAGTCACAAATCAATATGCAAAGGGCAGGGCACAGCCACCATCACATGCACAGGGAGGGATGGAGGGGGGATACAGGAGGACAATCCTAATACAAAGAAGCAAGAGTGTGAGTGAGTGAGAAGCCAGGTTAACAATTATTATCCATTGACAAGGCCAGTAGCATCAGATGTAAATCATTCAATAGTAATGTTAATATGCGTGTGTGTGTGTGTGTGTGTGTGTGTGTGTGTGTGTGTGTGTGTGTGTGTGTGTGTGTGGTGGTATGGCCTATATGAGTTTTAATCTGTCTGTGCGCACAAAGTACTTTTTGCCAGCACTACACCCTGGCATCCTACACAGGTGCGAGCCATGCATGGTAGAGAATTCAATTCACTTTTGCCACCCCCAACTAAGAGAACTACCTCTGCCAGGAGTTATACTGCTACTTTCATTACCCCGGCTAGAAGTCTGGTGCTACCTGAAAGTGAATGATATTTTCTGGATGAGCTTTCATCATAACTACATTAACGACAACAAACACATGGACACCCATGTCTGGATGTGGACAGCTCAATCACTGATGGAGCAGTGGAAGTAGTGCCACTCCTTGCATGTCACCTGCTAAGAGGAATCTGACAGAGCTACACTGGCTTCCCTTTGACAATGTAGCAGCTCTCAGGCCACATGGATGCTGATCCTCTCCCAGCAGACATTCCATTACAGACAGTGCATGATCCAGGGTATCATTCATCCAGTGTAGACTGTCAACCACATGGTGCAGGTGGTTTTGCATGTGAGAAATGCACAACATTACTACTCTGACTATCTCTTCCAAGGACCTGGTGGAACATGTGTGTACCCCCATGATGGCTCTGCACAAATGTGTTGTGGTGCCTACTGACATTCCCAACATCAGGGGGAGGGCAGACAGCAGGCTTTTTATGAGTACCTGTACTAACACCCCTGGAGTAACCACACCACCCTGATCAACTGTGTCACACTCAGCTTGGCCTATGTCTGATGTAGCTGTGTCATGGGTATGTTTAGGCATACTGTGTCTAAACTCCGGGCAGGGGATGTGTAAGCCACAACCATAGTGTCAGAATGACCTTCTATACCCCTAGACTGTGCCTCTTCATCATTGCCAGTACCATCAGAGGCTACAGATACTCCAATATCAGGAGGTATAACGTCCAGGGTGCAGGTTGTTGGCTCACCTGTGAGTAAGGTAATAAAACAACAAATAGATAAATACAAGAATAAAATTCAGACTTATGCTATTTAAAACTAAGCTAAGCAATAATAGATGTAAGTGCAATTAAAAAAGGAAAGTTATATCCATACCATTTGCAGGTGGTCATGGAGCCTCAGTACAAGATGTACCTAGACAGTCACAATGGTGATGGATTGAGGTATGATAAGCATCACAATTACGAAGACACATTAAAGATAAACATCACCTGCTTATGTATATAAATACCTTATACACTCATATATCTGTCCTCTCTCTCTCTGCCCCCCCCCTTTTCTTCTGTCCTCTTCTTATCTCTCTCTGTCTCACTTCTCCCCATTTTCTATCTCAGTCTTTTATAGCTATCTATCTACCTATCTATTGTCATATTTATTTTATTTATTTATTATTTATTTTACATTTGTTTACTGGGGAAGTCCAACTGGGCCAGAGGCCCATTTCCAGTGGATGGGCGGGGAGAAAAGCTCCATTACAAAAAATATATATAACTTTTGCAAAAAATATATAATGTGTACAATACCAACAACAAAAGTTCAAGGAACTCAACACTAGAAGAAAGACAGCACCAAAAACTGTTCCCAGAACAAACCACGATCCACGAATATGTCACAAAGAACTTCTTTTATTGAAATACAAAACGAAGGTTGAGCGCTTTCATCTACCCAATGCAGATTTCATCAGAACACTGAATATATCAAACCTTGTCTCTTAAATATTTTAAAATTCCCGCCTAAAACACCACCTGATCAATTAAACTACCATTAAGTTTTAAAGACATAAGAACATAGATTTGGTAAAACCCATATAAACAGCCTTCTAAATATTATCAGTATTAATAATGGTTAAAAAATGCCTAAAACAGTTTTTGGTGCTATCTTTCTTCTAATGTGTACAATAGACATTGCAAAGTAACATAATGTGTAACCTATGGCTCAAAGATATAATTAACAAGCGTAAAAAAAAGAAGAAAGGATCCAACAAATAGGAACATGTCAACTATCCAGAGACAATATATAGCAATGAATTTTAGTTAAACATAAAGCATAACAAAAAAGTAATTTGTTTTCTTTGCAATCTTGATGTATAAAAAGTGGGAGATAGCTGAAATAGAAAGCATGATATGGAAAATAGGAGATAAAGCATAGCATGGTCAGCCTGTAGCTGTGCAGGAGCAAAGCCAATTGTTGGTTAGGTGTTCTATGAGGAATAGTTTGAATTTTTGTGTGCTGGTAGTATTTAACATATGTCGAGGGATGGTATTCCAGGACTTAGATATTTGGTAGGAGAATATAGAATCCCCAAAATTGTTGTTGGACTTGCTAACTTTTAGTAGTAGTTTGTCAGATCTTAGGGTTCTGTAGTTAGTATAGGGCTGAACCAGGCTTTTGAGCACAGGGCAATTAACAGGTTGGTGAATGAAGGAATGGGCAATGGTTAGTTGGTTGAAGGACAGCATGTTGGGTGACTATCCAATTATCCAAAGCAGAGCAGTGATGTGATTTGTAAGGCTAGTTAGTAGAAAATCTTGCAATTTCATTGTAACATGCTTCATATTTACGTAAGTCTGTTTTTCTGAGATTTGTGAAAATGGAAGAGGTGTATAGAAGACTGGATAGAAGATGCATTCTGGTGATAGAATGTCTGGTGGTGCTGGTAAGGTATGGCTTTACTATGTATAGTGATCCCAGTTTAATGTGGACTTTTTTGATGGTTAAAGTTAGGTGTTTGGCAAATTTTACACAGTTGTCAATAGTGACCATAAGTAGTTTGTTGTGATCTACAGGCACAATTTTAGTTTTGTTGGAGAAATAGATGCCAAAGGGGGAATTGTGATTAGTTGTTTTGTTTTTCAGGAAGAGCATTAGTTTTGTTTTAGTTGGACTGAGTATACATTGATGGTCAGAAAGATAGGTTTCTATGTCTAAGAAAGATGTATGATTTATTTCTAGGAGATCTGGGTGGGTGGGAGCTAAACATATGAGGGAGGAGTCATCTCCATATTGAACGATAGGGTCTATATCAGAACATCGAAGTATTAAAACTTCGAATGTTCTGATGTCAAACACTATTCAGCAAAAGCTAAGAATAGTGAAGCTGCAGAAGAGCGAATTCTTTCCTTGGGAAATAATTTGGTTGTCTGTTTCTGTGGCTTCGCTATTCTTAGCGCTGTGGTGGAAAGTTACAGGTTGAGTTCAGGTAAGTGTGCGATTGTATGTACTTTAGGGTTAGGGTCGGGTTAAGTGAGTTAGGGTTAGGGCACGGATTAGGCATGTGTGCGATAGTGACAGACTTTAGGGTTTGGGGGTGGTTTAAGTGAGTTAGGGTTAGGGCGCAGGTTAGGTGAGTGTGTGATAGTGACGGGCCTTAGGGTTAGGGTTTGGGTTAAGGTAAGTGGGTAGATAGTAGTGTATGTTTAGTTTAGTGTAGCGTTAGATGTAGAAATTTAAGTGTATGGGTGGTTGCTGTTTGTTTGATGTGCTTGTGTTGTGTTTATGTTTCGGAGCAGCAAATTTTTTCCATGGGAAAAAATTTGCTGTACTGAATGTTCGATATTTTCATGTTTAGATGTTTTGGTCCAATGAAATAGCGTTCGCTATTTTCATCTTTCGATAACATGATATAAACGTGAACTATGGTGGCTAGGTGGTTTGCCATAAGGTTTGTTAGTAAAAATGTCGAAAGTAGTGGACCAAAAGCTTAGCCTTGTGGGACACTAGTTGAGATGGGTAATAGAGAAGAGAGTTGTTTTTATACCGAACTAACACACCCTTTATTGTTTGTTTGGCAAAAAAAGTTATTCAAAGTTAAAAAACATTAAAATACATTTATACCGAACTGCTTGTTGGCAGTCAGTTAAGTAGCTATGAAACCAAGAGAGGGCTGGTTGGGAGAGGTTTAGGGACGCAAATTCATTGAGAAGTTTTTGATGGGAAACAGTGTCAAATGCCTTAGACATATCTAGAAAAATGGATGATACAAGTAGGCCATTGTTTCTGAGCTGGTTAATTGTGTCGACGAAACTTACAAGACTGGTTGTTGTACTGCGCTTGGGTCTGAAACCTTGTTGGGAATTGGTTAAAAGGTTATTGCTTAGAAGATAGTCTAGGACATGAGAATTTATTTATTTTTCAAGAATTTTGGCTAAGGGAGGCAGTATTGAAATTTGTCTGTAATTTAAGAATTCTGTTGAGGAGCTGCCTTTGTGCAGGGGGATGATATATGAGATTTTCAGGAGTTTGTGGATATATATGGTTCTGTAAACAGAATGGTTAATTAGGAGACAGATAGGGTAAGAGATGGCATCTGCTGCTAATCTGAGGAAATCTGCGGGAAGTGCATCAGCAACAAGGGATGTGGGCTTTAGTTTATTTAGAAGCTTTTTAATGGTACTAGTTTGGATAGGTTTAATTGTAAAGGAATTGATGTTCATTGTTGCTCCTGAAGGAATAAATAGGGAGGTATTGCTGTCATTTTTTTACTAGGGATAGTATAGAATAGATGAAGTGTGAGTTAAATTGGGTGGCTGTGCTATCTGTGGTATTAGTGGTGGTAGGTACTGGGGCTGTGAACTATCCTGGTTTAAATAATTGTTTAATGGCATCCTCAAAATTTTGAGGGATTGTTCTGATGTTTTTGTTGGTTTCCAGTATAGTATGACTTTTTGTCAGTCTTGATATGTTTTTTGGTTAGGTTTCTTATTTTTTGGTAGGCTAGAATGGAAGCTTGATTTTTTTTGTTTTGATACTGGGACCATATTTTGTCTCTCTGTTTGAGGAGCTGCATGGTGTCCTTAGTTAGCCATGTGTGTTTTGATTTGACATGGATTTTCCTAAGGGGTGTTAGACTGTTTAGGATGTCAAGGATTTTTTTATTGAAGTATTGAACTGCAACATCTAAGTGAAGATGTTGTAGTAGGGTCCAGTCAGTTTGATGTAGGAGGTTTTTAAAGATTTCAGGAGAGATATTTCTTTTACTGTGGACATATTTATATGTAATGGCTGTTGGAATGCTTATCTGGTGTCTGAGTAAATAGGTAGGTAGGTGATCACTAAGGCTGTCTGGGAGGCAGCCAGTGTAGTAACAAAGGGAGGGCCTATTTGTTAGGGTTCAGTTCAGAATAGATAGTTTGTTACTATGCTTGTCAGTCCTGGTTATGGTTTGTATTATTTGAGTGAAACCATAGAGGTTTATAAAGTTGGAAGGGTTGCCTGAAGAATATGTGTACCAGTCCATATTGAAATCTCACATTATGGTTTCTTGATTAAAACTGAAGTCAGACCAACAGAGGAGGTTTTTAATAATGGATGGGTTGTTGCCTGAAGAAATATAAATTACTGTAATTATTATGTGTTTATTGTCATTTAGATGAAGGCAGGAGATTAAGATTTCAGAGTTCATGAGGTCTGGGGGTTAAGTTCTAGTTGTTCCAGTTTAAGAAATTCTTTGCATATTATGACTATACCTCCACCACATTTATGAGAACTGCCATGTATATGTATTTTGTGCCCTTGTGGTAGGATTTCACTGTCATTTATGTGGGATTTTAGCCAAGTTTCTGTTAAGACCACTATATCCGGAGAGTATAGAGAGAGGGCTGAATGGAATTCATGGATTTTATTTAAGATGCTTCTCAGATTCGTGTTTATAAGTAAGAGGTCAGAGCTATTGTGTGGTTGATTATTGATGTTCTGAGAGCAAGTATTGAATGGTTTTTGGGTTGTAAGTTGTTGAGACTGAGGGCTCGGATTTGGATTATATCCCCACTTAATTTAAGTTGAGATATCTTAAAGAGAAATAGGTGTGGAACTTCACCAGTAGACACCCTTTGGTCATCCTCCACCTCTCTACCTATCTATGTCCAGCACTACACTGGAAACCTCTGATGAGCGTCCCAGATCCCTTACAGAGGACAGGAACTCCTCTGTCTAATTGAGTTTTGGTGTGGTAACAGAACCACCAGCACCACTGCCACCAGCCATCCTCCATTTCCATGCTATAGCACTTGCTCTTTTTTTGGCCCTGGTGATCATGTCACTGACCTGATGTCTGATGGTGGTATAGTCATGGCCATGTCCCCTCACACCACTGACATCATTGATCACTTGTTACCAAATATGGTTATGGAAGGGCTTGTCATCTATCACCTTCAGAAAGAGTTGTGATCTATATTTATGGACAATCTGCACTATTACTTCTTTCTTGACATCTGAGAATGTAGGTTTACATGACCCAGGTTTTTAGGGAACCATATCTCTGCATAGGATTTAATAAAACACAAAAAATATGTTTGCATTGGAAAAAAGAAGCAGGGTAAATGACAGCAATACACTGCTGCAGTTCTGCAGGCATCATTAACAGAAACTAACTAGCTAAATAATCAAGATGAGTACATACATGTAATATGTAAAAATAACACCCCGACCTGACAAACAATGCAATTACAAACATGGTAAGGCTGAAAATGTGTAACTCTGGAACATAAAGCATCATTAAAAATGAATAAAATGTGTAACATGAAAAAATTTTACCATTTGGTGTAAGCTTTTTAACATCAGCATGTACAAAATGCTTAACACAATTTTTGGTCTAAAATGTAACCTTCACTTAGCTACTTCTCATGTAAGCAGTGCTCATATGTCATCACATCCTCAGAGAAATGCTGCTATACAGCTATGCAACATTAGCTAAGGATACTTCAAATAACAACAGCTATACCTTCTATACCAACACAAATAGACAAACTGCAGACATCGTCTACTCAGAGGCGATCTCTGCTTAACATACAAGGCCAAGTCAAACCCAGAGCTGTTGGACATGCTACACTTAAAGAAATCCCAATCCCTCAGAGCCACATGCTCCAGGGATCTAAACCTTGTCATCACAATAAACAAAACATGCTGGAGGGATAGTTTCCTGACCCAGAGACTCCCCAGACTCTGGAATAGATTGCCCATACATGTCAAGCAGAGTGCCTCTTTGGCCCTCTTCAAAAAGAACCTTGACGATTGGATGGGAGAAAGGAAATTCACCCCAGGGATCACGTCAGTCTCCCTGCTAGACAGGGGTCCAGGGAAGTAAATAGTGTGGGAAGAAATAGCCAGGGAATTGTTATGGCTAGGCTTGTATAGGCCCTAGGGCTGATAGCCTAGTACCAACCTATGAACCTATGTCATCTGGAAGATAAGCCAGTACAACTGTTTAAATGTTAAATCATAAAGAAAATTCACACACCTTTACAGAATTTGTATGAAAGTCTAAAAATTAATGTAAGTGCAGCAGTCAAAAAACAGTATCTGGGGGGGGGCATGGCCAATATGGTGATCTGGTAGCAGCACTCTTCAAGAGCTCTTCAACCTGGATTATATTTCTGACAGGAATTTTATATCATAACTGATTTTTTTTTTACTTTTTTATCATCATTCTACTTCTAAACAATTGGGAAACATATCCAGCAATTTTTTTTAAATTACACCTAAAATTCCTGTCATATCCATCCTGACAAGAATTCTACACTCAGCTTGACAGCATTTGCCACAAAAATCTTCACCTCAAGATTCCTCCCTTAAAAAGGAATTACAATCCTTGTTAATAAACCTACATGATCTTTCTCTGAAAATAGAGAAAATGGACAATAAACAGGATTCTTTCAAAGACAAATGCTCTCAACTGCTTGAACAATTCCAAGAAATAGTTTTACAACATAAATCTCAAATATCACAGATGGAACAAACTTTAAATGAAATGGAAAAAAGGCTAACTGAAAAAGAACAACACTCAGAACTACTACTAAAACAAAACAACTATTTACTGGATAAACTGGATGATTTAGAAAACAGGTCCAGAAGGAATAACCTTTGTATATATGGGCTCCCAGAGAAAACAGAAGGTGATAACATCATTAACTTTCTCACAACTTGGATACCAACTATAATTAAACTACCACAATCTCTCTCTTATGGCATAGGAGGAGTGGGGGTTTGAAAGAGCCCACAGATCTTTAACAACAACAGAAACATCTATTTCATCAAAATCCAAACCGAGATCTATCATCATGAAAATGTTTTCCAGTCAGGACAAAGAATGAATTCTAAAAACAGCCTGGTCAAATTAACCGATAAAATATCTAGGATCAGTCATCAGTTTTGACAATGACTATTATTCAAATGCAGTGATAAAAAGAAGAGAATTTTATCCCATTGTTAAAGCCCTGAAGAAAAAGCAACTGAAGACAAATGTATTGTACCCAGTCAGACTGAAAATCTTTCTTTTCGAATATATAAAAATATTTGATTGTCTAGACACAGCAACAATATATTTACTTAACAACAACATAATTGACCAAGTCAAAGTTATGGATTGGACTAACAGCACACCCAAAAGAAATGCTGACAGAAATGAATGGAAAGTGGTTGAATAGAAGAAGAAAAAGCTAAAAGACAAATAAACAATTAATATTTTATTAATCTATAATTTATAGGTTCATAGGTATGTACTAGGCTATCGGCACTATGGCCTATATAAACCTAGCCAAATGAGGTTCCCTGGCTTTCGCCACCCAAGAAAATTATTTTCCTGTGCCCCTGTTGAGCAGAGCTACAGCAGTGATCCCCGGGGTGAATTTCCTGTTTCCCATCCAATTGTCGAGATTTCTTTTAAAGAGGGCTGATGAGGAGCTTTGCTTATCATGAATGGGTAGCCTGTTCCAGAGCATGGGAAGTCTCTGGGACAGGAATCTATCCCTCCAGCATATTCTGTTTATTGTGGTAGCAAGGTTTAAGTCCCTGGAGCATGTGGCTCGGAGAGATTGGGATTTCTTTAAGTGTAGCATGTCCATCAGATCTGGGTTAGACATGGCTTTGTATGTTAGGCAGAGGTCGCCTCAGAGTAGGTGATATGCGACAGAGACGAGCTGGAGTTTTTTTAAACGGTCTGCGTATGGCATCTGTTTGAGGCTGGTAATCCTCTTAGTGAGGTATTTCTGTGTCCTTTCTAGTTGTTGCAGATGTCTTGTAAGGTGCATGCCAAGCAGGGCATTGTACTCTCTAATAGGGCTGATGAGGGATGAATAGGGAGGAATGATGACCTCTCTTTTTTTGGAGGAAAACCCCCATTGTGATGAGGTGTGCCATATAGAAGAATTTCCTGACTACTGTGGTGACGTAATTATTTATTTATTTATTTATTTATTTATTTCCAGTTTGATAACCGGGGAAGTCCACTGGGCCCAAAAGCCCATTTTCAGTGGAGGCCCGGGGAGAAAAGCTCCATAATAATACATTACACACAAAAACACTCTGTGTTCTAACAGCTTAACACTTTAACAATTTCCAAAAATGTAGTACATTTGGCAGTATACTTCAGAAATTAATATAATTATGCAACTGTATTGTTAGTGTAGTAGAGAGAGATAAAAGGAAATTATATATAGATCTTGAATGCAAGAGCAGTAAAACAGAGGAGAAGTGAAGGAGATGCAAAGAATTTAAAGGAGAAGAGGTGTCAGGAGGAAGATGAAAAAGTACAGATAGACTAATATTCATGTTGTGTTTGAGTCAAAAGTACACCTTATGAAAAAGGCAAAAGATTCAATTGTGAGACTAGACCTGCAAGTGGGCAGTGGGAGGAGAACGCTTAAAAGGAATAAATACAGGGTTTAATCAGGAAGAGAGTGGAGATAAAGAAGTAGAGGAGGGGTGCCAAGGTGAGAGTTAGAAGAAGGTGGACCAGACGAGGGGGGGGATGTATTAAGATCTAGGTAGGAAGTATACAATTACATTTCCAGTTTTGGGAGAGGTGAGAATGGAGAAGAGCTTTGAAGTGTTCATAGCTTGTAGTGACTCTTAGAAGGAAGGAAGCAAGTTCCATTTTTAGCTGTAGTATAGGAAAGTAGAAGTTGGCCAGGGGGTCGTTTGGGTTTGTATACTGAAATACGATTCTGGTGGCTGGATCTTAGGGGCCTGAGAGGAGTATATAAGGGCAATATGTTAGATAATGCAGGGCAAGCAGTAGGTTTAAAAATTAGTTTGTGTGCAGTAGTAAGTTGGAGGTAATCGAGGTGATTAGGGAGTTCTAGCCATTGGAGACTACGGAGGCAGATGCAATGGTGTGTAGAATGAGTGGAGTTAGTAGCGAATTTGGCGATTTTGTAGTAGCAACTTTCAAGTTTTGAGGAGATAGAAGAGGTGAGATTGGTTAGAAGAGGAGCACCATACAGTAGAGAAGGAAGAAGGTAGGTAGTGGCGAGAGTTTGTCTTGTAGATGGAGTAAGAAAGTTGGCATTTCTATAAAGCATACCGAGCTTCTGATGTGTTTTTTTTATGTTTAGTTGAATATGAGTATTAAATTTCAGGTGTTCATCAATGGTAACTCCGAGTAATTTTGCACAACTAACAACATCTACTGGGGACTGGGAGAGGCTGGAAATTTTGAAGGATGACTTATCAAGAGTCAGAGCTTTTGAGGAGGAGAAGAGAATGATATGGGATTTATTGGCATTGAGGGAAAGATGGTTTTGAAGCATCCAATTTTCTGTCGTTGTGAAGGCCAATTGGGTTTTGGCTTGAAGCTCGGGAAGGCTAGGGGCAGAGCAGATAACAGTGGAGTCGTCTGCATATTGTACTATTTGAGACTGAGGAATTGAAGAGTGGAGATCATTGATAAAGATATTAAAGAGAAGTGGCCCGAGAATAGAGGGTAGGGGTAGGTAAGAATTTTGAGGTACCAGTCTTCCATTTCACAGCTTGGGATCTATCTAAGAGATAACTTTTGAACAAAGAAAGGGAATTGTGGGAAAGATTGAGGTTAGAAAGGTGGTTGAGAAGGAGTGTGTGGGATATTGTGTCGAATGCCTTGGAAAGGTCAAGTAGAACAGTGGAGACAATATTTCCAGAGTCACGGGCATGGTTGACAATGTCTAGGAAGGAAAGGAGAGCAGTTATGGTACTGTGGCCAGGCCGAAACCCATGTTGAGTAGGAGAGAGGAGATGGTTATTGAGGAGGTGGGGCATGAGTTGCTGGTGGATACATTTTTCAAGGACTTTTGAAATAGGGGAAAGAATGGCTATTGGGCGGAAGTTAGAAATGGTATTATTTTTGCCTCCTTTATGGAGGGGCAGAATGTGGGCAGCTCGCCAAAGTTTGGGAACATAAGATTCTTGGATGGATCTATTGATGAGAATGCTGATAGGTATGGCGATCCCGTCAGCTGCAAGCTTGAGAAAGAGTGATGGGATGTTATCGGGGGCATTGGAGCATGGTTTGAGTTTGGAAAGAAGTTGTTTGATACTGGTGGTAGATACGGGTTGTAGAATAAAGGTGGGAGGGTGGTTACGAGAGCTGGAGTGAGGGATGGAAGGTGAAGAAGGCTTTGGGCTTGGGATGGGGGAGGAATTGGAGAAGGATTTAGTCAGTTCTGCTATGGAGCTGGTAAAAAAGGAGTTGAAGAGTGTTGCAATTTCTGTGTCAGTCTTACTGTTTTCTGGACAGGGATTGGATTTAGTACCTGGGTGCAAGAGGGAATTGATGGAATTCCAGAACTTTTTGGGATTATTTGTGAGAGTAGACTGAAGTTTGTTGTAGTATGATTTTTTATCTTTCATAATAAGTTATTTTGCAAGATTGCGGAGTTGCTTAAATTGAAGTAAAGAAGCTGTGTTTTTATTTTTATTGTATTGTTTCCAAGTTTTGTCCCTTTGTAGCATTAGAGTTTTAGTGTCCTTAGTTAGCCAAGGGGCAGAGTTGAACTTTATTCGTTTTGTTCGAGGAGGGGCTTGGGAGTTTAGGATTTTAAGGAAGGTAGTATTGAAGACTTCTAGGGCTTCATCTAGGGGAAGAGTGTTTAGTGAATCCCAGTTTGTTAGTTTAAGGGTTTCAGAGAATACTGAAGGGTTAAAATTAGTTAGGTTACGAGAGTGGGCATATTGATGTTGGTGTGGGAGCTGTTGGGTATTTCGGTTAGTAAAGGCTGGGAGATGATCACTTATTGAGTCTGGTAAGGTACCAGAGTTGGAGATATTGTTAGGGTGGCTGACTAGAATCCAGTCCAGGGTGGACCCTGGAGGGTTAGTTTTGTTAGGTCTGGTAATGTTGTTTATTAATTGAGTAAAATTATAAAGATTGATAGACTGAGAGGGAGTATTATTATTAATTGTATTCCAATCAATATTGACAAAGGAGAATATTATCAAAGGAGAAACTACTGTCCACCTGTGTCCCAAGGGGTCTTATCACACTTTTGGTGTTTAGTAGGCTATTGCCTATGTGGTAGTTCATGATTATGGTGTTTTTCCCAAATAGGATGACAATGCACTTCTTGGCATTGAGCTTTAGGCCATGACTTTGACATCAAGTATCAGTCTCAGTGAGGCCTCTTTGTAGAATGTCGACATCCTTAGACGAATCAATTATGGCTCCTAGTTTGCAATAATATGCAAATTTCATTAGCCAGAGACCAGCTGTATTAACCTGGACTTCAGAGAAGTAGATACAGAACAGGAGAGGACCCAGGACCAAACCCTGTGGTACTCCACTTGTCACTGGTCTGAAGTCGAATTTGGAGTTGGCTGCTTTCACTGTGTGAGTTCTGTCAGTGAGCCAGTTGGGCACCCATCTTGTGATATAGGGATTTATGCCTAGTCAAGTGAGTTTATCTATAATACCAGAGTGGGGGATATTGTTGAAAGCTTTGGCAAGGTCAAGATAAGCTGTGTGCACCACCTTACCCTCATCTACAGCTCTGCTGATTGCATCAAAGAAGTCAATCAGGTTTAGGAGGCATGATCTACCTTTTACAAACCCAAACTGAGTGGAGTCCAGAGTTTGGAAGTTGCCTATGTCTTTGTTTATAATCTCCAGGATGATGCGTTCCATGGCCTTGCAAACCAGGCTCGTCAGGCTAATGGAGCAGCTATTCTCGGGGACAGTGGTGGCACCCCCTTTGTGGAGTGGGATAACCATCACTGTGTGCCATTCCATAGACACAAAGCCTGAAGTGAGGTTATGGTTGAACATGGTACTTAGGTGGGGTGCCAGTTCATTCTGTAGTTCATGCAGAACACAGCCTGGGATATTGTCCATTCCCATGGATGCTGTGCTCTTGGCTTTGGAGAGTGCAGTCTTTATCTGTGTGACAATGATTACAGGGTCTTTGCAATCATCTGGTATGGGGATGGGCCCTTTGGGGATGAGGGGGTGAAGTTAGCACTGAACCTGTCTGCCAGGATGTTGGCAATATCAGTTGGTTCGGTAAATGGAGTGACATTGTGCTGTAGTTCAGAGCAGATTTGAGTGTTGCCATTGAGATTCTTGACATAGCTGTAGAAAGCTTTGTGGTTGTCTTTAGAATCCATGGCGATTTTATTTTCATAACTAGCTTTGGAGGATTTTATGAGGGTTCTCAGTTCTTGCTGAGGCTGACCAGGGAGTTCCTGCAATCATGGGATCTTACTCTTTTTTGCAACAGATTCTTCTTTCTGTTGTAGAGTTTGCTTAAGGCAGGGGACCACCATATTGGCTTCCTTTTTTGGAGGATAGCATCTTTGTTCTGTTGGGGATGGCACGTTCCATACACTCATGTATGTGCTTGTACAGTGCATTTGTATGATTCAGCAGTCATGCCTCTATTTTCCGTCTGTGTGGGTGTAGTAAAGTTTGCCACTTCTGAGTTAAGAAGCATGAAGTTGGCTTTGGAGCAGTTTTTTATGGTGGTTTTCTCAATGGGAAGGGGGGGGGGGCAGGATATGGATGTCTAGGGTGATTAGCTTGTGGTCGGACCTGACCAGCAAGGAGTTGACCTCTGGCATGGAGCATCTGTTACCCATATTGGTAATGACCATGTCCAGGATGTTGCTACTCCTGTTAGGGGACAAACTGATCCAGGGCATTGGAAATGAATGAATTCCAGAAAACATTGGGTAAATGAGTTAGTACATGAGTAGTTTTCCCAGTTGATGGAAGGGTAGTTGAAATCTCCCAAAATTAGAGTATTAGGCTGTACCTTAATATTATCCAGTATATCGAGAAACATGGAGTGCATGTCCTGGGGCATGGAGGGCTATCTGTAGCACGGTACAACCTGAATTGCAATCTTGCTCAGTGTTAATTTTACTTGGATAATTTCAGATGCATTATGTTGAGCAACTCACCTGGAGGTGTGGATATCCTTTATGAATATCGACAGGCCTCCTCCTTTAGTATTACAGTCCAAGTTAGGTGGCCAAAAGGTGTGGCAAGAATTGTAGCCTGGTAATGCAGGGGGTGCTCTCTGGAGACCTAAGCCAGGTCTCTGTCACTACACAGATGTCGATGTTCTCGATTTTAAGGAGTGCCTCGAGTGAGTGCATTTTGAGGTTTAGACTTCTAGCATTGAGTAGCATTACCCTTAGGTTTTGCTTATTTGTATGAAAAAGGAAAAAAGACAAAATTAAAAGAAATGTTCCACCATAAAATCATCAATCAATAAAGGTACATTTTTTCATAACTATTCCTAGTTTTTTATTTATTTTATTAACACTTTATATCAGCAAAAGTAATTTTACAACCTATACTACCATAAAGAATACATTAAAAGTATGCTATAAGAACATATTATCATTATAAATCAGTTATACTTCTCCCACTTCTTCTTCTGGCTTTTCCCGGTTAGGGGTCACCACAGCGGAACTCTGGTCCGCTAATGACTGGCAGTAGATTTTTATGGTGCCGAGGTGCCAGCCCGACGCCCAACCTTCAATGAAGGCATGCCCATTCACGCATGCCTTTCGAATGCCACCCGACCATGGGGAGGACATGCAGACTCCACACAGAAAGCGCTCCAGCCAAGAATCGAACAGGAGAACCTCTTGCTGTGAGGTGACAACTCTACCACTGCACCACCATGGCCACTTCTTCTCCCACTTATTACTAATCATAAATATTCAAATGCATTAAAAATTTAACTATCCAACTGAAAGCGAACTAATAATCTGCCTACATCTTTGCAATATATAGAATCACTGTGAATATCCAAATACAACAGCTATCATGCAATTAATCCAAGCACAAAATCTATGCACACTATAAACACCATATACTAGTGTAACATGATTCATAATCTTCATCTGTATAAACATGCTGATAGATTGTTGTTAATTGTAAATATTAAACAGTCAGGGTAAGAAAAAAGAACAAAATGTTTGGTATGACTGTATTTTTTACATTGATACAGTGAATATCCTATAATGACAAGCTTTCCTTACATAAAAGATATGCCCTTAATTATTCTATTGGCAGAGAAACCCTAGTTTGTTTGTTTACTTTTCATACAGTCGTGTTAGAATTACTTAGGCTATGCTGTATCTTATTAAGATATATTCAATCAACTGGTAAGGAAAAACATGTGTTTGCCCTTGCAGTTATGCACTTAGTGCTTGAAGGAATTGGAGTGGTGGTATGTACTTGACTGCATGTTTTGTGTATATATGAAAGGTATTGATAATTAAATAGTATGCGATAGGAAGGCTGTGTGTTCAAGAACTCTACTGTCTGATTTAGCGAAATAAAGCTGTGCTTATTAGACATTTACTGACTAGTTTTGCTGAAGCAACAGTGAAATAGCAGATACTGTGTCTTTAAAATGCTGACAGTTACACTTTGCTTTAGTATGTTTTCAGGCATTATAATACTAATATTTTGTGGAGCCCCCGCTTTCCCACTAATAACTTGCTTGAGACATATCTGAGTTGTCTCCTTTTTTTGAACTTCTTTTTGGGTTTCAGTTCCCATCAGCTCCACGAGATGATACACAACTTTTGACAAATTTTGTTCACACGAGCAACCCCACAGATTCAGCTTGACATCGCAGACCTAAGACAAGTGGTGGCTTGCATAATGACGTTATATCAGATGTCGTGAACAAGCCTGGCCCCATTAAGCGCCCCATAAGCACCCTACGTAACTCAAAGCTTTAAACTAAAATATTCTCATTAATATAAAGTTTAATAAATACGTACTGAACACCTATTGCTTGTTTTTGAGCAGGAATACAATGGGGAAGGAGAAGAGAGAAAAAAGAAAAACATCTTCACTGGTTTGCTAGAAACTACGTGACTAAAGGTCAGATATTTATTTAACAGTCACTGCCATATCTTATATAAATGAAAAATATTGTAATTAAATAAAACATAAAGTTTACTCTATATCCAGATTCAAATTAGAAAATGAATGTAATGTTCATATATAATATCATGGACATATTTAAGACTCTATTTAAAGTTTACATGTATAAGAACGACATTTATACAAAGCACATCAGACTAGGAACATATTTCCTTAAGGCAATGGAGTCAATACTGCATCTATATTGAGTATTACATGTAATCATTTTGTGTCTGACTTTTTGCTTTGAATGTAGTATTATGGATCTATAGGTCGTGTATCCAATAGTCAAAGTATATAATAATTATTTAAAAGGGAAACCTGCTTCCTGTAATTGTTACTTTGATGAAGACAGTTAAACAAGTATTTTCACAGTAATCTCTACTTTAAATGTTTCTCCCTTGTACAAACCTTTGTGTAGTTGTATTTGAACTGTTGTTGTATGGTACATACCTTTTACACTATATATTCTTGTAGTGAACATAGTTTTATTATTAGATGGATTTTAATTTAGATAAACCTTATTCTCAATATCTGCCATCATTAAACAGAATCAGATAATGATGTATATTTATTACCGACACTCTTAATTTTAATGTTGATACAATCAATATTAGATGAATTCTTATAGTATCTAGACAGTATATTATATGTTGTCCTTCTCACTGAATATTATTAACAAATGTATAGATATACTAAAATGGAAGAAAATATGTGTTAAACAGTGGTTATCAAGGTCTGTTGAAACATTCATAAATAATATCTGCTGTAAAACTTTACTTTTCAACCTTCCATAGTTTCATAGGTTCATAGGTTCATAGGTTAGTACTAGGCTATCAGCCCTAGGGCCTATACAAGCCTAGCCATAACAATTCCCTGAATATTTCTTCCCACATTATTTACTTTCCTGTTATGTCCTGATATTAAGGATTTCGGTTTCCATTTTGTAATATTAAGCCTATATTTGATAAATTGTTCCCTCTAAAGTATATAGCTAACCACTTCACAAGTCTAATAGTGGAAACAAGTTAGGTGATACAAACCAATTCCACAACATGTTTAGGAGTAACAAATGTAATACAGAAATTATATGTAATATATACAAAATTGTTTATGTTTATGAGTTAGGGTTCTTTTATAAAGTTTAAAGTTAGACCACGCAATATAAGTTTGTAATGTAACTTTATTGAGAGACTTTCATTTTAACATACATTTTTGATTAGAGAAAGAAGGACAAAATGATTAAATTATCCATCAAAATTCTATGAATATTGTAAACAATATAACCAATTGTCATGATCATATTACATCCATCTATCACAACTAGATGAAATTATAATTCTCCTAAATAATGTCGTATATGTATATTGTTCACAACAGGTTGAGAGACTCTTTCTGTACAGAATAGTTAGCATTAGAGGGTTTGGCTATGTGACATCCTCACACAGACAAGAGGAATTAGTCCTCATAGAAATAGGTGTAAATAGTACTAGTCCTAGTCTTAGTTTCACAAATATGTTATATTTAATTTTAAAAGTATCTTACACAGTTGAAAATATACTACACCCATCACCAAAACTTTTTCTCCCAAATGCATATACAAGTAAAACATTAATTACACAATTTATAACAAAATCTCACATCTAAATCCAATATGAAATGTTTATCTATTAATGTTAATGGTCTCAACAATAATAATAAAAGGAGAAGTTTATTCAAATATCTTAACATACATAAACCTTCACTTGTTTTTCTTAAAGCAACACATCTAACTAATGACATAAATAAACTTAACTTCAATAATTACACAGTATTAACAACTTCAAAATTCAAACAAAAAAAGAGGTGTAGCCATACTAATCAGAAACTCTTATCATCTCCTCTAAGATAATAACAACATAACAAGATTCCTGAGGCATGTTTTGCTTGATATCCCTTCAAATCAATAAAAAAGTTGCACTCTGGTTAGCATATACTAGATACCTGGGATAGGTAGTAAAACAATTAACACCCATTTAGAGGATATCATACACCATACAAAATGCAGCCTAATAATAGCAGGAGACTTCAACTGTATCATGGAAGACAAAGATTCAGACTCACATTGCAAGAGAAAGAAGTCCTCTGCCTCCAGAGCCTTATTGAGTTTTATTGATACAGTAATAATTAAGGATATTAACTAGTTTGCTGATCACAATTCATTATTTTTTACTTTCTACTCACATAGACATAAATCTCATTTACGTATAGACTTTAGAGTTTATGTCTCAAGTGACTTAGTAACAAAATTAAATGGAGTTAAAGTTATAGCCTGTTGTCTATCTGACCGTAATACAATACTATTTGAAAAAGATAATGAACCTTATTTCTCTCTCCCAGTTACTAGAATTCCCTCATACAAAACAAACCTAAAAGATTTTAAAGAATTTTATACAAATGAAATACTCTCTTTCCTAGAAATAAACAACACTGAAGACATATCAGAAATTTATATATGTGATTCATTAAAGTCATACATTTACTGTAACACACTAACATGGTTTATCAACAAAAAAAATGGAACAAAGAAATGGCTGAATTACAAAACAAACTAGACAAACTTAAACTAGAAATACAAAATGGCAACTCTAATCTAATCTCAGAATTAACACAAATCAGCAATAACTATGCTGAGATTTTACATCATAAAACCATGATAAATCTTGAGAAGATTAAACTAAACTCCTACTCCATGAACTCTCTCAATCAAAAACAACTAGCAAACAGGGCTAGAAAATAATTAAATCTAGACAAATTAAGGGAATATATAATGCACAAACAAATAAGGTAGTAACTGACCGCAATGACATATTAGAAACATTTAGAATTCATTACAACAATCTCGATATACCTAATCAAGAAATTACTTCATTAAATGATACTAAATCATTCCTTAGTAATAATACAACTACTAATTTAACCCAACAACAAATAGAAATAATCAATAAACCAATAACAGTAACAGAATTAAAGGCACAAATCTCTAAACTTAAAATGAATAAGGCACCTGGTCCAGATAACATATTGCCAGAGTTGATCCGTCTATTGTTAGAAAAATCAATATTTTTACTCCTAAAAGTATACAATATTTCTAAAGACAAACTATTAATTCTCTCCTCATGGAAATATTCATTAATATCCCCAATAGTTAAACCTGAGAAAAGATGAAAAGTACTTCTCTTCATACAGACCAATATCACTTTTTAACATAGATTACAAAATATTTATGGCAATATTTGCAAATAGAATTAAATATATTCTCCTCTTATTAACACATGAAGATCAGACATGGTTCATAAAAGGAAGAAATACCTATGATAACATCATAAGAATCATAACATTAATAGACTATACAAAACATAAAAACAAGGATTTAACACTAGTTTCTTTAGACATAAACAGTGCCTTCAATACTGTAGACTGGAGATACTTAAGCTTAGTCCTAGAAAAATGTAAAATCCCCAAAGCTTTTATAAATTTAATCATAACATTATATGAAAACTCCTCAGCATATGTTAAACTAGGATCCCATAGGATCCCATAGATCAGGCCCTATTACAATTAAAAAAGGAACCAAACAAGGTTGTCCCCTATCACCTTTATTATTTGCATTATTGATTCAACCATATGCGAACAATATTAGATCACTGATCAATATACAAGGTATAGAAATAACTAAAACCATAAATTTAAAGTTACAACTGTTTGCAGATGATATCCTTCTAATACTATCCAGTACAAATCACTCTATACAAGCTCTATTTAATTCTATGATTAACTTAGGATATTATGCTTAAAACCCAAAACAAATAATACAGTAGATAAGAAATACTCCAAATATATTGCTTCTGAGGGCAAACTCAAATACCTAGGAATCCATATAACACAAGACTTAAACGACACTATACTCTACAACTACATCACAAATAATATAGAAATACTAATAATAATTGGAACAAATTTCTATTTACAATGGGGGACAGGATGTACTTAACTAAGTCAATCATCTTCCCCAAAATATTATATCTCTTTCATACAAGTCTTTTCATTACCACTACCAAAATATGTAATACAAAACTACAATAAAATAATCTTAAAATTCCTACGGTATCAACTTAAATCTAGAATAGCCTTAAATAATCATTTACCAAACTGGAAAGATTGTGGAATTAATCTCCCAGATATTGAAATATATGCCCATTTGGCAGTAATTAAAAATATCACCTTATGGTTAAATCCACTGTACTCTTCTGTTTGGAAGTCATTATATGAACAAACATGCTTAAACGATATGCAGAAAAATATCCAGGATCATCTACTCATTGCATCAAATATTTTTTATTGGACTTTAAAATCATACTTAATAGAAAGCAAGAAAAAAATTATCATCACTCTATATAAATTACATAATAATCACCTTCAAAACATTTGTAAATGCTGATCCCAGTATCAAATCTTGGATAGTTTTAATTTTTCCAGTAGCTTACACCTCTAATAATTTTGAAACACTTCAAATTGACAAAATGGGAATTTTGAAGAAAGCAGATTTAATATACTGGCATCAAATCTTATAAAAAAACAACTATCTCTTATATTATAGACAAATACAACTTATCCAATGACACCTGGTTAACTCTACAATCTTTGAGACAAATCTTAATAGATAAAAAGGATGCAATGCAAATTTCACTTAAACAAAATATACCTAAGTTTATTGACTACATTACACTTATTACTAATCAACCTTTTCAAGGAAATGGGTATCTATCTAATGTCTACAAATTAATCAAAGAGATGAAAATATACCACAAAGATTCTTACTGGAATTATTTCACAAAAGTTAATAAAAAACCTCCTCAAGATTCTGACAAAAAGCTTATACTTAGATCTTCAAAATATACTACACTGTCTCCTCACTGGCACCTGTTCACATGGTGATTTCTCCACAGAAGTTTTTACATACTACATAAGTAAGCTCTAATGTATAATAATCAAGAAAACTGCTGGAGATGTGAAATTAATTTAGAAGCAAACTGGGAACATATTTTCTATGACTGTATAAAACTAAATCCCTATTGGAATAATATAAACTTTTTTTTTCAGACATTATTTAATGACAGGTTTAAATTAACTAAATTACTGGTGTTGTTTAACTCACCCATACCAAACAGTGTTACAATAAACAGACTATCAATATTGTGGACTTTATTATCTATAGCCAGAAAGATAATAACCATCAACTGGAAAAAACAGGTTTCTCCATCATTCAAAGAATTCAAAAATCTCGCTAAGACCATTGGTCATATCGATTTGAACACTATAAAAAAAAGAACCAGGAGAATTGCATAATTTCTTAACTCTTAGTTAATAGTAATGGAAACCATGGAGAAACTGGACAATACATCTAATTGAGGTGATATGAATTACTTTGTTTGCATGTGCTTTCATCTAGATGTTTAGACACCTTTGTAAATAGTTTTTATTTTTTTCTGATTGTTTTAATGTTTCTAGTGTAATTATCTTCTATCGTTAACTTCATGTAAGTTATTATCACATTGTTACATAAATGTTTTGTTAAACTATTGTAATTCATTTCAGAAAACAATCGAAATATAAGAGAAAAAAATTACCTGAAGTTGGTGATTCTAAGCAATCTTCCCACTAAATACAATTCCCTTGGCACCAGATTGAGCTTATATAGTGCAGATGCAGATCAACCCCCAGTGAACACTGTGAATATGTAAATCAGGTTTTATGAGATCACAAAATTCAGAAATTGTCATACTGTCACATTTTTCCTTTTCTCTTTTTTTATTGGTTTCACACTTTGCCCACCTCTTCGCATTGTGCACAGTCACAAGCAAAGGGCAATGATTCACATCCTAAGGTAAACATGCAAGATGTTAATTTGGGCTGCCATTAGTAGTGCAAATGAGTCTGGCACCAATTTGCTTCCATCAACACTCTGGGCAGTACCAAGTGAATAAAATGCAGCTGTTAATTGCTATATTTCTTAGCATTTAGTTTGAGCCGAAGAACAGTTATCAGCAAACCTTTTTAGCCAGAGATTACTGTTATTAGTTTGGAGGTCCAGAAACTAGAAGCCAAATAGGAGGAGTCCCTCTACAGATCCCTGGGGTACATCATTGGTCACCGCGGTCTCTCTCTCTCTCTGAGTAGGTGTCACTCAGTCTGATGATGTGTTTTCTATCCTTAAATCAGTTAAGTATCCATCTTACCATGTATGGATTTATGTTTAAGGCCATCAACTTATAAACGACTCGGTCATGATGTATAGTATCAAATGCCTATGCCAGATCAAAGGATGCAGCATGGACAGAGTAACCGCTGTCAACAGCTGGAGTCACCTTCTCTAAGAAGTTGAAAAGATTCCTCAGACAAGATCTGTCCTAAACAAAGCTGAATTGCATTGAGTCAAACTTAGTCAAATTGTTGATGCCATGTTTTATGAGGTCAGTGGTGATGCATGCCACAACTTTACAGATAAGACTCATGAGGCTAATATAGGTGAATATTGTCCAGGGACTATGGTGAGGAGTATTATCCCTGCCTTCTGTTTCTTAGTAAGGTTGATAATACAATTCAGATGCCGTTGGCTTCTTGCCCTAGAAGGCAGTTTAAGGAGTTTTGCCCTTGAGTTATACAACTTTGATTATATTGGCAGACCATCAGTATTGTTTATTTTGAATTTACCACCACACATTGTTTTGTAACAGAATGCCAGGTCAGCACATTTATCTAAATGGGTATAAAAATCATTAGTGTAGCTGACTGCATAACCAGGGTCAACCACAGAGCTGACATGGATAAATTTAGAGATTTCATCATACAGTTGTATGAAGTTTGCCTTTTTTAAGTTTCTAATGAGGGCAGTATTGTTTAACAGGTGACTAAACATTCTGTGTATAAAGGTAAATAGATTATTTTCAGACATTACAATATGAAGGACCAACCTTGGGAAGGGAACAAATGACCAGGTTTGTGAGTACTAAGTCAAGAATGTTTACATTACTGGTAGGTATGAAGGCATATGCTACATCATGCCAATAACATTTCTGAAGCAGTTTCAGCTTTCTTATTTGTTAAAACCCATATATACAATATGGTGATTCTTTATATTAAACAGAATCTCACATCTAGAAAAGACTCTTTTAAAAATATGCTTAATAGTCAAGTATATCAATTGCAATAGGAAATTGGCATCAAATGTGAACTTTATAGATCTACTCATCATAATGACTAAGTTTTTTATGTAATTAAATGCAGGTGAAATTGCATTATTAATAGAATAAGTATATTGAGTGCTAATTATACCAAAGTGTTTGTTTTTAACAATCACAAATATGTGTGTCAGTCACATGACATCACATTGTCTAGGCATCCATGACACATTTTCCTTAAATCAGCCCTATAGCAGCCTTACATGTAATTTCACAGATACAAAGGCTTGCACAATATGGGTAGTATAGTGAGATACCAACCACAAGGAGAGCAGGTAGCAGAGTTCTTAGTAAATCACTGATGTCCGGTCTAAAGACTCTTGAAACTCACGGAAAATCCAAAAAGATTCTTTATTAAAACACACAAAATAAGCGCTTTCGCGTGGTGGATCCACGCTTCATCAGATATCAATTTAAAACAGCTGTTACACATATATATATCCGCTGAAGCGCGGGAAAAACTTTCTGAATTAATTAAAACTGCAGAATCTGTGTTTTAAAATTAGCGCTGAACAATTGCGCTAATTAACTCAATGCTTATTCTACAGAACAGTGAGTAACTTCTCTATAAATATACATTAACCACTTATAGTCTTGAAGCACAATTATGCATCAGCTAAAAAAACTATATCAAATATCAAATCAAAAGCCTGTTCAACACAATATCTAAATGACCCCTTTTGGTATGATGTAAAGCCATGTATACGGTCATTTCTTAAGATTGTCAAACATAGATATCCAACATAAATAAAGCGCATGAATAAATGACTGATATACTCTAAACCATGCACTTCATAGTGACAATGTTGGTTGATATGGTTGCTAGATGTTTCGTTGATGTTGCTTGCTTCAGCGTAAGAAACCTAGTACAAAACATGATCGGTTGTAAACAGCATCGAGATATGCACATTTATATCAAAATACATAAATCTAGTGGAACATGCCACTGTTTAAGTTAAAAACACAAACAGATTAAAATGCTTGCTCAACTTAAAGGGCCAATAAGTATATGTTCACTTATTTACTAATGTTTCTATAAGTAACTAAACCTAACAGCATGTCTGTGTTTGCAAAGAACCAGACATGAATAAAGTTCTTAAATAACGAATGCTGACTGTGTGGTATATTGTCTGATGGCAATGTCAATAGAAACAATATAGATAGTCAACTAATGAGTTGTTATTGAATTGCTTCAGCATAAACTTCATTACATGAAAGACCCTATAAATAATCATCATTTATAGACATCAATAAATCCATATGTGTATAAAAAATGTATGTATATATACAACATGATTTCAGTAGTCTGAAGTGCATATAATAAAATATATGTGCATAGAACATAATGCTGTATCTCAAATACTGACCAACCAAACGCAAGCTTGGCTGATCAAAACTTGTGAGATACATAAAATCAACCTACATAAATTCATTGGTAAATGTATAATGAATATAAAAGATGAAAAATGAAATGAAAAATATGTCAATGATTATGTGGTGTAAATATGTATCAATTTTGGAATGTATATATATATATAAATAAATGTCCAATTATTTAGATATTAATACTGGCTTAATGGAGAGAAAATTATTTATTCCTGGTGCTATGTGTGCTCCTAATTTTAAAATCCAATTTAATTCCGTGAGGGCCAGGTCATTTTCAGTATCACCATCCCTGCCATTGTGAGTTACTATCTGTAAAACTCTAAAACAAAAAGAATGAGATGGAAATTCTATGATGTGTTTCGCTAAGGCATTAGTTTCTATAGCCTTGCGTATATCATACAAATGGTTGTATATGCGTTCTTGGAGCTTCCTTTTGGTTAATCCTACATAAAATGCCTGGCATTTATTGCAGGTGGCAAGATATATCAAATTGCGAGTGTTACAATTGGCATAGAAGTATGGTTTAAAAGTGTAGTCCATGTGAGGATGTATGAAAAATTGTTCTTTAGTTATGTATTTACATCTATTACAGCTATAACAGGGAAACGTGCCTTGTTGTTTAGGATAAGAATTACTGATTGTGTTGACTTCCTTATTCAATGTAGGGCAATGATCACCACATAGAATTCTTTTAAGATTTTTACTGTTTTTATAAAGAAATGTGGGATTCCTGCCAACAATATCTCTAGTTTGAATATCAGTAGTTAATATGTGCCAATTGTGATAGATGATTTGTTGTATACTTCTTATGTCACTAGTGTATGTAATAATGTATCTAACAAGACTTCTAGCTCAGTATTCATTTCTATAATTATTGTAATAATACTTTATGTGTCCTATTTCTATGTCAATTGGTTCTATGGGTATCATCCCCCCCAATGTCTCCTGTTTGATTTTACGCACCATCAGCGGGTCATATCCCCTGTTGATAAATAATCTTTCTAAAGAAAAGGCTTCTTTGGTTAGATCTTCAACTCTGCTACATAATTTAAGTATCCGCACAAATTGACTTTTCAATATGCCTTGAAAGATATGCCTCGGGTGCATGCTGTCAAATGTTAATATCGAATTTTTCCAAGTCGATTTCCTATATAATGTGGAAATGATGTTACCTGCTGGTGTAAAACTAAGTGTGACATCAAGAAAATTGATGTGTGTGAGGGAAGTCTCCTTGGTAAACCTTAGAAATGTGGTGGTCATTTCCAGGTAATTCAAAAAAGACTCAAAGAGTTCCAGGGTACCTTCCCAGACAATTAAAATGTCATCTACAAACCGCCTATAGAATTTTACATGTTTGAACTTCTCATTATTGAATAAAAATAGCTTTTCCCACCACAAAACTACCAAATTGGTGTAGGTATTGGCGCAGGGGGTGCCCATGGCCACCCCCCACTTCTGCAAATAATACTTATCGACAAACATAAATGCATTATTGGATAGTACAAGATCCAAGAGTTGGCATAGCAAAATAATCCTGTCAGTGGTAAAAGTAGTTTCTCTAGTCAAAAATTGTCTTATATACTCCATACCTATTTCATTCGGTATTGATGTGAATAAATTTCTCACATCTAACGTGATGAATATGTTTTGTTGTTGATGATCTAATTGAACTGCTTTTATGTTATCAAGAAGATCATAGGTATCTTCTAAAATGGTAGGGAATTGGTTTACCACCGGTCTGAGAGTGTCTTCTACAAACTTGGAGATGTGTGCTGTTATCCAGTTCTCCCCAGATACGATGGGCCTGAAAGGAACTGGAAATGTCTCTTTATGGACCTTAGGGATCCCTTTAATTACGGGTGTGGTGGGATGTTCTATATTCAAAAAGTCAAAGATCTCCTGGCTTATTTGGCGGCACATAAGAAGATCATATATGGCATCTTTAACTGTTTTCACAATGTGTAACACTTCTTTATGGGTAATAGGAATATAGGTATCAACTTCTGACAGCATGTGAAGCATGCTTGTGTTGTATTCATGCCTATCTAAAATCACCATGCCTCCTCCTTTATCAGCCGGCTTGACAACTATGTGTGGATTCTGTTTTAGTTTACTCAGGCTACATGCTTCAGTTGGAGTGAGATTATAATACCTCCCTTTCTTGTTCGCTTTACTAAACATGGAATAATATTGATGTTCACAACTCCTTAAAAAACATTCAATGTGTGCAGGCATGATAGGCACATAAATGCTTTTAGTCCTATATCTTGCAATGACCTGTTCATTACTGATTTCAGTATTGAATAAGAGCTTTAAACATAACTTTCTACAAAATAGCCGTAAATCAATTAATGTTTCAGTTAATGTTGCAGGAGTCGCTGGAATAAAGTTGAGGCCCTTGTTTAGAACACTGATGCTAGGTTCATCCAGTACAACACAAGAAAGATTAAAAAGTAAACTGGAAGTCAGTTCTTCCTCCTTCTGTTCTGCGTGAACTGTTCCGGTGAATATTTCCTCTTGCGGGAGTCCCTGCTGTGGGACCGCCCTCTAGTTTGGTGTGTTACCTGCCGTTTTAAGTATGGTAAAAAACCAACCGAAGGAGGTAAAACATTAGAAGTGCTTTTGGGAATGGCTCCAGCAGTCTGAGATGTAGGTTGATTAAAAAAGGCTTCATGATTCGGAGGAGGCGTGTCGGCAAATGCTGTTCCGACATGAGCAGTCCCTGATGAAACCGGTGTAGACGCTTCTGTTTGAAACATAGAAGCCGGTAACTGGGGTAAAGAGTGGACAACAGAGCTGGTTGCTGTCATTTGCTTAGAAGGCATGATGGCAGTTTCCGTTTTAGACTGTGAAAGGATAGACTGAGATGCATGATGTCTCGGCCAAATAAATACTTGGCCTTTCTGAAAATCGTTGAAGTCACGTAGCAACTTTTTGTGTTTAGTTGCTCTCAGTCTGTCACTAAACATGTTCACTTGTGAGAACATTTGATTAATTTTATCTGCACAGTATGCTGAGGTAAAACGTTCTAATAACTGTTTATATATTGAATCAGTTTTATTTCTCAGTTCTGTCTCTAGAGGCAAAAAATAGCTGAGCATTAATTTGGCATAGCTAAACCCCAGCTCGATGTTCAAGTCTTGCCACTGCTTAAGAAGCTCAGGGTGTGAGTCCCCATAGGTGGGCATACAAAATACCCTCATACCCCTGGGGACTATTTTAAAATGTAAGCACGCTTCTAAATGGAGCCTTTGCCAGGCATATCTTTGAAGCTGGTATAAATTATCTTCTAAGGACTTAAGCATAGGATAAAAGTCAGTGAGATTCTCACCATTATCATTCGTTTGTGTTCGTCCCGTCTCACTCGTTAAGTCCAGAGACAATAAAGGGTTACGGTTCAGATGGATGAGTCCATCCCATAGCGAAGATGTTTCCCTCGACTCCGGTTCAGAGTGGGCGGCAGGCTCCATTGTGTGCTGGGACTACCAACCAAACAAGCCACAGGAACGCAAAAAGGTAGCCGGTGTCCCTGCTAAGCGGTTCTCTCACCAAAAAACTGGAACACAATATGGGTAGTATAGTGAGATACCAACCACAAGGAGAGCAGGTAGCAGAGTTCTTAGTAAATCACTGATGTCCGGTCTAAAGACTCTTGAAACTCACGGAAAATCCAAAAAGATTCTTTATTAAAACACACAAAATAAGCGCTTTCGCGTGGTGGATCCACGCTTCATCAGATATCAATTTAAAACAGATGTTACACATATATATATCCACTGAAGCGCGGGAAAAACTTTCTGAATTAATTAAAACTGCAGAATCTGTGTTTTAAAATATATATATAATATATATAATAATATATAAATATATAAGATACAAAGGCTTGTTAAACTTTCCTGTAAGCTTAAGATAGATGTTACCATACAGTGATAACTTAGCAGATCCAAGCACATGCATCCAACCCATGAACTGCATGCTGTAGCAGATACTGCCACTGCAGTTCATGGATTGCCTCTTTCCATGCTTCAAGGTAGGTGACCTGCTGTCAGCTTCTCCCTCCCATCCTCTTTTGCGAGATGTTCAGTGTCCAGGTTACAATCTGATCTCTCCTTGTCTGAGTCACAGAATCACAATCAGAGCTTTACTGTTCTGTGCAATGAAATAAAAGGGTCAGAATTATCACGCATGTGTGTGCGTTTTAAAAAATATCAACAATTTGCATCTGTGCACACACCCAATAATGCCAGGACGCATACATTATTCTTCTGCGTATCAGTAAAAAAATGCAGCTAACAAGTAATTCTATCTCAAAAGTAAAGCATGTAATATAGCACAGAACACTTACACACTTAGACCTTAGGACCATGGTGGCCCTCACTCCCCAAACTGGATAATTATACTTGACTGTGTGGGGGCCCAACAAAAGTTGTTGCTGGTTGGGGAAAAATGAGGAGAAAAATTGTATTATTTTTCTGTTTATACTCTTTAACCTCAACAGGGCTGTGATATGACCCTGTTAGGATAAAGCTGATAATGGCCTCTACACTCAAATGCATCCATTCTAAAATCAGCCCTGCTCTGATGTATGTGTACAGAAAGTTGCTGCAGGTTATGTGTGTGTGTGTGTGTGTGTGTGTGTGTGTGTGTGTGTGTGTGTGTGTGTGTGTGCACGTGCGTGAGTGTGTGTGTGTGTGCGTGTGTGTGTGTGTGTGTGTGTGTGTGTGTGTGTGTGTGTGTGTGTGTGTGTGTGTGTGTGTGTGTGTGTGTGTGTGTGTAGGGGGTGCTATTTCTTTAGTTTGCATCACAGTCAAACCTTAGAAGTGTGCATAGGAGGTCATCGTAGCTTTGTGTTTGGGCTGGAGACTGCGTTGTCATTGTTTGCTTTACTTTTCTTACAGACCTCAGAAGTGTACAAGGAAGCCTACTGTAGCTTGCGTAGGGGAAGTGTACTGTCTAGCAGCAATAAAATAAAATACTTTACTATAATCATAATTTTTGTCACTTTCTTCACAATCGCACATCAGGCACGTATACAGGTAGCTGCATTTAGGAGGTTGGGAGTGAGGGGTTAGGACTGATAAAGCATGCTATGTATATGTATGTCAGCAGTCACTTGAAATACATGACTGTGACAATTTGAACCTCTGCTTTCATCCCAGTATTACCAACAGAGGGATACATAGGCAGTGACTCTCTTTTTAGGGGGCTTAGGGAGGCAGGCATATTCCGAGATAGGACCTGTGTATCCTCACAATAACTGGATTGTTAATTTATTGTAAGCTACTATTTTGTCAGCTTTGAACATTAAGCCTTGAGCACAACTTATGTCTTCCTTGAAAGAAAAAAAAAGACTGAAATTCTTTTCTTACTCGTGATTTTTTTGTTGAAGACACAGTTGGATTAAAAGGTTGGGAAAATGCTCTGCTAAATGGCTTCTGGAGGCACTAGCATAACTGAGTTATTTACTAAATGGTTATTACTGTGCTGTCCTGATCAGGAAAGGTGTGTTGAAAGGATGCTAGGAAAACTAAAACTGAACAGCAATGGTGAATTTCTTTCCTTATTCATAATTTCTGTTCAAGCCATCATTAGATAAAAAGGTTGTGTAAAAGGAAAAAAATAAACTTTAAAATGCACTTCAGAGAATATAGGAAGTTATGGTTTCTTGGAAAAGCTGAAGAGTAAGGCAAAATGTGAGAAAAGAAAATGTAAGAAAAAATTAATGTGAGTGGTATGGGGAGCCCAAGATGGGGGGGGGGGGCAGGGCAGAGGGAAGCACTGGAGAATATGTGTGTGGGGATGGGGGGGCTAAAACAGTAGGCATTACCTAGGACACCATTTCACCTAAGTCCAGCTCTATACATAGAGTCATTGTAATGTATCACTGTTGCAACTAAATGCCATAACTGTGGCTGTCCCTCTGAGCTGGGCCAACATAGCATGGTAGAAAGGCTGTTGTAATGTAAGAACACTGTAGCTATACTTCAGTCTGTGTGTACTACTCCTAGAAGTTTGTAGCATGAAGTAAAAGGTTGATTAGGATTGGTGGCAGTGAAAGGGTGTTACTTAGACTGGAAGTGCCTAGGGGCCACCAACCTGACATTTGCTGGGGGCCCCCAAAATGCTAACATTGGCCTGACATTTATAAGGTAGAAAGAGAAAGAAAAGTGCTAAAGAACATATTGTACAATACAGTATCTCACCAAGATGCAGCAAGTACATTAGAAACTGCACTTTACTAGAAGATAGATGTCAGCACAAAACAAAACTGGAGATTAAAAGAATAAAGGGCAGCCATGGTGGTAAAGGGCAGCCACGGTGGTGCAGCGGTTACTGTTGTTGCCTCACAGCAAGAGGTTCTCTGGTTCGGTTCTCAGCTGGGGTGCCTTCTGTGCAGAGTCTGCATGTCCTCCCTTGTGGTCGCGTGGGTGCTCTGGTTTCCTCCCAAAGACATGCAGAAGGTGGATTGGACACTCTAAATTGGCCCTAGGTGTGAGTGTGTGTATGCCTTCTGTAGAAGGTTGGGTGCTGGGCTGGCAACTCGACACTGTAAAACTCCACTGCTAGTCATGAGCGGACAGATGATCCACTGTGGCAACCCCTAACTGGGAAAAGCCAAAAGAAGAGGAATTAAAAGAATAGACAAGTGTGACTGCTAATGTTTCAACCATAGTTCTTGACTGAATCAGGAACAATGAGGGACACTAAAACTATTAGTATCGTTACCTTGAGACATTGACAGAATAAGAGAATATGAGCTAATATACATTTTCTGAAGTAAAAGAAGTCGATAATTATTGTTAATATTTCTAAAGGATAATTCACCAACTTTTCTCCAAAAGTCACCAGGTTTAGGAGCAATTAAGAGGTGTGGAGCTAAAATATGAGTCGAAATCATGGAGATCACTGAATATCAAGGACAACTGAGAGGCATGGTTTGAGCTTTGCATCGCTTATACTTCTAGAGAACTGGAAACAGCCAGGTCATAAAATGAGGGCACTTGGCTGGTATTCAGAAATCAGCACTATAGATTAGTGAATGAAAGGGCCAGAAGACTGCGTAATGAGATTTCTCACAGAGCTACCTGCAGGTCAGAAAGGCACTGTAAATGGCTAGTATTCAGAGATAAGCAATACAATAAAAGGAAAAAAAGGCAAGACTGTTTCTACTACTGTCTAAGCATTAAAATGATTTCTACAGAGCTAGTGGCAGTTATGTCATACAATCACTTTGTTTGCATTCAGAAATCAGCGCAAAATAAAATACGAAATGAAAGGAACAGAAAACTCTGGTTAATAATGTTTTAGCCTTGCATTTCTCATATGCTTTTCTGCCAGGTGGAAGCAGTCAGATCATAACATTCCTAAAAGACTACTTTTTTTCTGAGGATAAAGCGCAAAGGAAAAAAATGACTCAGTGAGTGCCCTTGTTAAATGCATCTGCAATTTGAGATAGAATCTGGCTAACACCTTTAGGCACCTCAACCCCTACAGCCAAATCTCTGACATGCTCAGAAAGCTGGACTGAAAATTTAAAGAAAGACCAGAATCACTGTCCCTTTAAGTTCTCACACAGTACAGGTACCCCTCAAACTACTTTCAGTAATCTGAAATGATGGGACATCAACACTTGCCCTTTAAGAAAGCCAAATATTTCCAATTGCAGTTCAACCCACTAAGATGACAGACACCCAATCATTTAAGCTACTACAGCTCAAGTGCTGTCTTCTGATAGCTGGTAGGGTAGAAATTATATCTCATCACTCTCCCCTGAAATCCACAAATGAAATGGCCCTTGCATTAAAAATGTCCTCCACTGTACTAGTTGTTTTGGGTTAAAAAAAATAAAATAATAAGTCTACTTTACAAAAGGGAGACTACTATCTCAGAGGTTAGATCAAAATGTTTTTCTTTCAAAACTAAGCTTTAGCTTGTGTTTATAAATAGCAAAGTTATAGGGAAATTATCCATATGCTAACAATGAGTAAAGATACTAGGAAATACTTAAAAATATCTATATTACATACTTCCAATATAGCTGTGACATCCTACTGCCTTTATTTTATAATAGAATGCATAGATTCCTGATACTACTGACAGTGATTTACATCTGTTGTTGCTTATTGTGACACTAAGCAAAGCAGATGTAAATCACAGTCAATAGTATCATATACCTATGCATTCATCCATAAAATAAAGGTAGACGTGTATCAGTGAAAGCACAGAGACCATCTGTCATTTACCTCTGCATATTTACATTATAAATTGTTAATCCACACTGATGTATTTGCCTGTTGTGGCACTTATCCAAGCCATGATTAATAAAGACCTACTGACTAGCCCACCCATACTGTTAGGGGAATAAATAAATTTTGTGTGCATTACAGCTAGCTTATAGATATTTGCATTGTTTATCTGATGTCTTTTCAAACCCAGAATACCTACAGGTGTTAGTATGGTTATAATTTTTCTTTCATATTACAAGAACTTGAATTGGATTTAAAATATAAATGACAAGAAAGAGTGAGTGAGTGAGTGAGTGAGTGAGTGAGTGAGTGAGTGAGTGAGTGAGTGAGTGAGTGTGTTCATTTTTCAATAGAAACAAAAAGATAGGCCGATTTCAGAAATTCTTGAGTTTACGGACAGGTAAGTTCTGCGACAAAATGCAAGTACAATAGCTGAGAGTGAGTCAGAAACTAGATGACTACTAAGAGAATTATTAGCAAAATACAGGGCAGGACGTGTAATACAGGAAAATGCTGATACAATGCTGAGTCACATATATGAGTCACTGCTGCACACCTTCTAAAAAAGTAGAATGAAGTAGAAAATAAACATATGTTCTGATGCTGTTTTGTGCAGCTACAGGTGCCAATGCCACTCAAAACAATGCATTTAATTTAATAAAAAGCTGCAGCCCAGCTCTGCATCAAGCTGCATGGTCCAATGTGTCCAATACTTGACATAACCACAAAGTCAGGTGACCAGAGGGAACTAGGAGGTAGCACTTTGCAGCAAGGCAGCACTGTGCAAAGTCACTGTGCAGCATTAACTTGCTTAAGATGTATTAAGTGTTTGTTAGTTGTTAAAATTGTCTCAGTAATCTGCTTGTCCTTTCCAGTACACTGTTCCTTGTTTCAAAATATTGCATCCTGTTTAATGTTCTCATATTATGAATGCAACACATATTTTTAATTTTGCAGCAATTCTTTATGCATTTCATGACATTCCTGCTTGACTTGCTTATTCAATTTTTCTTTTTGTTTTCAAATTTTAAGTTCCCCCAGCCAGAATACTGTTACATTCTTACCAATTGCATATGATATTTAGTTGTTTTGAAAATTGGTTGTGGCTAAAAACTAATACTATAGGGTCCAACTCACTTCCATACTCAGTATAAATAGATACACAAACAATGTATAAATAACAGACTTTATGTTTATTTATTTATTTTACATTTGTGAACCAGGAAAGTCCGACTGGATATAGGTCCATTTTCAGCAGAGGACCGGAGAGAAAAGCTTCAGACAGACATAAGAAGTATAAATATAGTGAATTATTATAAAATGGACATTTGTTCAACAATGTATATATATATATATATATATATATATATATATATATATATATATATATATATATATATATATATATATATATATATATATATATATACATAGATATTATATATATATATATATATATACACACACACACACACACACACACACACACACACACACACACACACACACACACGTTCAGGATTTTCTAAAATACACACAGGAAACAGGAAGTTAGTAACTGAATAGGAAATAGTTGGAGATTACTAGGGAGATCACATACATTTATAGTGGTTCACATACATGGTTGAGACAAGATATCATCCTTACTTTAATACTTTCCAGTAGGTGAGAGACATGTACTCAGTTTTCTAAACAGTTAGAGAATCAGAGTTTCTTTCATGTAATAAGGTTTTCATTTATATAAATATGTATTTTTTTACTATTGTGCTTTCTGCTACCAGGTCTATTTCCACTGTTCTGTCAGTTAGCTACCTGCTTCAACTAACTGTGAAGATGATCCGTATGTATAAAACTGATGTCTACATGCACTGTCACAAAAGGAGAAATGCATTAAATTAGTAGCACAGTATAAGACACAAAGCAGACCTGTACTAAAATACTAGAACAGTGCAACAGCTTGGCAACTGAGAGCTTTAGCAGAGCTAACAAGGTTTAACTTACTTTCTTATAAAAAGTCACACTTTGTGGCAGGCCAATACTTTTAATTCAACAGTAAGTATTTGGCTTCAGAAGATGTGATGTGATTATTTCTTTTATATAACTCACTTTAACCACTGTCTGCTGTCATTTTGTTGCACCTAACAGTATGATACTGATTCAGAAAACTGTACAGCGTAGTGGAAGGTGAATCTGCATGATGAGTGGCCACAATGTATGTGCTTTCAGAACACCATGCTTTGCAATGCAGCCAAGCCAAGCAGCACAGATGGGCACAGGATATGATAATGTGCATATAATGACATGGTAATGACAAACATTATTAAAATTACCCTCTCTGTGTATGCAAAACAAAATAGGAAACTAATTCAGAAATGGATAAATGCTGTATAATGGAGCTGCACCATCAGCATATTTGAACTTGGCTGAATGCTCGTGTTGCGATTAAGGGAATTGGTTAATACCGTTAGGGGTCGCCACTGCATTAGTTAATGTTTATCTGCAAGAGGCTGTCTTTGCTGCTGGTGTGTAACATTATCCCCAGAGGCACCAGGTCATCTGACTGCACTTAACATTTTGTGGACCTCATGACACCAACATTTTGAATCAGTGTTGAGTAGATGGGGACACTATTCAAGAAATGAAGGAAATGAATTGGCCTCGTCTACAAACCCATGACAGTTGTGCAGATATGTGTAGTTTTATGTAAACTAGCTAACTGGCCCATTCAGAGACATCTACCTCGAGAACATTGTATCAGTTTTTTCAATGTCATGCATCAGCAATGGGGGGATGACATCTGGCTCACATGTGCTCTAAAGTAGACAGCTAACAACAAGCATGATTTTTGTTATGTAGCCTACTGCCAGGGCTATTAATGATCATAGTCTGTACTCAAATTGAGCTAAATGCCCCACTTGGTGAGCTGGGAAAGAGGAACCTAAACTGCAAAGGTTATCACTCCGTCAATTCCCAAATGGTATGAAATGCATATGTTATCCTCTACAATATATGTGCAGGCTACCGAGTTAGTTATCATGACTCGCATATATGGCACAACAGTGACCTGTATGAAAGTTTAAAAGGTGTGACGTCCAACAGAGGTATCTTGTTAATAGTGTTAGATATGCCTTGGTTGCCTGGTTCATGATGTCATCCACAAAATCTAATAAAGCATGGGTACAACCATGCCCAATCACAAAGAAGAAATATTATTGAGCACATGTCTGGACTACTAAAAACACACTTTTGTCCAGTGGATTCATCCAGTGGTATCCTGCAATATGACATTGGGATATGTGTGTACAGTGTTACACAATATTATATCTAGGAAATAGTTATTGCAGGGTGGGGGCTTGCAGGAGCAGAGTCCTTGGCATACCTGGCTGTGTAGGCTGGGTCAGATGAGGAGATAGTGGAGGAACTGGCAGAAGGGGATGATTATTTCAGATGGAGGTGTGTGTGTTATGTTGTAGCACTGGACTGCACTTAGCCTCAGAGTATAGCAGACACGAGTAAAGCAGGTATGCTATACTAAAAAAGATGCATGAAAATCCAGCTGAAGGCTGTGTATAAATATGCACAAGCTGGTTGTGCTGTGCATCAGACATAGGAAACCCCAAAAAATAACATAAAAAAGGCAGGGCACAGTTATTATCATTTACACAGGTAGGGAAGGGAACACAGTAGTAGATGTCTTTCATAGGGCAGTATCTGAATGTTGAGGAGTATGACATTAAAACTTGCTTTTGTGTATTATGTCAGTTCTGGAGGAAGGGAGGTAACACTCATTGAGAAGGGCTGGTGTCAGTGGAGGAGGGGGATGACCTAGAGGCTGTGGTGGAGATAGTTTTGGTCTGCAGGGACACAACCTCAGCAGTAGTTGGAGCACTGTGGGTTAATCAACTGGACAAGTCCCGAAAATAAATACAGAGGGTTTGATATACAATGCATGCTCCTGCTGATGTTAGCTGAGTTGACCAGAAGATGCACTGGATGTATGATGACCATAACTAGATGATGATGTGATGCATGAACTTGAGCAAACTCTTCTATGAGTTGTGCCACTATGGAGATGACCAAGACCATGATGAGGTCTTCTGGGCTTCTGCTTTCCCTATTCTTTTAGGCATTTCTTTGTAGGTATGAAAAAAAATTATATTAGCAACCTTGTTCATGTGTAGCTCCACCGAAGACATGCACAGCCACCAGTCTCCTCAATTCAGGCATAGAGCATACTATATGTGTGCCTTAGACTTATATCTCTATATCCACACTCTTTAGTCGGACACATAAGTTTAGTGAAGAAATGTCCTCAAAACCACATTACCCATGCCACTGCAAGTTAAGAAAGGAGATATGACTGTTTATCTGAGGGTTAATATTACTTTTGTGACTGACATAAGTGGAATGTATACAGAAGACAGAAGTATGGGATGATTAGTTCATATCACATTATCCTTAATAATCCTACAGTCCAACTTGTGCTTTACCTTTGTAATCCCCCTTGCAGTACAACTTTTTGCTATATTTACTGACAGACCTACTTCTTATTATGTTCACAAGTCCAAATAATGTGCAGAACAGTAGTACTTCAAAAGAAAGACTTGTCAAAAGTACTCTTACCTTGTAAAAGCAAAGCCATAGTTTTGCTTGACTAAATATGTAGTTATTCAGCTTTCTCAGCTTTGAAACATGGCTGCTGTACAATTTCTTCCACAGCAGATTGAGGCTATATTCCTGCCTGCTGTCATATTTATATTGTGCAGATTCACCTGGCTGATCACAATGATTATGCTAACCTAGGCTCAGTTTATTATTGTCTCTAAATAATTCAGTTTGTACAAGGAGCACATATTCTATATGTCATGTTCAGGTTTCCTCAATACTATGCAGAGTCACAGTGGGCAGCAATGTGTCTGTGGGGTCCAGGCCCTGCCACCAGGTGGAGAACAGCAATTCCAAATCTAACCATCTGTAGTTCCTGACTTCTTAATAGCACATACAGGTATAGAGGACTGCCATGTTTCACATCTTAAAGTCCTGTTAGCAACCATAATAATAATAATAATAATAATAATAATAATAATAATACAATATCTATATTATCCTAAACCATGAGCCATCTAACAAATGAGGTACTTGTTGATGTCTGTCAGTGGGTGCAGATGAGACAAATGAGAATTACTTTGAACACCACTTTTCTGTAATTTCTTTCACTTAAATTCTTCAAGGTGAGACATTATGGCTGCAGAGAGAAGTACTCAGTTTAGAATGCAAAGCAGATGTGGAGGAGTCACTACTCTTTTTGTACTTCATCTATTATGATTACAGTCGGAGGTTATAGCAGAAGCCTCAGTATAAGGCTGAAGCCTGGAATAGTTTAGACTAGGATGTCTCCCATGCCACTGGCGTCCCATGCAGAGGGGAAAAGTGATGGGCCTGTAGTTACCTGGGTCAGTAGATGGCCTGACTTTGTGCAGAGAGATAACTGCTGAAGTTCTCCATTCAATAGGCACAAAGCCAGTTAGGAGGCTAATGATGAGCAATGATTTAAGAGGGCTTGACAGGTCATGTTTTGTGCTAGTCAGGCAGCATCCTGGGATATTATCAGGGACCAGAGATGCAGTATTCTTTGCATATTAAGGACTTCTTTGCTACTGATAGCCAGGGCAGTTACAGTCAAGGGTATCTCTTGAGAGGTATTGAGGGAGAAAGAGGGAGGAAAATAATCTAAATCTATCACCTGGTAGGCCGGCTATATTCTCTGGCTCAGTAAAAGTAGTTCTGTTTACAAGTACTCAGCATACTGTTATGTATTACCTTTAAAGTTGTGGACATAACTGAAGATGGACTTGGGGCTGTCCTTTGCCTCCAAGGCTATCTTTACCTGAACATCTGGCTTTAGTGGTCTTGCTAGGCCTCTTCAGTTTTATATATATATATATATATATATATATATATATATATATATATATATATATATATATCTATAAAAACGTATATGTGTGTGTGTGTGTGTGTGTGTGTGTGTGTGTGTGTGTGTGTGTGTGTGTGTGTGTGTGTGTGTGTGTGTGTGTGTGTGTGTGTGTGTGTGTGTGTGTGCACTTTTGTGGGTGAATGGACACAAAATGCATGCTAACACAAAACATGTGTTTCTAGCAACTTTGTAAGTTATCATTGCAATATTTAAAATATGTCCCTACTTTTGGTCCTTTGTCGCCCTCATTAGGCTTCGTCCAGATTTCTTGGGGCTGAGAGGTTGAGAGGTTTAGAACCTGCCTGTTGCATTACCCTACCCATGTGTGATAACCCAAACCCTACCCTACCCCTAACCCTACACCTGAACACTCGAATACTAATCATCCCTTTGCCTAATCAGTACTATTATTCAAACAAATTATGTTTTTGAGTTAATGGTCTGTTTTTTTTAGTGTGACCGATCTGAAAAGATTTCCTATTTTGATTGTTTTTGTAGCTGAGATGTGTGTTAGATGAAATGAAAGTTAGACAGGTTTTTAGATTAAAATTCTGTGCATGATATTTCATTGTTTGTATGTGTGTGTGCGTGTGTGTGTGTGTGTGTGTGTGTGTGTGTGTGTGTGTGTGTGTGTGTGTGTGCGTGTGTGTGTGTGTGTTTCTATGTGAAATCGTATTCCAGATGTATGCCTTCTGTGTACTTTATTACTGCTGTAACCTTTCACTGCTTCCAGATTCTGTTCCTGAAAACAAAACGTGTAATGGCATCAGTAGACTCAGTCTAGGGATCAAAACCTCTTCTGCACCATCAACAGAATGGTTTGAATGAACAGGTTTATCTCATATAGGGTATCATTGCTTGGGAACAGACTCCCCATCCACATAAAACATAGTTCCACCCTGTCCATGTTCAAGCAGTACTTTGATCTACTGATGGAAGCAGAACATTTACTCCAGGACTGTCCTCTGTACTACTTACTGATGGACAGATTTGGCTCATAAATCCTTTATCCCATGCATAGGTCCCCTCATATTATCTGTGGTATGATCTCAGTTATTCTCATTAGAGGTAATATATAATTATCGACCATGAGATGGGTAAGGCCAAACTATAACCAAATGGGATTATTTAACTGGAGCAGAAAAAGGGAAACTGACTAGGCTTAAAATGGTTTGCAAGGGCAGCTAACTTAGTACTTACCTTTGAAACTTTGAGCGGTAAATAACAAGGAGTCTGTATCAAAGTCTTGGGTAGATTGATTTGCAGGGGCTTGTGTCATTCTAAGTGCTCTCCCCATTTGGCAACTATATTTTTGTGGTAGCTATATTTCTTGCCAGGAAGAGAGTCCTGAAATGATTTCAGATATCTCTAGTTGTGTTTAAACTGCTTGTAGTTTCAACTGGATGAAATAAGTGGGTCAGATATTCAGAGCTATGAAATATGTAAGAAAAAAGCATTGCTTATACAGTTAGTAGTCTCACAACCCCTTCCTAAGATAGACTAATGATATCATCACAAAACATTAGAGAAAATCAAAAAGTCCACACAAAGTGAACCATTGCATACCCACAAATACAAATTTCCACACTAATAGAAAATGTATTTAGGGAGTTCAGCATCAAGAAATTTATCTCAGTGAGTTTAAACCACATCTAATTTACACCCATTAACGTGTAAGGAGACACTTGAAACTGCTTCTAAATGTGGACTTCACTGCCTATTTCACCCTTTCTGGATATTTGTATTTATCTTGAAAACAGAAAGTGATGAGATGAAAATCATGTTTTTTTTAGGTTCTACCACTGTTTCTTTGATCATAGGAGAATCTCTGGAAGTTTTCTGGATAGACATCCAAAGAAGAATTGTATGACGGACTTCTGTAGAGTATATGTATGTGTGTACTGTTAAGCACTGATAAGTGCAGTTGTGTAGGGATTCTTACTGTTGGCTCCTACATATGAGCTTCTAATATGGTCAAGACTTCCAGCTCTTATACCAGCCCCACTACGTTAACTCAGCAATGATGTCTTTTCAGCAATTCAGGGAAGCCCATCTGGTGAACTTTTATGTCAAGATCAACAGAGTAATTGTTAATATATGAGCCATGACTTTTCTAACTAGATTATCTAGAAGTTGTGAAGCCACGTATGGGGGAGTCTTGAACTTATAACTTATTTTATTTTTTCATTTGTTTATGTATTCGTCAAATAGCAACAAATCAACTATGTCAAAAGTGACCTAATGAGCAGAAAGTTGTATAGGAAGTGACCTGTCATTCATTATCTTTGTATCCCAAAAACTGTTTAATGCTCATATTTTGCAGGGACCATTGATGGAGGGGCATAAATCCCTGATTGCTACTGTTGTGAGTGACCTTTGAGTAGTTAGCTCAGTTTCTGGAGGGGCTGGCTATATGATGCAGGAGGGAGAGTGGAACTGAGTGGCTGAATCCAAGTTATACGTCGTGGGGAATGGAGGTGATCTGGTAGAATGCACTGTAGACACCTGGTAGAGACCAGGGGTTAAACTGAGCTACAAGAGACAAAAATAAGAGCGCTGGGCTGTAAAGTAGTACATAGCACTGTAGCCATATGTTTGTATATGCAAACAGGCATACCTCTCAATCCTGTAGTACTAGAAATCTACAGAGACGGAAATAACGGAGGAACAAAGATCCACAATCAGGGACAGATTTTAATTATTTCTTTCATAAACCTATGAATTTGTTAGAATAAAAACTTTTGCATTAACATGAATTTTATGAATGATATGAAGTTTGAAACTCAAATGTTTGTCATTGTATACAATCTTCAGCCTCAAGGTTTGCCAAAAAGATACATATTTTATGAGGAACAAACAAGAATATGAGACAAAAATCTGAACATTATGTGAAAATCTGAACAGTTGACAGGTTTGCAAAGAAGCCACTAGGCCAGCACTGCGAGCATGCTTGAGCAGAGAATGCTCTAGGCCTCAAACGTTGAGAGAAGCTTGGGACTTCGGACTGAAGTCCCTGGCTTGCTTGGATAACAGTCCGTCTGTCATTTGGCCTTCGTGCTTTCACTGGCCTGTATATATGGGCACAGTGTGAAAAGTTTACTCTGCCTAAATAGAATTCCTCAGGATGATATGTCATGCTAAGTTTGGTACAACAGGGAAATTAT
>NC_056734.1:589527305-589702305 GCF_019279795.1 Protopterus annectens
TTCCCATAACAAATCAAAAGAGTAGTAAACAGAGACCTGTATAGGCAAGTTATCCTTACTTTCATAAAATGGAAGGCATTGAAAACTATCATTTTGCGAATATTATTAGCAATAATTACAAAAAGAAATGGACATCAGTGGACAGGAATATTCTTCTTAGCAAGTACTGTTTACAGAAGAAGTGTTCATTTTGAAAGTGTAAGTGAAAATATGACATTTAAGATATTCTTTAATATATTGTTATTATTTTAATTATTCTGCAGTCTGCAAATGCTAAACAAAGTGATGTCATATATTGAACACATAAAGTCATCTTTATTATCATTATTTTTCAATTAGGAACATTTGCAAACCTAGCATGCCTTATTTACACAAGGGTTTTGTTTCCAATTTACTGGCTTCATATTCATTAAATCCACCTCAAGAAGCATTTTCATATGCCTCTTGTAACTTGACTGCTATGAAGCAATAATCTCTAGCTTTTTTGTATTACGTCCTGTTTTTGCCACAGGCATCATGTGCCTTTCCTATGTATTTTACTCATGAACCCTTACTCAAGTAACCTATTATGTGCCAGGAAAGACCAGCTATCCTTTAGATATTCATAAAGCTACCCTAAAATGTCTTGCTAAAATGTGCGAAACTATCAGTAAATCATTGATGGCAGACAAAAAAAATCATTATTTCCTGTCATATTGCCAGAGGTTCTTTAATGAATATTTTTTGCTTGGCATACTGAATGAATAATTTCTCTTAATTCATTCCATCTTTCATTATCTCTGTTGCTAAGCAGCACACTTATTCCAGCATTGTGGTCCAGCCACAACAGAAATTGTTTATTGTGCTGGAACCTACTACATAAACTTTCACTCTCCTGCTGGGCCACTTTATAGAACAGCAATGTGTATTGTACCATGCAGGCAAAACTTACCTTTATATATAGGCTTTAGGATTTCAAGCTAAGCTTTACAAATTTGATTTACAATTGCATGGGGAAAATTGGGAAAATGGTGTTCAACAGCTAGCACCCCCCCCCCACACACACACACACACACACACACACATTCACATGAGCTGCAGTTGTATAATAGCATCCCCTAAGGTCAAACTTTCTCGGGTAAAGTTAGACATAATAACGAATAAATTTTCAAATAACCACAAAAAAGAAAAAAGAATGGTACCAACAGCAGACCAGACTATTGTTAAAACTAAAATGCTTTACTTGTTAGCGCTTTCATGCAGAAGAATCTCCGCACTTCTTCAGACAAAGTTAGACATAATGACACATAGTCCATCCCCCGGATTCATGAAGCCTGCGCCAGGCGCAGGCGTAGCATATGCAGGATAATGCCAAATATGTCCACCGAGCGATTCAGGTACGAACCAACTCCACGTGCACTACCGGCGTATGCCAGATCTACGCAGCCCTCGGCATAGGTATGCAAATCACCCCTTGCGCAGTGTCACATCATGCTAATGAAGGCATACAGCGATTCACGAAGTGGTGCAGGCATAGCGCAAGCCCATGGAAATGTAAACCAAAAAACATGGTTTACATTTTCCCAAACAGAACATTGGAGTTATGGAAGCAGACCAGACTCATGTATTACAAAGTTAACATATGCCGATGGCTAAATACACAGCCAATGGCACAAGAAAAGATGCACAACACCTAAAAAACAACATTTAATGTCATGTCCACAGTAACGCACAGTACAACTGCAGGGCATGTGTGCGCAAACAGGAAAACAAAGGAAATATATACAAATGTCATAAAATCGCAATGTTAGACAAATCAGGATTTCACCATAATACACAATGGTAGGCATGGCACACCACAAGCAAGGTGCAAGGGTTGCCAAGGGCCCGTGACAGTGTTCGGCACTGTAACTATGAAATAGTAGCCAATGCCATGCAAATGAGGCAGGTAATACTGAATCGCAAACATCCCGCCGGATTAAGGATGTACCTGACAGTGCAGCGCTATAACACTGAGGAGTGTATCAGAGGTGATACATGACATCAGCAGACAGGTGTGCCACCGTATCAGTAAGCACATTGGAGCAATGCAAATCTGGCCTGGCCGTTGCTAAGCAAAGCTGCAGGACAGGGGTGGGAAGGAAGGTATAGAACCGTTTAGCTGAGAGCACACATGGTGCCCGAAAGCGCATGTGTACGGGGATGAAATTGTGCCCAAAACCCCGTAAGCGGATGCACACGCCGTGAACAATAGCACAAACAGGAAGGTCAGGGGAAGAAAAGAAGGAAATGCCGAAGCAGGGTAATTGGCGTACTAATGAGCAATTAACACCAATCAACTCACGGTGGCCAATCGACGGCAGTAGACAAGCCTGCATGCAGAAACCTGCAAAACAGGATAGGGGAGGCATAGGATTGCAAAGAAAGGAGGAATGCAAAGATAGGAGAACTGTCATAGCAGAGCAAAGCAAACCCACAGTAGACCGGCAATAGCACACATTAAATAAGATATGCCAGGTCTAGGAAAGTACAAATGAAAGCAGGCTGCTGGATGCATGCCAGCAAATGGTAGGTGTAACGTGCACAAATGTAAACGGAAGGGCAGGAGGTAATTCACGGCATCCAAATGTAATGCAACACCAAAGGCAGCACAATAGTGGTTCTGTTAATAAAACACAGAAGATACCCTGTAGCCACGATCATACATACACACCCTATCACATCATCAGTGTTCACAGCAAAACAGTATAAAGTGTGAAAGCACCCAACACACACCTGTGTATTCCCAAACACTGCACCATAGGTGTAAACAGACGGGGAATTTTTAAAATGTACATGTTGGGAGTTGTCATAGCTGTGATTCATCAGCATGTGTTACAGACCGACAGTGTTGTGGAGGATGATGCTGACAACCACCGTAGGCCTCGGAGGAGGAGAAGAGTGTTCAGACCAAGGGTAACCTACCAGTGGCTACATGATCTGGAGATAGTAGAGTGTTACAGGGTGGACAGGAACATCTTACAGCAAATAGTAGAGCTGTGCCAGCCACGCCTGAGAACCAGAAACAACAGAGGGGAACTCATTCCAGTGGGCATGAAGGTATGTGTAAGCTTGCGAATACTAGCCACAGGTACCTTTCAAAGGCCAACTGGAGATATAATGGGGATCTCACAGTCATCAGCATCCAGGGTACTACACCAGTTCCTGGATGCCATGTTAGCACATGCCAATGAGCATATATACTTCCCCCGAACTCAGGAGGAGTTGGCCAGCAATATGCGTCACTTCCACCATGTGGCAAACTACCCGGAGGTACTGGGTGCAATAGACTGCACATACATACAAATCAAGTCACCACCTGGTGAGTATGGTAGGCGCTACATAAACCGCAAGGGATTCCACTCCATCAACTGCCAGGTTGTGTGCAATGCCCAGGGCATTATCATGGATGTGTGTGCTGGCAGCCCTGGAAGCTACCACAACTCCCATACCTGGCATGCCTCACAGCTGTATCAGGTATTTGTCAGGGGGGACATCCCACAAGACCACCTTGTGGGGGATGCTGGCTATGCACTGTAGCCGTGGATGATGACTCCCATCAGAAATGCACACACACCAATGCAAGAATGCCATAATGAGGCACATGCACAAACCAGAATCATCATAGAGCATGTGTTTGGGATGCTGAAATCACGGTTCCAATGCTTGGACACATCTGGTGGAGCCTTGCAGTACTCTCCAGGCATGTGTGCCCACATCTTCATAGTATGTGCCATGCTACATAATATGAGCCTGCGGAAACAGCTGCAGCAGGGTCAAAATGGGGGAGGGCCTTACAGCCCACCGCAATTGCCAAGGCCAACACAGGCACAGAGGAATCCAGACCACGGACACACTGTGCCAGCCCCAGTAGGCAGACGGAGGCATGCCCAATATGCCTACGCCTTGGCAAAGAGGGAACGTATAGCACATACCTTGACAGTGTAGGCTCCCACGGACTGACAGCCCTCCCCACCTGCACACACAGTAAAATGGATGGTACACAAACACGACCACCTGCAAAATTGTGATGTATAGGCGGCCCACTGTGGAATCCTACATAGGCAGCCCTCAAACATTGTACACGCAACAGCCATTGGAACACAGAAACGTCAACATCTGAACAGTAGATGTACCTATCAGCATCTGTCGGTGCTGTGTGTATAGGTTCTCAGGTACATTGGTAGGTACACGCTCGATTGTCAGAGGCAAAACACCAAACGGGGCAAACAGTGACTCCCATTGCCACAACATCAAGTAAGCAACTGTCGCTTACTGGAGCAGAGGCAATCATGGGAGCACATGTGTGTAAGCACCATCCTACACACACTCATCACGGATACCCCGCTGCATTACTGAGCGGCTCCACAAAATGTAATCATGGATGTTGTGTCAAGGCAGGGGATGTACCCATGACAGGCATTCATCACCCCAGCATGCTGCATCCACGGTCGTATGAAGGTGTAGCACATTATCGGGTGTAGCTAATTGTGATATAGATACCCAATGCCGGAGTACAGCCAGTAAACATCACATGGACATACCATTAACTGGACTCATCAATTTGTAAACTAACTGAGTTATCCATGTGAGTGTAGTGTGGAGTAATTGCTGTAGTGTACTTCACATACAAAATAACATAATACGTGTACAACCCCCAGATGTCCAAGTGGTACATGCAGTGACTGTCGTGCATGTTCCCGGTCCCATGTCCTGCAAGGGATGTAACATATTCCCGACGGCACGGGTAATGCATTCCAGATGCAGGTCATCAGAATATGTGTAGCACACATTAGCGGGAATAAGAGTTGCCCACAGCTGGTAAGCGATGTTTAAATACGACTATACGGATATGTGTGAAACAGGGCTAAGCTTCACTGACCACTGCGCAGATCGTGGTCAATGATGTACAGAACAGGTGAAACCAGCATTAGTCACCCCTGAACAAATAGCACCTGCTCTGAAGGGTAAAATGACCACTGCCAGGAGTGGAACAGGCAATCATGTATACAATCATCCAACACTATTGCTAGCCAAGATGTACATACGGTAGGGTTGCCACATTTCAAATGACCAATGTGGGACATACGCCAGATGTCTGCAGGACGACACATACACCCAGCCAGTACGAAAACCAGAACGTCAGCATTTTGCATAGATAAACTACATACTTATTCTAGAAATGGTCGCAGGTACGTGTTCCATGTCCTGCAACATGTAGGTGGGTCAGATACAGAATAAGTGTTTTATGCAACTATTACATAAACTATAGGGAATATGTTTGTCCCAAAGTTGCAGGACATTTGCTATGTTCACAAATATTTCGCAGGACACAACTGCACAAAATGGGACTGTCCCTCGCAAAGTGGGATGGGAGGTAATCTTAACCTATGGCAGGTGTGTAATGTGACAGGTACAGACACAAATGTGCGGAGTCCAGGAAACACTTTATACACTGACAAATACACAATGAAAGGCGTAGCATGCCTGTCACCACCCCTGTCCGAGATATGTGTATATATATCTATATATATCTATATATCTATATCTATATATATATATATATATATATATATATATATATATATATATATATATACATATATAATACAGATAGAAAGGGCGATAGTGTGATATATGTCGATATATAAGGGGTCACTGACATCTGCAAATATATAGATAGGTCAACGACATTCAAAACACCTTTGAGGTGCAAATAAATAGGATACCACCAACTATGGAATGTGTCACACACTAACACTCATAACCAGGAGGCTGAAAGACAGAAAGAACACAGTACTGGAACAGTAGAACTGCGAGCAATATGACGATAGTAAGGACATGTAGTCACCACTGCTGGCGGTGCGGTCCACATAGTTACCGTGTACAACTGCGGTTGTGAGTGATGTAGCCTGTGTATGTGTGTGTTGAGGGTGCCATGTGTGTTTCCATGTGACTGTAAAGTGTGTGTGTGTGTGTGTGTGTGTCCACATAGTGTGTCTGTAGGTGGCAACTCGGAGGTAGATGATTACGGTAGGTGCGGGTATAGCTAGCCACAGGCATGCGGTAAACACCTGTCCCACATTAGGAGGGACAGCCCCCCTTGGGCAGGTGTGTCCTGACATGAAACATTACAAAGGACAACTGTCCGAGAGTTTAGGACATTATTATGTCCCAAATATTATGCAATAGTTGCAGGAAATACTCATGCCTGTATGTAAGAAATGGAAATGTTACATGCAAACCGATAAGTAGTTAAGGTCCAAGAACAATTGCTATGTAATGAGGATAAAACTATGTGCTATCCTGTGTACTGACCATGGCCATATGTCAGCCTGTAAATACCACTGTGTGACCCGCAAGTGTCCAACTATGGCCATATGAAAAGGTGGCAAGCCATGTCACAGAGGGTCTGACACCAACACCACTGCAATGACTGTAAATATCTGGGGCAGACATACACGGGATAGCGGTCATTTAGAAATATCCCTGCACATATCGCCGTAAATCCAGAGGTATGGAAGTATCAACCTCACCTGCATACCATATAGAAACCAATTAACAACGGCCCAAAGTAAATTCCCGTAACAGAAGTCGATTAAGTGATAGCACTGTAATTAGGGAAGGGGCCCACACACATATATATGGACTACGTAGAAATGCAAGCCCCATAAAACCATATATGCTAAGTGCACCCGCCTACATCCCCCACACTAGAAACAATAGCAATACAGACCGTAATTACAGAACAAACATCCAGTTAGTCAATTACATCTGCTGAACCATTAACATACCTTGTGAGAGACACATTTAAAGGCGCCATGCAAAATTGTATCCATCGTATAACGGAACAAATGGCGATGTTACAGGTGTTTGCAATAGTCCGTTATCAGACGGGTGGGATGACAGGTAAAGTCACAGGTAGAACCACATACTCAAACCGTCACACACAATCCACGGGGGACATGACTCCAAAATACACTTGGCTCTACACATAGCAGTTGCAGTTACACACAATAAAACACAATACAGGCCGTCTCCCCAAAGGCAGGGCAAATGGCCAACGCCCAAGTGGAGAATTCAGTTATACCCCACTGTTGCCACGTAATTGGTGAATGGAGTAGCTGCACAGCTGAAGTGCACGTAATTAGTCACACCGGAACACCAATTAGCGGCAGTAAACCACATGTTGCGGGTATCGACGTATATAAGGATGACTTGCCAGATATGCAAACTGTATGCTCATACCATAAAACAGTTCAAAGAGTGATACAGAAGAGCGAGATAGAGATGAAATACTGGAACGATATCAAGGTATGTAGAACACTAACTGTATGTATAGTATGTTCTGTATTAAGTTATGTCAGTGTATGCATAGCCTGGTTTGCAGTAATTAAACGTGTCCGCCATGCATAAAGTGGGAAATGGTATTTATGTAATGATGTCTTGCTGATCGTACTAATGCTTGTAGAAGTTGTGCGTCCAGCAGTGGGCCACAAGGTAAACAGCACAGACACCACAAGGGATGCAACATGATGGCTTTAAACAGAACAATGTCATACGACATGCCGTCAGTGGCAGGGTATGTCCAATAAGTATGTGCCATAGCAGGGCATAGTATATGTGGATATACTGTAACAGTACGCATGTGTATGGGCATATAACGTCAATGACATGTCTAAGGTGGTCCCTCTAGGCAAGTATGCTTTGAATTATGGGATACCATGTAAAACATGTGTAATGTATAGTACAGTAGATTGATATGCCAGATATGCTACACAGGAGAACAGGCATATGATGCATACCAAAGGTATCGTATAGTGATGTGAGTAGTATGTAATTAATTTATGTATAAACAGTTATGATGAAATAAATAATGTAATCCACTCTGTGCATTTGCAAAGGATGCAAACATTACTCCCATACTAGAATAGCAGAAGAGATGTGACAGACAAACAAGAACATGATTGGCGTGTACAATAACAGGATACATATGTCCTGTAGTCACGGGACATTGTAATAGAGTGACAGCTAATCTAAATGAAAGGGCTATTCCAGTAACCATGCACAAAGGACATGTAATAGCTCCACAGGTTCATAGTCGGGCACCATGCAGTCTGGCAAGTCTATGTGTAACAACAACTACAGTGTGCACACCAGTGGCACCTCTCTAGGGTAGTGTCCTGTGAACAGAAGAGCCATGTGTAACCTGCATCTCTGCACAGTACAGCCACTGCAGTGATCCCTGACGTACGTGTCCACCATCCACCAAGTGAGGTATCACATGAACACTGCTACTGACTGTCCATGTGTGATGTACATAGGAATCTTGTCCCAAGGCATGGTGAGTGTCTGGTCTGGGAATGCAACCCCCAAGCACATGCCACACATTGTCGAGTGTGTGCACATATCCATGAGCATTATGCTCATAGTGGCTATTGTTTATGTCGCGTATGCGGAGTATATCCATTAACATATTTGCAGACATGGGCCCTGTCTTTGCAGCAGAGGTCACCCCTGAGTATGTAGTCCACAAATGTGTACAGACGTGGTGTCTGTACATCAGCTGCAAACTTTAACTGTCGTAGCTCAATAAACGTCATGGCGTTTTAATGTTAAGTTATGTAAAGCTGTTGTGTAAGGTACACCCTAAGCGGGGTGTTGTACCCATGGATGTGTGTATAAGTCCAGTGTTCAGAGGTACAATGGGTGCCTATGTACCAGCTACACACCCAGTACAGACAAGTGTGGACACGTAGAAGGATATCCACGCCACGGTGGCAATGTGGTAATCACAGGAGTGTGTGCAACATACATGTGTTTTACAAACACGTACAATGCGACATGTATGTAGGGGACTAACACCTATGTAATAACCAGTGGGTGGATGGTGTACTGCAAAGGTGATGTTCATACCAAGTGTCATGCAGATTGAGGCCATGATGTTCATATCAGGTATCCGTCACAGTGACACCCGTATGGATGGGGTCTGTATCAGCTAGTGGATCAACAATGGTGCTTGGTATGCAGTGGTCTGTAAAGCTAGGCAGGGAAGTCCACTCAGTGGTAGCCTGTACCTCAGGGAAGCATATACCGAACATAAGGGCCCCATGTCCGAGGACTGTGGTATGCCAAGTGTAACTGGAATGCTGTATGTGATATGGTATGCCACCCTCAGTGTGTGTGTCCCATCCAGTTGCCACTTTGCATAACATCCTGAGACATATGTTGTGATGTGCAGGTGGATGTGTATGTTGTCAATACCAGAATGGAGAATGGTGCTGAAAGGCAGTGAGAGGACAATGCAGGCTGTGTGGTCCCCCGTGTCATCATCAACTACTCTGGCGACTGTATGAAAGGTGTTCAACAGGTGTAGGAGGCATGCTGTGGCTCCAACAAGACCAACCCAGCTGGCATCAAAGGACCGGAGCACAACAAAGACTCAGTGAATGATGTCCATGATGATGTGCCCTATAGCCATGCAGAACAGTCCAGTGAGGTGTGTAGGGCAATAGTCCCAGTCATGGATTTTGGTGCCACCTGTGTGTAGTGTAACTGTCGCTGTGTGCCAGTCAGGGGCGACAATGTCTGGTACAAGGCTATTACTGAATATGGTGTCCCAGTGGGGAGACATGTCGTTCAGAGTTCTGAGGACATCACAGCCTGGGGTTTTGTAGGGTGACAAGGGGCCAGTGTTCTAGGACATATAGAGTGCAGGTCAGTACTGTGTAGGTGTGACCACAGGTACACTGCAATGTTCCTGCAAGGAATGTGCCCCCGTAGGGAGTGAGAAGGTGTGATGTTAGCATTGAAGCCATCAGACAGCATGTTGCCAACATCACCTGTTACTGTCATGTTCCAGAGTGACAGTTGTATGTGTGAGCAGATGTGGGTATTGTATACGAATACTGACATACCACCATAATGCCTTGTGGTACATCTCGGAATGTGTCGCAGTAATATGTACGTAGCTAGTTATGGAGTATGTGATGAGGGATCCCATGGCCCTACTGAGGCTGACCAGTGAGTTACCCCACCCATGGGAATGTACACCACTGTGCAACAGCCCCCACCTGTTGTTGTAAAGTATGTCCATGGAACCGCACCCCCAGAGTGTTGTCTGTTATCTGGTGTGTACCATCATGGCTCTGTGTGGAATAGCATGATCCATATTGTCGTGTACATGCTAATGAAGTGCACTGGGGTATGTCTCAGCATTTGTATGTGCATTGTCCACCTGCACGTGTGTCATGATGTCAACTACCGCTGTCATACGACATCTGTAGTAGGTTTTGTAGTACTCATCTACTGTGTATGCCATGAAGTGTATGGTGCCAGTATGTGGCTAACAAGGGTGAGTAGCATATTTTCGGATTCCACCAATGAGGGGATAACCCCAGGTGTGGAACAGCAGTCACATGTTGGTAGTGTCCATGTTAAGGATACTGTTGGTCTTGGAGGTGGTGTGCATGGGTCGAACCAGCCAAGCGAAGGTTATGACTCACGAACAGAGTACGCCTTATGTGTCGGTATATACGCGGCTATCACAGTTAAGTGTGGGTTACTGTCAGTCTGACATGAGTAGCATCAGTATGAGCCCAACTGTCCAGTACACCATGAAATGAGGTCTGGTAACCGTGGGGTATGTTGAATCCGCAGCTGGTAATACTGTGCATAGCAGTTCTGGACACAGTTATTTGCACGTGGAGCACCTGTGATGCATTGTGCTAAGTAACCAGCCGGGATGTGTGTACAACATAGTGGAATATGGGGACACCTCAGCCGTGGGTGTGCCAGTCCAGGTACGTGCCTGAGAGGTATGGTCTGTTTATAACCAGTCATTGCAGGTGTGCTCTGCAGAGCCAAGAGACAGGTCCCAGTCATTGCAGAGGTATTGAAGTGGTGCAGTATCAGGTGTGAGCCAAGAGGCAGGTCCCAGTCACTGCAGAGATATTGAAGTGGTGCAGTATCAGATGTGAGCCAAGAGGCAGGTCCCAGTCACTGCAGAGATATTGAAGTGGTGCAGTATCAGGTGTGCCTTGCCTGCATGCATCACAGAGGATGATGTCAAACATTGTGTGACATGACCACATGTTTCGCTAGCCAGTTCCCATTCTGGTGGTGACTGTTATTGATCACTGTGCAAGACAGGCAGTGAGTGTGGGAGGGTGGTGTAATGGTTAAGGTGTTTACCTTATAGACACGAGGTGGAGGGTTTGATTCTCACAGGGGGTAATTGGCTAGGCTTAAAATGGCTCACAAGGGCAGTTAGTCTAGTACTAATCTATGAACCTATAAAGTTTGTTGGGAGGGTGGCCTAATGGTTAAGGTGTTTGCCTTACAAACACAAGGTACAGGGTTTGAGTCTCATATGTGGTAATTGGCTAGGCTTAAAATGGCTCGCAAGGGCAGTTAGCTTAGTACTAACCTATGAACCTATGAACCTATAAAAGCAGCAAGAGTCCAACATGTGATCCGTTCTCCCGGGGCTGACAGGTGCAGGTCAACTGTACCACAGCATCATGTTGCTTGATGAGGTCTGTCAAAGTGGACGTATACCAGATGCCTGTGGAATGACAGCAGAAGCATGGACAACTGTTGGGAGTGACACAGTCGCTCGTTGTAGAGTGGTAACAGGTCCGGATGACTGCAAAATGCTCCCCAGGGCTCGGACCACACCATCAGGGCTACAACACTGGTGGGCTATTGCATGTCCCTGCACACGTAGTCTGTGTCCTGAGATACAACTTCAGTCACACAAACATGGAAAATGACAGTCACATTGTACCTGCTGAGTTGTAGCATGTGTACATAGGTTATGTTGCAGAACCAGTTACTTGACAGCAGGATGTAAGTGACTATCGCCTTGTGTAGCCTGCTGAGTGGAGCAGCAGTGTGACTGCTGACAGTCACCTATGATAGGTGTGTTGTGTATGTTATGACACCCTATTAGCTGTATGTGATGGGCACACATGTCTGTGGGCTATAGGTTGGTGTGGTTGTGTTTGGCGATGTGGGCTGCCATTGGTGCCCACACAGAGTATGGAGGGGTACTGTACAAGGTGTCTCTGTATGTGTGGCCTGTGGTGGGGATCATGTGGGACTATGTGATGAGTGGGGTGTGTTGCCAATGTTGCACATCCCCACATGACTGCCAGGTGCAGTCAGGGTTGATGACAGTATAACCCCCAGCAGGGCTGCATATGTGCATCCCCCACAGGCTGTACTGTTGTATGTTGGGAGGTGTGCATTGACTGTGTACATGAGAATAGCTCTATTGCCACATGTACAACATAGTCATCATAGTGACAGGCAATAATACTGGTACGTGCCAGGTGGACATGCCTGTATATAAGTGGTACGTGCCATGTGGACACGCCTTATAAACCACCATGTCTCATGAGATATGTGAGTGATGTGTGTACGACAGCTGTTGTACTGTAAGCAAGCTGGAAATGTATGGACAGACAGTGTACCTGTGAGGACTGGTGTGAAATGGGTGCTAAACTAAGCAGTAGCTCATAACGTGCCAAGAAGCTCTGAACAAGTGCCGAGCATACCCATACATTACAGACAGGGTGTTGGATAATATCAACCCACAAGTGTTGACGACAGTCATGATTGGTGGCACCGCATCAGAACACTGCTGGGTATGGTCTGCAAGTCCATGAACCATTATCACTGTAGATGTTAGCAGTACAGATGTACAAGACAGTACGGATGTTTGACTACAAATGCCTTTGTATGTCACAGGAGTGTTCTACTAGTGGCCTGTTGACAGACTCACAACTACTAAAGGTGCTACAGTGACATGTGCATATCACACGGTGTCAGCTACAGTAAACTAGGGTTAATGTGTTGTACCCCACCCGCATTGTAGCCCATACCACACAGACAAATGTCAGCCATCTGTATATGTAAGGATGTGAATGGCCATGACCTATGGGCAATAGTTGTCACAGTGTTGCGAACAACATACAGAATGGGCTGTGTGTGTGAGGTGCATGACATATGTGCACATTCTGGTGGATGATATCAGCAATGACACCACTAGGGTACTGATATCATCCACCAGAATGTACTGAACATATGGCCAGTATATCCAACGTACGTGCATGTGTCAGTGTACATCATGTAATGTAACAACATATGCAAGGTATGTGGACACACATGCTTCATGCTACATTAAGCTACCCTGTGTATGCACCATACCTCTGAACAGTGCAGGTATTTGCAGGATGTCCAGATGTCTGCCTCATATTGTCGGTGTGTTCCCCTTAATATCTGTCCCTTTCTGGCAAATAGCTGAAGAATGGAGTCATTAAATGATGACATACATTTGTGTTTACGACTGCACATTCCGTGTAAAAACCATGTGCATGCAAACCTATTAGTCTAGCAAATTTCTAAGTTTGTAAGAGCAATATGTCACAGTTGTTCCTATTTGTCCCCATCATAGTAGGCTTTGTCCACATTTATTGTTCTAAGAGGTTGAGAGGTATGGCATGCACACATGCACTTACTATATGCTATTGTACAGGCAAATGTGTTAACTTGCACTGTGCACCCTGTGGCTCTCATACAGTCATGGATAATGTTCATACTGCTGTGTCACCCTATACAGGTACCTCTGGCATGCCGCACAGACAAGAGTCCATTGCAGGTTAGACTGTCATCTGTATCAGGCATGTCAAAGCATAGATCTGTTCGCCATGTGGCCAGTTAATACATGGATATACAGGTCGCATCACCCATCATCCACACAGGCCACCCATGTGCAATATATACAAATGAAATGACACACAGACATGAAACTACAGTATTTGTCATTGCTACATGTGTGTCCAGCTGTGCTTACAATGGTGCAGGTGTTCTACAATGGTACAAAACGTGTGGTACACAAACCAGTACAGCACAGTGAGCAGTGATATGGGTAGACCACAGGCGTCACCATTGTGTTATATACCCCTGCAATGGGTTCACACATTGTGATGCTCCATCCAACATGCCTCAGACACGTAGTGTTTTGGCTGCAATATTGTCACAATTTCCCATAACCCATACCCCACATACCACACATACACCTGTTGTCTGCATGGCCCTGTGGATGGTGACATATCCAACATCTATGGGTGTATGTCATACGGGGCAACACAGACATGTGTGATAGATGGCCATCACATACATGACCAACACATGTGCACACATGGCCATGGGGGATGGCCGGAGACACTTAGCCACACAGTAGATGGGATGTGGATACACCCTGTCCCACTTTGTCCACACATGGTCCAATTACAGCCGTACTAGACTGATTGTACAGGTGATGTGGTACGCTGCACATCTTAAATGCCTGTGCACAGCTAGTGGAGGTGTCAGTGAAGTCTACCTCATAAGATGTGTTGAACATGACGTCTGTGTCATAGCATGACGGTAGTCGCCTTTACAGATTCCACTGACAGTGACACCAGGCCACAGATACTGTACTTTTCCCTTGCTGCGGTAGGACATCACTGTTAGCTGTGCACCTTGTGTGTGTGGTACATCAATGTCATGTGTGAAATGGTGATGTGACAGGTCCGCTATGTGTGGTCATGGTTGCCAAGCAGCTAACTCTCTGTAGTCATCATGTAGGGGTGACATCTGTATGTCCTCCAGTGACCTGTCACATGACACAGCATGGTTTGGTGTGTATACACCTCAGCATCGTAGGTCACAATCCACAGGTATGTCATGGGTATGCATGCAGTTCTGGATAAGCAATGCGTTCATATCATGCACTGTTTAGCAATATAGACACCTCATGATGCCATACAATGGCACAGTGTCTGTACATCACACTGTACAGCAATGTAGATGGCTTACAGTCCCCTACCATGCCCATGCACATTTGCTCAACATGCATTCTATCTGTAGGGCATATGGACAACACCGCAATGTGATACCCAGTACGATGCTGTACATGTGTCAGGACCCCATTGTGTCAGGCATGCATGCATGTTAATGCACACGTCAGCAGATTACATGTCAAGGTCACGTCAGCCATGTGTACTGTTATCCTGTTCTGGTGTACATGGTGTATCACGGGGATGCATGCATACTGCCATGATCGTGTGAATTGCATGGATAATGATATGACACATGCCTGCTGTAGTGTGCATTCCAGGGGGTATGCTTACAAACACTATTGATGTCTGAGCTGCACGCTGTCAGCTGTATCACAAGCATGCTGCATGCCATCTGTCATATCACATGCATGGTGTGTCAATGTGTGTGTGTGTCAGTGTGTGTGTGTGTGTGTGTGTGTGTGTGTGTGTGTGTGTCAGTGTGTGTGTGTGTGTGTGTGTGTGTGTGTGTGTGTGTGTGTGTGTGTGTGTGTGTGTGTGTGTGTGTGTGGGTGTGTGTGTGTGTGTGTGTGTGTGTGTGTGTGTGTGTGTGTGTGTGTGTGTGTGTGTGTGTGTGTGTGTGTGTGTGTGTGTGTGTGTGTGTGTGTGCGTGTGTGTGTGTGTGTGTGTGTGTGTGTGTGTGTGTGTGTGTGTGTGTGTGTGTGTGTGTGTGTGTGTGTGTGTGTTGTAATTTAGAGTCTTTCTTTGCATTCACAGGTGATGTAGGTGCGTTACCCTCCTGCGGTCCATCTGATAGTGTCCCCACAAATGCTAGCAGTGATGAACATATGCATGAGGTACAGGCAGGGATGTCAGGGGCTGAATCTGTGCCAACGGTTGCCATCCCAGCTATGTCCCCCTCTTCCCCGCACACAGTTCAGCTGCCAACACATACCGCATCAACAGTGGCCATAGAGGAAGGACAGTCAGTGTCTGTTAGCGTTGAACAGGAACATGTGGTGGCTACAGAAGGTATGTCTCCACACCATGGTGGCAGTGTACTGACTGCAGATGTGCCACACAGGCATGTGGCTGGTGCTGCTCGTAGGAGGACCTCTGGCAGACATGCACCTGCAGGACATAGCGCAGCAGCTGGAATCACCAGACGCATGTTCCAGACTGTAATGGCGGCACAGGCACGTGCTGAATGGCAGAACAGAGAAGGGCAGAGGATGCAGAGGGCTGCTATCAGTACCCTAAACAACAACATCCAGGCATTGGCAGGTGCTAAACAGCAGATTGCTGATGTTCTGGACAGGTGATTGGGTGACATGGTCAGAATCCTTGACCATGGCATGGCAATCCGCGAGCGTGAGCTGTCTGTGCTGGAACATCTGGTAGGGGTAAGGCATAGGCCACATGGACGTAAGCCAGCTACACCACCTAGTGCAGGTCAACATGAGCGTGCCACCTCACATGGCCGCTCCCATAGTGCCGGTAGCAGTAGCAGTGCAGCTGGTGCTGCGCTGTCCACACCAGGACACAGCAGGCCACGTGGACGTGGTCCTGGACATTACCGGCGGGGACACAGTTCCAGTGGCCATGTGTCATCAGACAGTAGCCATTCTGTACATCTGCCTGGTAGTGCCTGTGCAACCCGTGACAGGCACAAGGCACTTGGCCGTGGCCTGTCACAGTGAGCTGTACAACCTGGTCTGTGCAGTCTGGAGCTGTTGATAATACCCTTGTGTAGGCCTCACAAATGACAGAACTGTGTGCACACATACACGCACACAGCAAACACAACTGTAGGGCTCCACAACACCCACATGCATACGGAACAGACATGTCCAATCAAATCACTGGCCCTTACCCACACACATGATGTCATCCATTGGTGCAGCCTATGCCCCTGGCAAACAGTATCACCCTGTGCATATGATGAAGCCTGTGCTGCATCCCTGTCATCCACAACATCGGTGCAGGGATATGCTCAAATGGTCTGATGCACAGGGTGAACAGAATAGTGAGAGGTGTATCTAACATTACTTGTGTATGTATATTGATGGATGTCTATGTGGCATTGGTTGTGTGTGAATACTGAGAGATGTGTATGTGACATTGGTGGTGTACTGTCGACATGCACCAGTCATACCATGTAGTCCAGGTGCAGCATGCATTGTGATATGTTCACAGTATGTGTCTCAGTTACAACAGTAACAACATGTTGGTAATAATGCCCTGGTTCCCTCCTATGGTGTACTGGCATGTGCCTACAGTTAGCAGTGTTTGCAGTCCCCCATGTGTAACTGTGGAGTACTCACAGGCACGTATGGCAATATCAGCATGCTAAATGTACCCTCAACCTGACTGTTGGAAAGTCAAAAATGACACAGATGTCCGCACATATACTGCACCTGAAGCATGTGGTCAGTTGAACAGGCTACAGCAGACAGAGATGTGACATACATACCAGGAAACATTACAGGTATGTCGACATGGTGCAAGGGTTGTACACAGCGGTCTGGCCAATGATGATGTTAGAGGCCACTTGATAGCATGAGGCCACACTGTGTAGCAGTAATACCCTGTCACATTACAGGAACATGGCCACATTCACGGGGTATACAGCACTATAACGCACACCCCATAGTGTTGAGGTGAGGACCCTTGACTATGTGGTCATCACCCTTGCAGTACTTTGCACCCACACGACGTGGCACAGAGAAGGAACATGCACAGGTAGCCAGTACGGCTGGGACCGATGGCATCAACAGGATAGTAGACTGCATCACCATGAGGGGTTAGTCACCATGAGGTGTTAGTGATCCTGTTTTCACTGTATGGTAGCATACACCCTGACACCAAGCACCAAACAGCCATACATACATACATACATACACACACACACACACACACACACACACACACACTGTGGTGATCAGAAATTTGTATATGGATAGCCGATGTGTGTGATGCACCACACCTGCCGACATCATGCTTTCCACACTGCAGTATGTACAGATCTCTACAATGGTGTACAGGGATGTGTAACAACTGGGACGTAATCCCCACCATATGTGGCATATGTGGTCACACAAGCGTACACACATGGCAGTGCTGGGAATGATACACCTGCCATATGATGAGATGTTTGATAGACATGCAGCGGTATTGTCCGCATTATGTGTACAAACACTATGTCTGGCAATTGTGTTGCTATATGCACACGGGAGGATGTAAGTGTTACAGGTGTCATGTGACATACAGTTGGTAACACCTGACTGCTGTGTATGCGTTATGTCATCACCGTTAAGTAACAGTGACATAGCGTTTGCACATGGCATGGTAGGATGGCATGTGACACACATGTGAGCCATCCCTGGCACACATACATCTACACAGGTGGATCACCACTTTATGTACACACATCCCTCCATACGTGATGTACAACCAACCATACTGTCTGTATGTCACCATATACAGGTGTCAATGATGGGGCTGCATTGTGACTGCATGTTGTAGTTAGGTGCAGCTGTGTTACGGACATTGGCCACTACACATGCATGGTTGCTGCATGCACAGTACAGATTGTACATGTGTCTCCTGTAGCCATATTTGTATGCATTGCTATTGGTGGACATGTGTGTTGACATACATAACGCATGGACTATTGTATGATATCACAGGTGTCATGGGCGACTACTACAGGGGAATGTGTCCTCAGTCAACATTGCTACCTCCTGTACTGTGAGCATTCAACAGACATGGACCCACCTTCCATTTGCATGCGTATGATTGCTTAGGCCACTGTTCTGCATGGGGGGACAGCAAAGGCTAGCAATGTACATATGTGTTGTATGTGTGGTCCATGCACACATCCACTACAATCACATGTATGACATATCCATATATGTGTGTTAGTTGGTGTACAGCAACACTCATCTGTCACAGCTGCGTAAGACCCGGGGCCCCTGGTATGTCTTGAGCTAACCTGGTCATGTATAGTGGTATCATTGCAATGCATAACACCTGTTGGAACCCTGTCGGTACATGTGTACTCTGCACAGTTGCTGTAGACCTCTGTACAGTCCACTGGTCATGTGTCACATGGTGTTGTGGTAATGTATGGCTGTGTATTGCTGCAGCAATGACATGGTTATGTCTTGAGGGCTACAGTGTAGACTGCAGTGTGTACGTCTGTGATCTGCACCTGTGACAGCTGTGATGGCAGCTAAGTGTGTACTGGTCACTGCATGTGTGTGACTGCCCTGTGCGTGGGGACAGTTATACCTTACTGTGCCCTTCCATGTTTAGACTCCGTCTGCATGCAGGAAGGCCCACCCTGTGCATGGGGACAGTTATACCTTACTGTGCCCTTCCGTGTTTAGACTCCATCTGCATGCAAGACTGCCCTTTGCAACTGCTAAGTGTGTGAGCATGCCCAGTACGCTGTTGTGTAGATGGACACACAGGACAGTCCAAACTGAGCCCTTGCGTGTTGAGACTCCGTCTGCATGCAAGACTACCATTTGCAACTGCTAAGTGTGTGAGCATGCCCAGTATGCCGTTGTGTAGATCGACACACAGTACAGTCCGAATGGACGTGTATTACTAAGCGTGTGACCATGGCCAGTGACACCTTGTGTTGGTGATGTCCCTCTGTGCATGGGCATGGCCGTTGACATCCTGTATAGCCATGGTGGTCATCCAGGCAACAGATGTCCATTTTCAACGTCACGATGGATGCCTAACGAGTACACACTGGTTGACTATCTTGAAGGGTGTACTGTCTGTGGCGCATCCCGTGTCTATGTACTGTTGTTGTAGTGCTCTGTAAATCTTAAGCTGCCCCGATCACACCACTGCCGTGTGTTTGTCTACGTCTACCGTGGGACAATAATATGTCTGTATGCTTTCAGACTGATCACTCTCTATACAATCCCTGATAGCGTCCTTGTCTTTACGGATGATGACATGCACTTAGAAATATGCCTCTGGGACTGCTGTGTTTAGTAATCTCAGTAGCACGTTCTGTAAATGCGTCATGCTGTAGTGTGATAGGGTAGTTAGGTGTATGTTCGACTCCCAGCCCTGCCAAGTGTGTGTGTGTGTGTGTGTGTGTGTGTGTGTGTGTGTGTGTGTGTGTGTGCGTGCACATGCTCCCGTCTGCCTGGGGACTCAGTCATGCTTTTAGATGGCTCACACCACAGATATTTCCTACCGACGTCTTTGCCTTTGTGGATAATGACACGCACCTAGAAGTATGCCTCTGGGACTGCTGTGCTTAGTAATCTCAGTAGTGCATTCTGTAAATGTGTCATGCTGTAGTGTGATAGGGTAGTTAGGTATATGTTCGACTCCCAGCCCTGCCATGTGTGTGTGTCTGTGTGTGTGCGTGTGTGTGTGTGTGTGTGTGCGCGCGTGCCCGTGCACATGCTCCCATCTGCCTGTGGACTCAGTCATGCTTTTAGACGCCTCACACCACAGATATTTCCTACTAATGTCTTTACCTTTGCGGATGATGACACGGGTCTAGAAGTATGCCTCTGGGACGACTGTGTTTAGTAATCTCGGTAGCGCGTTCTGTAAATGCATCATGCTGTAGTGTGATAGGGTAGTTAGGTGTATGTTCGACTCCTAGCCCTGCTAAGTGTGTGTGTGTGCTTCCAGCTGCATGACAACAGTACATTGCTTTTACAGTATTCACTCTGCATAACATCCGTGCGGCGTCTTTGCCTTTGATGCTGCTGTCTGCAGGCTAGACTTATGCCTGTGTGAATGCTGTGATCTACTAATCATGGTAGCGCGTTCTGTAATGGTGTAATGCTGTTGTGTGGTACAATGGTTACGTTTGTGTTCTGCTCCCAACCCTGCCACATGTGTTGTGTGTGTGTGTGCATGTGTGTGTGTGTATGTATGTATCTATCTACATATATATATATATATATATATATATATATATATATATATATATATGTATGTTGGGATTATCACTCTTGAATGTGCTGCATTATCTGTACGTGATCACCTTGGATGTATGTACATCTGCTATGGCTCTGTGATAGTGCACATATTGTGTTCTGTAGTGATCGTGGGTTATACTTGTGTAGTGACCGGTTATTGTGTTGCTGGTATTACACGGGCATTGGAAACAATGTTAGTACAGCACCTTTGAATGGTCGTATGCACATCTCGGCAACAGTCAGCAGTGGTTATTACTTTGGAGGGTGAGTATAGCTCATATTCTTATGTAGTAACTGATAATTCTATGCAACTCAGGTTAACATTACAGACTCACATTTATCCACAGGTTGTGGTACAGATCCCAGGACTGTATGTGCATACATTGACAGGTGCAGGACTGGGTTAGAGTTGGATGCATGGAGGGGTGTCCATGGTCAGTAATGGCGATCTCTAGAGCCTGGCAGGTACGGTCTGTGACTGTCCCACAACCTCCTGTATATGGCTGACACATGCTGTATCTGTGTATATGCAGACACACACACACTTACCACAAACAGCTAGGGCTATCACATACACAAACCCATTGCATCACCATTGGGCCATGCGATAACCGTTGTCCCTCACACACACACACACACACACACACACACACACACACACACACACACACACACACACCTACGTGTAAATTGGATGGCTCAATGACAGCTCTGGAAATGTAACACCACACCCTGTGCATATGATGTCACCTGTGCCACCACCTGTGATGTGTAACATTGATGCAAGATCAGACTAACCTGGTGCTGATGCACACGGTAGCTTTATTCCACTGTATTGATGTTAGAATGCTGTTAACACAAAGTGTGTTACTTCCAGGTGTATATCAGCAGGCATGCTATATTGCAGCTATGACCATCAATTTAGCATAGTTTACAGCACTGTTAATTCTGATGATGTATTCTCCATCCATGTGCCATTTCACTGATGTGTGTAGTATTGGCAGCATGTGTGTCTGAGTGCGCAGTACGTGTGTGATGTGTGTAGTACACATGTATACATGCTTACAAATGTGTACACTGGCATACATGACATTACACGGGCTTCACCATTCGTACACTAGCTTACTCATTCTTCAACACACGCACACGGGCTAACACGTGTGCACACATGCTTACTCGGGCTTACTGGTGCTCACAGGCGCGGACACACTGTGGGCAGGTTTGCAGGTCACATCGGTGGTATCCATGGCGTACACCGTCAGTCTCCTGACTTTCCCTAGGATAGCTCATAACACGCCTCTTCCACTGAGTACTGAAAGCAAACATGTGACACTGCTCCAGTGAGATTACAGTGTTTTATACATACACACTCATATTGTCACCTATCTTCTACTCTAATAGTCCCCTTATCCTACACTACACTGTAGAGGCTTGGCCCATATGGCATGACGTGTTATGATTCACTGTCCTCAACCTCACTTGGATCAGATTGCCTACAAATGCTTCATTACATCTCTGACAGAGTGCTTCCACACATAACAACCAGTATGCAGTAGCCATGTTGTCTCCAGCTTGCCATTCATCTGCATGGCGTACTAACATCTAAATAAACCTATGTTTTGTATGTATATTATATATATTTGACTTGTTTTGAAGTGCAGCGTGTTCTCGTGGCGCTGCGCTATACTTCCACACTGGAGATCGGGGGAGGACAACTACAGTTTTATTGATATCCAATGGACAATAATGCCACTGGCCTTAGATTTGGACATTGGCATGCTTCTTCGACTGTATTCATACTTTATTTGCAGCTGTCATTGCACCATTTAGCAACGTGCAGAACGTTAGTCGCCTAACATCCGGGTACATTTCTGCACATAACTCTGCTCTTGCACGGACAGCTTACTGTTTCATGTATTGCATATTTACATAATTTGCATAGCTTTCACATATAAATGGGGTATGTTGCAAATCCCAACATTGTCCATGCAACGTTCGTGTTAAGGGCGGTCTTGCACGTCCCTACGGGTGTTTGCTGAATAGCTTGGCAGACATCTTTCCTTGCTGTACTCTCACTCTACTCATACATGCCGGAGGCTTTGTGTATCATGGCCTAGGCTTTGCTGTGTGCTATGTCTATTTGTGGTGTATGCATGGCTGTGGGTATGTCCCACTGTCATCATTTGTAAAGGTGACAGCCCTATAGGTACTTCATGTAGACTGCTGTGTCATTTGACATGTCAGCACATACCTGCGGCCAGTACTGAACTTCCTACTGCAGCGCTTTTCATACCTTCTGAGTTATCTTGCAGTCGATAATGCTGTTTCCTCAGACATATATCTGTTTCTGATCATACCTTTCAACCTCCTAGAGCAAAAAATCTGGACAAAGCCTAACATGATGGGGGGACAAATAGGGCAGATTTTAAATATTGCTCTTACAAACATAGATAGTTGACAGAATAATAGGTTTTGTATTAGTATGACTTTTCTGAAGGAGTTGGGGTCTTAAACTCAAATGTTTGTTATTATTTAATGACTTCACTTCTCAGGTATTTGCCAGAAAGGTACAGATTTTAAGAGGAACACACCAAACAAATGAGGCAAACATCTGTACATTCTGTGAAAATCTGTACAGTTGCGAGGTATGTTTCTGATACAGGATATCAATTTTCTTACACCAATACACACAATATATGACAGCATCACAGGCCAGATGCCATTACATTCTTATTGCAGGACACACCCACCCAGAGGGTTGTATTCCTCACAAAGGCCAACAGGTGCTTATCCACACTAATTATTCTATCATGTACCTTATGTGTACGCCAGTATTTGTGCTTTCCGTCAGTGGCAGAGCTCACGTATGAGTATGGGGGACTGGACACTGTATCGGTGACACTGCATGACACCCTGAGGGACACATGTCTTTTGAGTCTATTCACCTTCCACATTGACTTTCACAGGGCATACGTTGTCATTCACATTTGTCGAAGTACATGATTTTGACTTGTACATGTTTTGTCATTTGTCCTGACGTCTTTCTTCTCACCTGTCCACCTAGTATAACTAGTTCTGTACAGTTATTTAGGACGGGTTACCTTCATACCTCTCACCTGTACACATTATGGGTAAATGCCCTGAGGTTTGACCTATAATTTTGTTACATTTGTCATAATAATGTGCCTTTCTGGTAAATTACTGGCAAGGCATTACGGACTGTGAGGTTAGATAATAATGACTGACATTTCTATTTCATGATTGCTAACCCTCATAACATTTGTATTCCTGACTACGCCATTATTCTATCAATGTTCTGACTTTGTATATATAACCTGGAGAAAACAGCATTCATTTGCTATGCTGTGAGCAGATTATACACGCGCAGGCGCACTTGCATATCTTTATTGTGGGTTACATATGTTTAATAGATATTTGTGCTTACGTGGCCTTTCATAATTCTGACCGTAACAGTTACATATCTGTATTCCGGTTTACGGACTGATGCAAAACACACGTTCACCTTTACATATTTAAATGTGTGTACAGCATGAACACATTCATTACACTTTAAAGTTATATGTGCAGTGGTCGTAGGTCAACCGGGACTGCATTCACGTTGGCCGGATGCCGGAACCACTATTCTATTGGTGTTCTGCCTCATTGATATGCATACCCATAGTACTTAGCTACATCAACATATGCCTCACTGCTTCACTTACAACACAGGCATCCATTCTCCTGCTGGGAAAAATGCAGTACTACATATTACACATTCCCTATTGCCTACTGCTGTGGACCCCAGCTACATTGTTAATCACTCCAAGGATATGCAGAACACCAAGGCATATAGTCCTGGCACATACAGGTCTTTGATTGTCAGGGTGTTCATGTAGTGATCTGGGTTTAGGCTTGTCCGCCTGGTGAACGGAACTTCCCTGGCCGAGTTCAAATGTCAGACGAAGCATATGGACAGGGAGTTTCTCCCTATTATGAATTTTTACCTGTGTTTATAGACACAGGTGTTTGGGCACCTGTCAGCAGCTTATTCTGTTGGCAATACATATTATGGGTGGGGTTGTTACAGTCCATACAACACGGAGAGGGGTGTTCCCATTCACATTTGACTATTACCTGTATTCAGTCATACGGGGATTATTATTTTGGACATGAAGTGACTACAGGTATGCAGTTGTACATTACACAAATGTAAAGGGTTGTTACTGCAAATATGTACGGACTATACCTCTCAACCTCTTAGAGCACCAAATCTGTGCAAAACCTACATGATGGGGGGACAAATAGGGACACATTTTAACTATTGCTCTTACAAGCTTAGAACGTTGATAGAATACTAGGTTTTGCATTAGCATGACTTTTCTGAAGGATGTGAGGTCTTAAACTCAAAATATTTCTCATTATTTAGTGACATCAATCCTCAGCTATTTACCAAACAGGTGCAGATTGGTGCACACAACAACAATATGAGGCAAAACTCTGGTCATTCTGCGAATATCTGGACAGTTGAGTGGTATGGTACGGACCTCTGTAATACTCTGCTGTGTTCTGGCACAGCAGTAGCTCATCATTAAAGACTGAAGTCAGAACGTGCTGACAGAAAGTTGGGTTTCAGACTTCGTACTCCAGACATTAATGCCAATGTGCAAACTGTTATTCTATCATATTTCTATGTTTCTAAGAGCTATCTTTACAAATTGTCCCTGCTTTTGGACATTTGTCTCACTTGTATTCACAGCTCTGTCCAGATATCTTGCTCACACAGGTTGACAGGTATGGTCGGTCACGCCTGCACACAGTAAGTCACACTTGATCAGGATTATCCTGTTTATGTCAGTGTCTTCCTCACCCTCATGCCATTTGCCACTATGCGAATGTGTGCAATATAGTCTCCCTCCTATTCATGTCGGGACACGTGCGTCACGGGAAGGTGTTTTATCCTGGTTAGTAGGTTATGCATGACCACTTAGGGCTGGACAGTGTCATGGACCTCTACTGCACATTCTGACTTGTGTCCAGATATCTACAGGATTGGACATCATGTCGTCATACCTATTCTACTGTTTACACAGGTTAGTTATCCCATGAGGGATATCCCAAAAATTGGACAAGACCAAAACAAGTCAGATACAGAAGATTTTTGTGGCTTTACAAAAATGTGCAGGGGGTTTTACATGCAGAGGATACATGGTTTGCAATCCTGACACTGCCTAGGGTGACAATACCTACTACGTATGCGTAGGGGTCACTGTGTGTAGCTGTGTCTGCAACGAACCAGTAGGCCAAGTACAGCTGGATTTGGTGGACGTTCTGGTATGGAGGCGGATTGTGTGATGTGGAGGGTATGCTGGGTAGGCCATTATGCATCCAGGTGTGTTGCATTTGTTATGGCCAGTTCCATCAGGACCAATCTGTGGGTATGTGACGGTGACATATCTATACATTTGTATTGCACATTTCCATATTCATATGTTTATGGGATTGTGTTCTACACTATGGCCTGTCTGCTTGTCTTGCAGCTGTTTCTACATGTGTTTGTGTTTCCTTCCACTTCACCCGCTGCCCCCTTGTACACCTCCGGTTCACCTTTCTGCATATGACACAGTATCGCCTTTGAGGATTTTTACCATTACCCACCCACCCACCCCTCACACGCAAATTCCTCACACCCCATAGATCACTACTTTGGTTGTTGGCCCATGACACGGCCAGAGTAACACATTGACTACCCTACATGTGTCAGGTACCTTTATGGTTGTGTGGACTACCCTGCCTTGTTTGCTTTCCACATGCTATACCTCACGCACATAGGTACACGCCCATACTTCACTTTCATTACTTGGTTGGTATACCCGGGTACTACCCGTTCGACTGTGTCACATACAAGTTCGGATTATACCGCTGACTTCTGGATTTTGCCAGCCTGTTGTACTCATTGGTAGGATGGCACCTTTTCCTATGTCCAAGCAATTCCTTACACATATCCGACTGTTGTGGACAATGCCTCCCCACAGTTGACGGTTGTGTTTCCACCTTTTCAGTTAGCCACAGTGTGACATTTGTGGTGAACACAGCACATTTTACAGGCCGACACATACCCATGGTCAGTTTGGTAGATAGAACTTACAATCCTTGCCTATATCTAAGCTTATTCTTGTAGCATTTCAGTATCTTATTCTGTTTCTTATTACATTTATGTAATATACGTACAGAGAAAAACTGTTTAATGCAACTATTACATGATGTCTAAGGAATAATTATGTCCTATAATCTCTGGACATTTGCCATTTTTACAAGTTTGTGTCAGGACACATCTGCCCACAGAGGGACTGTCGCTCGCAAAGTAGGACAGGTGGTAATCGTAGTCCACGGTACGGACCATACTGTTTCTTTTGGCCTACATGTGTCCTTATTGTTGTATCTGTTTATATGCTCCTTCTGTTTTGTTTATATGCATATTCTATTTCCTATCACATTTGGTATGTGAAATATGGACATACCTTTTGTATGTGATTATTACATGCCTTGTGGGATATGATTCAGACATACTGTCACTACATATATCTACATTTCTCCTCGTGTATTTTGTTATGGACACTGCACAGCTATGTACCCTCCCTCACGTTATGGGTCAGCTGGTGACCCTCTCCATTGGGCTGGACGTACCTACTGGCAGCGCGCTAACATATAATACATTTCAATTCCACATGGTATAGCTATCAACACTACGGGCACACAGTTTTCATGTCATTTGTTCAAGGGTAGGGACCCGTTATTCCCTACTGTGCATTTGTGTTTGCTTCTTCATTTTCTGTTCGCAAGGACTATCTTGCATGCATTGCATACGTTTCAGTATCCACAGACACTGATAGGTGCGATTACAATATTCAACAGTTTAGGTTGCTCATCGACAGCCGACATTGACACGCCTCCATGCACAACTTTGATACGCCCCATGCACTCGCACACATTTCCTATGCACGTGGCTGTGGTGGCTGCTCTCCTTCATTAATATGCATATGGCGTGACTACTCCATATATATGCTGCACGGCCTTGCGCCAAGCTTCATGAATCCTGGGGCATATCTATTTTTTTGGCATGACACAATGCAAAATTCCCATAAATCTTACGCACCTATTGCTTCTTAACCCTTTTTCCTTGCAAGACTTTGCAGTTAATTCAGACTTACTCTCATGAATTCATAATCTTTGATTTTTATTACTACTTGCTTTGTTTGAAACAGGGTTACTAAAATCTATAGATTACAAATGTTCAGATGTTTGAGGTCAGTCTTGGGAAATTAACATTTGAACTTCAGTGCCTCTCAGATTTTCATTATGACTAAACATCAGCTGTCCTGGCCCTGCTTTATGAAAGGCAGATCAAAACAGATTGGAATAAAAAGACATGAAGCTAATGGAGAAGCTCATCTGATTTAATGAAAATTAGACAAAAAGTCCTTGATCTAGAATGGAGTGTTCATTGATTTTCAATGAAATAATCATAGTACTCCATCAGTTGTCCAGTATGGCAATGTTTTCTCAGTAGGCAAGCTACTCAGACTTAGGTCTAGTTCCCAGATGCGTGCTGTTCTTTTACATATGTACAGTTAGCATTGCTTTTCTCATTTTCTTGTGATTGCTTATGTTGGCATAAGGCAGCCAGTTATTTTTCCAATGTGGATGGGTTGTCTGATGAACTTTTAAATAACCTCTCCTTAATGCTAGCTCTGAATTGATGTATGCTGTTCTCTGAATTGGCATTTATTTTGGATGTTTTATTTTCATTTTTTTTTTCTTTTATTAGTTTGTAAGCCATGCAAACCTATTAGGTGAAGCTAACTCTCTTCAGGTGTAACCTGGTAATGTAGATCACAAAATGAAAGTCTTTCAGGGTGTTGGAAAGAACACAGATGAAAGCTATCAGAAATGTCAATGGTATGGAAGTAATGAGATATTGTGGAACCCTGAGGTCAGACATTGCATGAAGTGCATTATGTTTCTGAACAGATTCATGTATGGGAAATATGATGGGATAATCCTGAACTGGAAGTGCATGTGGAAAAGGGGAACACTGGTACCAGATTATAGGAACTAACTAGTCAATGGAATTCTGAAATCCTTACTTCACAGGGAGAAGTGCAAAACCATAGAATAGATAATTACATTGGTCATGGAGAGAGAGACTCTTCAAGGGCATTCAAGTGGGCATGGGAAGAGGGGCAGAATGGGTGGGAGAGATAATATAGGGGTGTAAATAATAAATGCACTTAAAGGGCAGACGGTGTAATCGTATTTTCACCTCTATCCATCAGACAGACTGAAATATGATAAAAAACAAATTAAACCAACAAAAAAAATGCATAACTGTAAGTACATCAAAAACAAAAATGCAGACAGCCACTAGCTCTAGGTATGATTTTTATTGAAAAAATTATCACTTTCGTCCACTTGTTATTGCAGACTTCTTCAGATTAAAGCACTTTTCCCATCACCAACTTTTAAGTCATTTTATAACATTACAATATTACTATTTATAGAAATTTATGTAATTTATGGAAGCATTTTAGTAATCTTAGAGGGATTGGTTGGTGCAGTGGTGCAACGGTAGTGTTATTCCCTCACAGAAAGAAATTCTCTGGTTCGATTCTTGGCTGGGTGCCTTCTGTGTGGAGTTTCCCACGTTACAAAGGCATGCCTCTGGAGCATTTCTCCCTGGGCCTCTGCTGAAAATTAGCTTGGTCCAAGTCAGACTTTCCCAGTTAACAAATGTTAAATAAATATTGTTATGTATAATATACTTTTACATTATTTAGTTAATACATGTAACGTAGCCATTCAACCACTAGAAAGCAGTGATGTCTTTAAGATTTCAAAGATGGTGATTGGAAAACTGTTTAATCTGAAAAAGTCTGCAGTAAACAAGCAGGTGAAATTGTTCATTTTTTCAATAAAAAAACATACCTGGAACTAGTGGGCATCTGTGTTTTTTTTTTATAATATGATATAATGTATTGTAACTTTTTTTCTAAACCTACATTAAGATAGTTCATGTCTTAAACACTGTACTGGGAATGGATGATCACAGGGCACACTGTACAATCAATGAGAAGTAAAGGATGATTAGACGATCATAGGATCATAGGAAGTTACTAGGAGGCTAATGGCCCTAGGGCCCTGACAAGCCTAGCTAAGTTCTACCCTTATTTCCATGATCAGCACCTAATGCCTGTGTCCAAGAGGACACAGATGGAACCCTCAGGCGTGAATTTACAGTTACCCATCCAATCGTCCAGACTGTGTTTGAAGAGGCCCAATGAGGTGGTGTATTTAACATGAAGTGGGAGTCTGTTCCAAAGGTGTGGTAACCTCTGGCAGACAAATATGTCCTTCCAGCAGGTTCTTTTAATGTCACATACTAGGTTAAGGTCTTTAGAGTGAGTAACCCATTTACCATTTGACTTGGATATGCAGCATTTCCAATAAAACAGGGTCTAAGATTGCCTTATACGTAAGGCAGAGATCACCTCTGAGTAGTCTGTATGAAAGAGAATAAAGTGACAGTAATTTCAGATGATCCACATATGACAGATGAGGAAGACCTTGAATTTTCCTTGTGAGGAACTTTTGTGGTTTCTCCAATTGCTGCAGGTGCTTAGCAAGGTACTTACCAAAATGGGCGCTGTACTCAATTATTGGTCTGATGAGGGAAGAATGTAGGAAGGTTATAACTTTTTTTTTCTGGAGGCAATGCCCCTACTTATGAGATGAGCAATATAGAATGCCCTTCTTACCACTGTGGAGACATGGTGGTCAAAGGTAAGCTTGCTGTCACACTGTTGCCAACTCTCTCACTACCGAGTGCATACTTAGGGTGTTGCTATTAATGTGGTAGTTAGCAGGAACATTGCTCTTTCCAAAAATGATGATAATACAATTTTTTTGCATTGAGTTTAAGGCTATGACTTTGGCACCAATCATTTGTTTGTGCAAGAGCCTAAATGGCTGCTCCCAGTTTGCAGTCATCAGCCACAGACCTTTAGTTTTTACTTGTACTTCAGAGAAATAGATTCCAAACAGCAGAGTTCCCAAGGCTGATCCCTGTAGAACACCACTGGTTACAGGTTTGCTGTTGGAAGTGGATTCCTCTACTATGACTATATATGTTTTATCAGTGAGTCAGTTAGCGACCTATCTAAGGATATAAGAGTTGATACCTAGCTGGGTGAGTTTGTCAATGATGCCTGAGTGGCTGATAGCACGAAAAGCCTTGGTCAAGTATAGGTAGGCTGTATGCAAAGATTTCTCCTCATCCAGGGCCTTAGTGACTGTCTTGAAGAAGTCCACCAGGTTTAACATCTATGATGTTTTGAGATCACCTATATCTTTGTTGATAAGGTCCATGATGATTCACTCCATGGCCTTGCAGATAAGGCTAGTCAGGTTAATAGGTCTATAGTTCCTGGGGTCAGTGGAAGCACCACATTTGTGCAAGGGAATAATGGTGGCTGTTTTCCATTCAGCTGGGACAAAGCCAGTGCTTAGACTATGACTGAAAAGAGTACCCAGTGGTGTTACCTATTCTTGTTGGAGCCCATGTAGGATGCAGCCAGGGATGTTATCAGGTCCAATAGATGCTGTGTTTTTGGCCTTGGAGAGGGTGTTTATAACCTGTTCTTTGGAGATACAAGGTAGGAGCAGATGGTAGGGATGTCATGGAGTACATGTGGTGGGGACAGGGGTGTGAAGTTTTCACAGAACCTGTCAGCCAATAGGTTAGCTATGTCAACAGGCTCAGTATATGTGGTATCATTAATTACCAGTTGGCCAAATATGGGCCTTGCCTTTTAGGTTACAGATGTAATTAAAGAATGCCTTATGGTTGTCCTTAGTTGAGGAAGCTAATTTGGATGCATAGTTTGCTTTGGAGGACTTTACAAGAAGTCTTATTTGCCTGTTTAAGCTAAGGAGGGAGTGTTTCCAGTGTAGAGCACTCTCTCGTACTCTTAGACTGCAATTTCTTCCTCTTATTGAAAAGCCTGTTAATGGCAGTTGTCCACCAGGCAAATGTGCTCTTCCTTGAAAAGGTTGTTTTGGTTCTATCAGGTATGACTGAGTCAATGCAGTTATACAGGTGTTTGTATAAAGCACTGGTGTGGAACTTGGCATTGTTGTCAATTCCATCTGGGGGGGGTGTGCAGTGAAACTATTTATACCATCCTGTAAGAGGTTATAATCTGCTTTGGAGAATTTTTTTAGTTTAGTCGTGTTGCTGATGGGGGGAGCAGGTGTGATAGTTACTTCAAATGAGACTGATTTGTGGTCAGATCTCATGGGGGAAGACCTCACAGTAAGGGTGCTACAGTAGTCCCCCATATTGGTAAGCACCAGATCAAGGATATTGACACCCTTTCTGGGGGTGTCAACCAGCTGGTCCAGGGCATTCAATTTAACAAAGTCAAGGAACCTTTGGCAAGTGAGTTTGAGCACGAATAATTTACCCAGTCAATGGATGGATAGTTAAAGTCACCCAAAACCATGGTGTTCAGATGTATCTTGATAGACTCAGTTAGATCCAGATAGGTAATGTGGGTGCCCTGATTCATGGAGGGGGTCTTGTAATTGGCAATGGCTTACAGAGGTGTCCTACCCTGTTGGTTAATTGCACCTGAAGTATCTCCAGGGAATCATAATGTTTAACCAATCTGGAGGTGTATTTATCTCTAATGAATATTGATGCACCACCTCCTTTAGTTTTCATGCCTTCAGTTTGTGGTCTGAACCTGTAGAAGGAGGTTTAACCTAGTATGACTGGGGTGCTCTCCACAGCCTTGAACCAGGTCTCTGTGACTGCACAAATGTCTGCATCTTCCAATGCAAGGACTGCTTCCAGTGAGTGCAGTTTCATGTTAAGACTACTAGCATTTAGCAGCACAGCCTTGAGGTTGATTTTAGATGGAGTATTTTTACATCAAGAGTTTTGTCCTTGAGACTCTGCCTAAAAAAGCACTATGGGGGTGGTAAGAGCCTTCGTTAGTAGCCAAAATTCCAGGGCTGATGGATGAAGACCATCTCTGGCAAAGCATCGAGGTCTAGTCAATCATGTCATCCCAGGCTGTTGGATCCCATTAGAATGACACCAAAAACTAAGCCATTTATCGAAGTCAATCATTTTCTCTTTATAGTGAGGCATCATCTTAGTTGAAGGTAAAATGCTGCTTAAAGTTAGGGACATACCTGCCTGAGACACATAATCTGAGAGCTCAGTTATGTCTCTCTTCATATAGTACATTGAGGTATGTCTCATGTCATTCTCACCTACATGGACCATGACAGATTATAACAGTACCTGTTGTTGAGAGACCTGAGTGCATGCATGGTATGGTGGATCCTAGCACCTGTCAGACAGCTGACTATGAGCTTCTCCTTACCTAGTCTGGTGAGAGGGACATCTGCGTGTTTCACAATGGAGCCCCCTATGACTAATATGTTTGGTTTTGCATTTTGCCTTTAGGGCTTGACAAGTGAGACACTGTTGCATGAGCTGTTATGTGTATTGTGTTCTGTAGAGAAAGTATTATGTGTAGCAGGCTTGCATTTGTTTTGGAGGTCTCTGGTGTTTAGGTATGGTTCTGGTGAGGAACTCTGTATATGTAGGTATGTGTGATATGTATTTGGGTGGAATAGGAGGTGAGGTGTGCATGCTGACAACCTGCTCATTGTCATATGTACTGACTGGTGTGTGAGAGACCATGGTGTCAAGGTTCTTAACATAGTTGCTGTCATGAAAGGAGCTACTGCCAGCCCAGCTATCTGGAATTTTGTAAATAAATATATGTCATTTGTAAATATTAACATGATTTATATAGAAGTGTAAGAAAGGGAGATATTGCCAACACAGCTGTCTGGAATTTTGTAAATGGTTATCTATCATCTGTAAATGTCAACATGCTTCATGTAAGATGCTTGTGTTACAAATATATTAGAACTGTATGCCATGTATATATCAAACTAGGTTTGTACAGACATGTGTGTTGAAAAGATATTTTATAAAGTACTGAGCTTAAAACTGGATCCACAAAGTGCCTTTCTGGAAGAGAACAGAAATGTACATACACTGTTGTAACAGTTTAAATGTATATATTTTAACAGTGGAAACTGGAACACAGGGGTTTAACTTAATTCCAGAAAAACGTAAGAAAAATATCTGTAATTAAATTACTTTATGACAGCAAGAAACAGGGATGTCTATATTTGGGAGCTCTCTGTGTTGTCTTGAAGGAGAAATAATTACTAGGGTTGAGATGTAAAATTGTCTTATTGTTTTATGACTTCTAACAGCTGCACATATCTGAACAAAAGCCCTTGTCTGGGTATTTTCACAGGTGGATGCTAAATACTGCATGCTTTCAGTAGTGGGAGTTTTACTTGGGATGGAGTCAGATGACAAGACATGATGTCATTCTGCAAGCTATATCAGCAGTAATATTTGAAATATTAATTTAAGAACTCTCTGAGAGAGACTTAGCATTCTGTTGTCTGTCTTGGACCTGACCAGAAGTCCCATTCACCACACATTTGCCTTGCTCTGAAGTAAGTTATTAAGGTATGGCAATTCTCTTAGATACAGTCAGAAATATAGTAAAGCTTGATTTAGATGTTTTTCTTTATTTATTTGAGACTGTCCTGCAATGTTGTTTTAAATATTTCCTGTGATTTTGAACTCTGATGTCACTGTGATTATATACTGAGTATGTTCTAGTTATTTTATTATTTATTATTAAATATATTTAAAACTTTCATTGTGGCTGATCTGTTTAGAGAATTTTAAGTTCTGAGAGTACTTGCATATTTATTTGGTGACACTGTGTAGACAACTCCTAATAGCTTTGCTCTTGGTCAAACTACCATTTGTATTAACAGTAACATTACACAGTAAGATTGGGCACCCTTTGTTAAGGGCCTTAAAATAGCTGACAAGGAGTGAGTTTTAGCAGGGGAAACTACCTTATAGTCTGGGCAGAAGGGGGTATAGCTATTAAACCTGTGCCAGCCTTTCCCAGGTGTGTGTGTGTGTACGTATGTGCGCGTGTGTGTGTGTGTGTGTGTGTGTGTGTGTGTGTGTGTGTGTGTGTGTGTGTGTGTGTGTGTGTGTGTGTGTGTGTGTGTGTGTGTGTGTGTGTGTGTGTGTGTGTGTGTGTGTGTGTGTGTGTGTGTGTGTGTGTGTGAGTGTGTGTGTGTCAGCTGCTTGGGCAGGGACATGAAGCACTGGTTGGACAGAGAAGGTGTTGGAGGTCTTGGCTTGGTCATTCAGCTGAGATCTCAACTCTATAGATGTGCCAGTGGAGAGTTTTACTGGGGATCTGGAAAATGAGGGAGAAACCATCCCCGGATTGACTGTGGTCTTTGTGCTCTTAAGGGAAATTGCACTTGATGCAGAGAGCTGCATCTGGAAATACTGTGTTTGTGCCTGTAATCCTCCCAGTGTACCTCCCCCACAGGTGCTAGTGGTGAGGATTGAGGATCCTTGATTACTGGTCCAATGGTGAGGCATCACAGTTGCATCTCTTGCATGTTGAGTTTATGAGGACTAGGAGTAGAGGGGTGTTGGGGAACACAAGGCAATTGCTACAATGCCTCAGGATGTATACGTTGACTAAGCTGGCTGGAGAAACTGTAAGAAATTGTCTGTCCATAGTGTTAGGTAAATTTATATGGTCAGGAAAAGATGTCACTCTTAAGAATGGCTAGTGGGGGAGAAAAGTGTTGGTACCTCTGAGGCTAGAGTTAGTGTCCTACCTGACAGTAGAGCAGGGCTGTGAAAGACCTCTGGAGGACTACAAGCAAATGCTAACGGAAAATTTAACAGGCAAACATTTTGTCGATAACCACCAATGGTGACCACCATTATGCAGCAGTGCATGATGGAACACTACACACAAACAAGTGTAAATGTAGGGCTTATATTAAACAAGAAATAACCCCGTTAACTCAACCTAGCCAATAAGGATGCTATCTCTGAGATTTAGTTCAATCGCCCCCGATTAGATGGGACCCACACAGCACTCTCCTCCCACAAGGGTGCAGAAGGGCCTTCACCTATAAGGATGGCTTGAATGTGATGCTCAGAAGTTACAAAACAGACCCAGAAACAGCAAACCTGGAACTGGGCTAGGCTACAGCTGAGCTAATGCAGTTACAGTAAAATGTGGCAAAAAAAAGTTTGGACAATTCAAGCAGACTGTAGAATGCAAATACAAATTAAAAGTGCAATATAAGAGCAAAACCAGGTACTTATTGTTAGTTGGAAGCAATGGATGCCTCAGATCTTTCAGTATCTCAGTGAAGAGCTGGTTTTAATGCTCAGGTGATACCAACCAGTCTAGATACAGCAAGTCTGAATCTGGACTATGCTATAAAATGCAGAAGTACTAGAAATTCAAAGTGCATAAAATCACAGCTACAACAGCAAAAGCAGTTTAAATAAAGCAGTCATTCCCAGCTTAACAAGGTGTAGGCCACACTCTAATGCCACAAGAGTCTAGACCACAGACCCTCCTAAGGTAAGGCATCTTTTTTTGGAGCCCAAGTGCTTAAGTCAGAACTAAGCACTTCAAAATAACAGACACCATACACCTTCAAACAGCAATTTCCAGCTTAGAAGGGTGTAAGCTAGCCTTTCCTGGTGCAAGACTTTAGACCACAAGGCCTTCCTAATGTAAAGTAACTGGTTTAGAACACCAGTGCTTAAACCAGAATAAAGGCACTTAGAATAACAGGCACTATAAGCCTTCATCAGCAATTCCTAGCTTAGAAGGGTGTAGGCCACACTCTCCTGCCACGAATGTCTAGACCTCAACTCTCCCAACATAAAATAACTGGTTTTGAGCCCAAGTGCATAAACCAGAACTAAGGCACTTTTAGAATAACAGACATAATGAGCCTTCAACCAGCAACTCCCAGCTTAGACGTCTGTAGGCTATCATCTCCTGCAACAAGAGGTTAGACCACAAAACTTCCTAATGTAAAATAACTTGTTTGGATCTCAAGTTTTGAATTGGAACAATGACACTTAGAACAACAGACATAATAAATTTGGGTTTGGAGCCCAAGTGCTTAACCCAGAACTAAGATGTTTTCAGAATAACAGATACAATGAGCCTTCAACTAGCAATTGCCAGCTTCAAAGGGTATAGGCTATCCTTTCATGTCACAAGAGTTAAGACCACAAATCTTCCTAATGTAAAATAGCTGGTTTGAAATCCAAGTGCTTAAACTGGATCAGATGCGCAATAAGCCTTCACCCAGCAATTTCCAACTCAGAAAGGCAGAGGCTACCCTCTCCTCCCACAAGATGCAGACCACAGACCTTCTTAATATAAAATAGCTGGCCTGAAGCCCAAGTCCTTAAACCAAACAATTACAATTTAATCAGGCTACTAATATGCATTAATAAATATAGTAGAATAAATACAACTGAACATGGTTAAGAACAAGCAGTAAAAACAAAATAAAGTAATAACAAAGGAAGAGACACAAGGACAGTAAAATGAGCTAAAGTGTATTTTTTTAAGTAGTAAGGGAGGAAACAGAAGATAATTCAAGGTTAAGAAACTAAAGGGGTGGGCCTTTCCAAATTATCTCACTGTACTCAGTAGAATAAGCTGATGCTATAGGACTGACCAATATCAAATTTAAAGTAGAGGTGGGCAACTCAAAAGCCACCAAGTTTTAAGAATACAACAATCAAGTGTAATACTGCAGTATATATGAAGGAGGGAACTGTGTCTGCAGGAGGAAAAATGGAAGAGATGAGGATAGCAGAACAGGAAAATTAGTGCTAGAAGTTGGATGTGAGACAGAGAATAACAGAAAGGTGATCAGCATCTACAGATATTTGGAGATAAGATGAATAAATGCTAAAAGTCTAGGAAAAAGGGATGATTGGGCGTCTAAATATGCCATAAATTGACATCAATGTCAGAAATGAATAGAGATTGTCATATCCTTTGCTGAAGCTGTTACAGACCAAAATGGAATGAGACCTATAAAGAAGGACAGTACACTGAACAAAGCTTTTAGAGATATTGGAGTGGTACAGTGCTTGGAAATGATAAGAGCCTCTTGGAGGCAATACCCACTCCATCATCTTTTTCATGCTCTATATCAAAACATGGGATAAAGGACTAGAAGCAGGAGATGAACCTACAAAAAGATGAGTTTGCAGAGACAGTTGAGGAGGAAACTGAAAGCACAGGCTGTCAAATTTTAAGAACACAATGAGGCAATAAAAGATTTGTGGCTTATTTATAAAGAAAGGGAGCGGGAAGAATGACATGCATGTTTCTCTGGTGATATAAAGGAAGGTGTAAAAGAGAAAAGGAGACTTTGTGCGGAAGTCAGGGGAGTAAGCGAGGAAGCTATGAAGTAAAATGAGGGAAGCTCACAAAATCATCATTAAAACCAAGGCAGAAAAGAAAAAAAAGAAAAATGGACAGACATATTAGGAATAGTCACAGACGTTTTTTTCAAATGCATCAAGAAAAGGATATGGTGTTATCAGTGACACAGAGGCATATAATCCTTAAATAGCAGTTTTGCTGCCTGATGGCATAGGGTGAGGGGAATTTGTGTGCATACCTATGGGAAAGGAATGTTTTGTATTTGGATATTCTTGAAGAACCGGTGGAGGCATAATTGGGAAGATTCCTAGACTGGGTACGTGGGAAAGACTCAGAAGGCATGAATTCTCTCAGGTCTTGGGAAAGGCACATACTCAAGCTGCACCCCATCTCCTGCTCAGAGTAACAAAGTGTCAGCATGCTGGGAAAGTTGAAAAGAGCAAAGAAAACCCTCACCAAGTCACAATACAGCAGCAGCTGTCTTGGCTCATCCTACGCTGTAGTGTTTGGCAGCTACGTACTGCCTATCTATGGATCAGGGCATCCACATACATGAGCTCTCCTGGTAAAGGATACCCTCCTCATTGTCACAAAAGAGAGCCTGCCAAAGTACATGGGAAATGAGCAAGATCAGATTGTAGGCACTAAAAGCATCTGAAATAATCAGTAAATTAACTGAAAGAAAAAGATACAGGACTGCTGTAGAAACAGTGGAGGGCACCTAAAGACATGTAAGACCAGGTTGGATGCTCATTGAATTCAGGTGATTGTTTTTCAGAAAGAACAAGTAGTAAAGAGAGCAAATGAAAACATGGTGGTAATGTTAGTAGTGTGAGACAATATGAAAGGTAGAGGGGAAAATTAACCGATGGAGCTTATGGAGTCAGAAAATATGGATTTTGAGCTACATATTAATGTAATGCATTTTATCAGATACCATAGCAAAGATCATGGCTCCATAGACTCAGCTGTAGTGCCAGTGGACTAACAATTGGTGTTGTTGACACCTTGCACTAAGCGTATGTCAAGAAGAGTGAGACCACAGTTGCTGATCAGCTAGTATAATCACAGTGCAAGGCAAAGTTTCATAAATAATTTAGCTGGAAGACATTGTAGGACATTTGTAGGGAAAGGGTTTTCTTTAATGAACACCAGCGTATGTATTATCAGTAGAAGAGTGATGACAGAGAGCAATCCAATTCTTGTTTAGCACATAAGGAGGAAGCTAGACTGAGGAAAGTCAGTTGGTAGGGTGAACTTTGACTGCAGCAAGGAATCAGATACAGCAGAGATTGGTCGGGAATCTAAAGGGAGCAGAGGATAATATAGAGTGGAATCATGAGAAAGGGAAGCCAATGAGAGAAATAAGTCTAAGGTCAATTTGGGGTCAAGCTTTTTTCACTGTGTTTGTGTTAGACATGACACTGGGATGGAAAACAAAGTAATCCTGTTTGGAAATTATGTCAGAAGAGAGGAGATGGTATTTCATAAGTAAGTTAACCTGATGCATGACCTGGTTAGATTGCTGTAATCTGCAGGTTGATAAAAATCTGAGTCTCAATGCTAAGAAGGCAAGGCATTGCACTTTGGTAACAACAGGCTATGCACTGCATGACATCTACTTCTAGAGACCCTGAAAAGAAGAAAAGATGAGAAGAGACATTGAGTGGCTGCATCATTCAAACTAGAAGATGCAGGATAATTAGCAAGACAGTAGCAAGGGCAAACAAGATACCTGCATGCATCAGCTGTGCAACAGCTGAAAGAAAGATGAGGTCATTCTGCTACTGTAAAGGGCTCATGTGAGACTCCACATTGAGTTCTGTTTGGTTTTCTGGTATGACTCAAAGATAGAAGCTAAAGTGATTGAAAATGTGCAAGATGCAAAGACTGATCTATGAGGACAGACAACAAAACAAGACTTGTATTTTAGCAGACCAGAGACAGAAGTGAAGACATGGTATTGGCATTTAGCACAATAAGGGGGTAAAAATGGAAAATGCACTTTCTAGCAAGTGAACTGAATAAGATAAAGAATTTACAAACTGAGAACTGAACTTGACAGATGTGGGATGGATATAAGCAAAAGCATTTTCACAGAGAGGCTATTAGAGCATTAGAATACATCATCAGTAGTTTACATCAGTGGGGGCAGGGGATTCAAAATCATGATATTTATAAAAAGGAAGAGGGGTTACAGGTGAGAGGAACTGGTAGCTGCATTTAGGTTACTTCTACTGTTTAGTTCTACAATTAGAAAAAAGACATACTGTGTCTTCTTCCCTTGGAGATTCCTCTTTGTTTATATATTTGAAAGATTGGAGGTAAGGGGAATTTTTGTGTGGTACAGAAGCCTTGGCAAGAATGCCATTTAGTTGACTTGTCATCTCTTTCAGCCTGGAAATATGGGAAGTGAAAAGCTCCATAACTCAATAATCAAAACATTAAAATGTGGAGACCCCTCTCTCTCTCTCTCTCTCTCTCTCTCTGGGGCTGTGTCTTAGACTTAAAAAGTTATCCCTAGATACTATATTCATTCTTTAGTGGTTTTAAGATTCTACCTTACATGCCAGTCTTGAGGAATGAAAAAAAAACTGAGTCACATGTCAGATTTAAGAAATAACCCATGCCTGGGTGTGGGTAATGCTGGATTTACCCATGGTTGGCGTGGTTTGGTCATGAGGCTGATGCCCGAGTGGCCAAACAAAGACAACCGTGGGTAAATCCAGCACTACACACACCCAGAAGTGGGTTATTGCTATTATATAATGACATTATTTAAGAAACAAAATACTTACTTTTCTTAAATAATGGCATTGTATAATGCCTCTGTGCTGCCCTTCCGCAGCTGTCTGGTATTCTGCGGCAGTTCTAATGTACTGCACATGCGTATTCTTACGCAGTACATCAGAGCTGTGGGTGGAAGCAATGGAGAAAGCAAGATCTCCGTTGCTTTCTAGAAAGTGTATCACTATGTTAAAGGAGTTTAACATAGCGAGACAGCTTTAAAACAAGCAACAGAAATCTTCCTTTCTCCGTTGCTTTTTTTAAAGCTGTCTCGCTATGTTAAACTCCCTTAACATAGCGAGACAATTTCTAAAAAGCAAAGGAGATCTTGCTTTCTACGTTGCTGTAATAAAAAAAAAAAAAAAAAAAAAGACATACTAATGGAAAAAGTCAGAGCGACTGGACCTTTTTCCATTAGTATAAGTCTGATTTACAACGTGCACGCTGACCAATCAGTGTGTACATTTTCGAACATTAATGGGGTGGGGGTCATTGTATAATAATGGTTAATATATAGACCAAAGCTTTCATTTAAGCAAACATACATCCTAAGATTAAAAGGCATGACATGACATTTTCCTAGAAAAAGATTTTTTACCTACTGTAATTAAAAGTTGGCAGATAGACAGGCAGAAATTCTGAACAACATGTTGAGCTGTTTAGCTCAGAGAGTTAAGGCTATGAGCTGTTAATAACCTTCACTTTCTAGTATTAGTTTTGAACCCCTTAATTTTCTCTTGCAAACTGTTTTATTCTGTACAAGTCACAGTTATCCCTATCATCTCTGAAAAGGACTACTTATTTCCAAGGGCTTGCTGAGTTAAAAAATAAATAGAAAAAAGAAAAGTTATGTTGACTTATTACAGCTAGATCCTAAAGATTTTCAGTTCTATCTTTAGTCTGTTTTGTGCAATCATAGCCACCATGGGTTAACACAAGCATTTTTGGCAGGTTGCCAAGCCAAATGCTCTTACTTTTATATTGGAAAAAATTTCAGTATCCATAAAAAACTAACAAGTCTCCACAGCCTGCTAATACATGTCACAAAAATCAGAATGAACAAACCATGCAGCAAATAATCATGCTTATGAAACTTAGGAACAAGTAAAGTGATATCAAGCAGCTGTGGGTAGCCTGTAAGACACTAGATGGGATATGAGGGTGAGAAGGTGAGGTGACAGATTAGTGCTAAAATAACTGGATTCAAATATGGAGAATCTAAAGTGGTTTATATGAGGGAAGGTCCTTTGAACAGTGCTATCACCATGCAGACCTGTGGCCACATTCAAGGACAAGAGATAGAATAGTCAGGTTAGTTAATGCAAGCCACGTCTTTTTCAGCCATAGTTAAATACTGAGGCTCCCTAAAATGTTCCAGTCTAGTAAGGGCACACTTTTTGCATACAGCTGTTTTTAGAATTTTCAGTAAGGCTGCAAAGAGATCCTACCAGCTGAATTACAACAATGAGCTTGAGTATTTGTACTTAAAATGTGCAATGGCCACAGAGGTAGCTGTGCTCAGGATGTTGTCTTTATATTACGGTGCAGGAACCTCAGAGTTCATTACCTTATGTTATGAGACCATGGGGTGAATTATCTTGCATACTGAGTGAAGTAGGATTGCCACTCACAGTAAACAAAAACTGAATCATTCACTTTGCTTTCTTTCAACCAATTTTTGAAGAATTATTATCGGCTAAAATAAAATTAATCTAACTGAAAGGACTGTTGTTTGAGGATTACATGTTAATAATTTCTCTTTTGAGTGAACAGATTATGACTTCTTGATAGTAAAAGATGAATTAGTTTATTCTCACCCTGTCTCATATGATACTGTATTTTTTAGATTGTATTTGTCTAATGATGACTTCAGTTCTCAGTAGGGACTCGTTTAAATTCAAACATTTTGTCAGCTATGTCAGTGATGCCTGATTTACTGAGTTCCCTGTATCTCAATGCAGTTTGACAGGCAGGACTTCTATCAGATGTGCTTGCAGAGAATTTGGATTGTTCTCTGTTTTTTTGTTTTTTTTTAGTTTTTTGCTTCTCCCCTACTGACCCTGCTGTGCATCTGGTTGTTTCATCCTGGCTTTCATTCTCACGCCTAATGCCATATCACATTCTGGCACACTTTAAACGAACAGTCACAGGGATTTAAATCATCTTAAATCCAGTACAGCAGACCACTCAAATAGATTTTAGTGATTAGTGACTGATTCTCCACTCTCTAGGCTGGCTAAAGATTGGGTGATAATGAGCTATCTTTCAGGTGCCAGAATATCTGTTATCTTAAGGGTTCCTAAGGCCCTTTCTACTAACAAATATAACAACAATATAGTGGTGGTGATCAATGTAGGGTTGAATAGGTTGGAATGCAAAACCCTGAACGATATACAGAGACACAAGCCAGAATGATATGCAGAGACACAAGCCAGAACTTCTCCATTTATGTCACAAATGCAGGAAAGATGCTGGTCCTGGGCAGAATCCTTACTTTCACTTACCAAGAATGATGCCTATGCACAAAGACAAAATAATTGGCTTTGACAATTGGCTCTATGATAGGTGTCAGTTGAGGGGGGTTCCAGTATGTGATAGCATGGGATAAGATGCTCAACAGTCCTACATTTCTTATTCCAATACTTCTGCATACTGGCTACACCCTATGGTGCCGTCCATCCTAACATAACTAACATATGAAATTCAAAGCAGAATCACATTCAGATGGCCTTGCTATATATGAGAAATCATAACAGTAAAATGGATGGCCCTGAAGCTCTCCTGAACTTGGAGTGCATCCCTGTCTGTGTAATTGATGAAACTTGGCTTAAATCTTCAAAAGGTACACCTTTCATATTTGTGTTTTGTATCTACCATTCCTTCAGATCTTGTGGCAGCTGTGGTATATTTGTTAATGGTCATATTACCTCTAGGCAAATTCTGAGAGACCCACAGATGGAATTCATTGAACTCCAAATCACATTAAACAGGACTAATTATCAGTTTACAGCCTATTACAGTACACCATCTATGTCTCCTGAAAATCATTTAAGGTTTCTAAATTTACTCAGAGAAATCCTTTTAAACAAGAAATCTGCTATAATGGGGATATTTAAAACCCATCAATAAACTGCAGCAGCTATACCTGAAATGTAACATGCACTCCAAAATACTTAAATTTCATCAATAAATACTCACTGAACCGGATTGCTAACAAACCCACTAGAGCATGTAATATTCTTAATTGATCCTAACTGCTGTAGCTTTTTCATGTTCTGTCCCTCTGGTATCTCATTTTCATGTTGAGTCAATTATAAACAAGTGATCTTCACCTTTAAAATATTTAAACCTGCAGATATCAATATCTTGGAAATCAAGGATTTCAGATATACAAATCGCATCGAATTCTGTGATGAAGTTTCAAAATTTACTTACAGCAGCATAACTCCTTAGTGTCACAGCACTCAGTTTCACCAAGGAGTTCTATGCCTATTTAGATAAATGTGTGGAACTAATAGTCTCAACCAGATTTAAATATAATGGGAAATTTGAAAGCAAACCACCCTAGTGGTCCAGGGTGGCAACAGGAATAAACTCTACAATAACGGAAAATATATCTTTAAAGTCCATAGCAGATCAAAAGACCTCCAGATCAAGCATAACATCAAGAAATTGACTAAGAACCTAAAATATACTATTCAGGCTACTAAGACATCCCATGACCTTATGTATGCATCTGAAGTTAAGGACAATTACAAATCCTTCTTTGATTACATTAGAAAACTAAGAAATAACACATAACATTGCTTTGGTCTTATTCATAATGGCATCCCCTACTCTGATCTTTTAGATATTGTCAACATACTATCAAACAAATTCAGTGCAAATGTCACCCTGGAGATGGCTATCCAAAGCTTTCAGACCTCGAGTCATTATGAAAGAATATGGACTGAAAGTGTTCTCCAGGACTAAAACTACTTCTTCTGTAGGAGCTCATGATATACCTGGATGTTTAATAAAAGCTACTAGACAATACCTGGCAGAGCCCTCTTTAAACTATTTAACATGAGTCTAGCAAATGACTTTGTCCCTGTGTCTTAGGGCATGGCAGTACTGATGTCACTCCACAAGGTTGGCCCCCTACTGACCCTCAGAATTTAAGGCTCATCAGTATGATGAGTCTTATCTACAAATCCACAGAACATATTTTATTCTCCTGATAACCTATGACATTAAAGATCTCATTATACTAAACCCACAGCAGTTTGGCATTGTCAGGGGTCCAATTCAGTTTAAAGAATCTGGTTAACTTTTTTGCAAAGAGAAACACAAGCTGTTGACAGTGGTTATGCAAGCCACATAATATTCCTTGATCTGTTCAAGGCCATTGACATCATCTCCCTTACTAATATACGTAATGAGATTAATGTAATATAAATAGAACCCTATGTCATAAGATTGATAACAAATTGGATAAAGGACAAAATACACAAAAGAGTGGGTAGTAGGCGCCTCATCAGAGAGTATGAAGGTGACCAGTGGAGACTCACAGGGCTCCATGCTGGAATCCCTTTTATTTGGCATTTACTTTTCAGATCTCGAGAACATGAAACAAGACCTGTAGCTAACCAAGTTTATAGGTGATTATAAAACAGAAATCATTAGAGAGAGGTGAGGACACAAAACTGCATTGTCAAGCCAATTGGACCAAATTACTTGCATCCAGTAGACACATGGGCAAAATGGAGAGCTGTGTATGGGGTGACTTTTTTTGTTTATTTGTTTTGGACAGGTGCCCATTTTTTTAAGGTGTGAGTGGAATGTTGAGGAAGGGAAATAGGTAAGTGTGGCAGAGGTAAGTTGGGTAGAAAAAGATGCATTTTCAGACAGACAAGACAGACAAGACAACAGACTGGGGTAGTGTGTAACACATGAGGGGGGTGAACACCTTATAGAGGGAGGGTTTTGTGGAATCCAAGTCCTATGTGCCTCCAGATGGCAGCAGCATGACTCACATCCCCACTCATGGTACTGTTGGCACTTCTCCTTCAGTACCGTGAGGGTGGCAATGCTGGAGGTTGCGCACTGGGGCGAGGATGCCTCACCAGGTTGGTAAGCATGCCCTCAATCCGGCACAGGCAGTGGTCAAACCCATAGTAGACTATCCTACACAACAAGACCGGCAGCTCATCCAGGGTGACAACACCCCCTACACCACCACTCCCAGAGGGGGCCGGAACCATGCCATGGGGCAGTACTACCCAACCACAGGTAATGCAGGGGCAGCAGAGGGGGCACCACCAGTCTTGGTCTCAGATATGCTGGGACCCAGTGCCATGGCCAGTTGAGACAAGGTAGGGGGATCAGCCAGAACCATCCTTCCTTGATGTGCTATGGTGATAGAGGTATAGCAATAAGTTAAAGTTAGGAATAACCAAACCATTGTTAGTATTAACAAAATAGAATATCATTTTAATTAACCCACATACATAGCAATGTATATTATGTGTGATACAACATGAAATAACAGAACAGTCAGTATGTTAACAGTATGTCAGTAACAAGTAAAGCGTAATGGCAACCACACAGTTAATTTAACATTATATGTTAATATGAATGCATAATAACACATAATAATAAACCACATTAGGCAGACAAAATGGTTAATTTAACAAGACATGTCAATATGAAAGCATAACACATAACAATAGTAAACCACATTTCCCAAAATATAGTTATTGTAATAGAGTATGTTAATAGTAAACCATAATAATAAATAACAAAAAGGAATACATGAAGATAAGGGGGGGGGGGGACAGTCCATTAGTGACATGACAGATTATATCTCTGAAAGCAGTGCTAATATTTACTCTACAGGTATGTATTGTCAGTTTTGTGTACAGTGACTACAAGTCTCCTATAGGTGATATAGCACATACATACCTCTCAAGCTGTTTGCATAGGACAGTATTGACCAAGCAATAACAAATGCAGGTACACAACTAGACAGAACAGTTGCACATCATGTGGACTTGTATAACAACCAAGGTATTCTGCAAGCAGATTTGGTAATACTTTGCATTCCAGGTAATCATTACTGTAATAATCCTGTGAGAGACAGATTATGCAATATTAATTACAGTATGAGAAATCATGACACTTCAGAAGCATGTTTGTGTACAGTACAAGAACTAGACAGCAGTCATTCCTTAGTTGCAAGGCATGGGAATAGAACCCAACAGCTGTGACTGCAGGGGACATCTGCAAATAATGCTATAATTGATTGCAGCAACTTAGTACAGACATGCAAGGAATACAGCCATATGGGAAGTAGACAGATTTATTAATGAATTAGCAATGCTGGTGAACACGTTATTCTTACTGATATTAAAACTCTGTGAAATGTAAACACAATACCTGCCCATAACATGAGCTACCTCACACATATACCTTCTGTTCCCTGGGGAGAGAGAAAATGTGAGCATTACGTGACTGATAGTGGGTTTGGGATTACCTTCAACCATTCTATCAGTTGAGCAATGCAAGTTATAGGACATTCTTTTTGCATGCTAAAACTATTACAGTGTTATAGTTGACTGCAGTGACAGCAGAACACACATGCATGGAATACAACCGTAATGCATATATTAATACAGCTTTATTTTATAATCAACACTACTGGGGAACACTTTTTATTGGTACTGCTTTGAAATATCTGTGAAGTCCACACACAATGTTGGCTCATAACATGGGCCACCTTACCCATATACCTTTTGTTCCTGGGGTGGGGGGAAAATGACAGCATTATGTGACTGGTAATGGCCAGGAGAGAACCTTGATCCATACTATGGGTTTAACCATACATATTACACAACATTCTTTTTGCATTCTAGAACCATTACAGTGTTATAATTGACTGCACTGATAGTAGAACATGTATGCATGGAATAAAGCCATACTGCATATATTAAAACAGCTTTATTTTAGTATCAACAATGCTGGTGAACATTTTGTTTTGTTATTGCTTTGAAATATCTGTGAAGTACACACACAATATCTGCCCATGGAGTGTGCTTCCTCACCCATATAACTTTATTACCTGAAGTAGGAGGAACAGAGAGCATTATATGACTGATATTGGCCAGGAGACAGCCTTGGACAGTACTATGAGTTAAACAATACAGTTTGCGGGCCATTAGTTTTGCATTCTACAGTTATTACAGTGCTACACTTGGCTGCAGAAACCTTACCATAGATAATCAATGCATACAGCTCTACTGCCATGGTTACGACAACACAATCCTGCTGCACACCATTGTGCTTACTGTTATTGGTATTGTTTATTGTTTATTGAACTTCAGTTGTTATTGTTCATTTATTGCACTACAGCTCTAATTGCCCATAAATTTCACTGCCATTCTACTTGCCTATTTATTGCACTACAGTTTTTCTTGTGCATACTTTATTGCAGTAAATGCTTTACTCTTTCTTGCATATTGCACTGCAGTTAGCATACCAAATCTGTACTTACCATGCTTATGGTGCAACCTGGCCAGGCGCCTTATATGGGACTTGACATTGCGAGCCGTCTCAGCTGCAGCTGTTGGGAGAGAAGCACACCATTATGCATACCAGTTTTGCAGACATTCAGCTTGCATTTGGGTAAGACAGAAGAAGACATACTTGCATACTTGTGGAGCATTCCCATCTCTACCCTCTTGGACCCAGGTGTCCAAGGTTCCCCACTTTCTCCTTTTCAGGTCATCATAATGGTAATGACACTGATCACATGTGCAGGAGATACCAGTAACACTGGTGAGTTCTCTGGCCAAGCAGTCCCAGGCCTCTGCCTCACACTCTGAGCCCTGGAATCTGCTGTGCATCAGCCAGGATACATGGTTTTGTACCAGGAGCACAACCATGACCCTGAACTCCTAAATACCCCATTTCTGCACCTGAAAGCACATACCTTCGCCAACACCACTTGCCATACCAACAGTTGATTGAACTCCAATGAATGATGAATGATGCAGACTTCCCACCTATTGGCTTAATATAGGCTGTTTTCCCACCCTTACTTGTCATTGAGCAACATTCCAAAAAGCGCCACATTGCTTAGCACCATGCAAACCAGCTAAGCAGTGCTGGACAGCACAAAAACTTGCAGAACTGTGGTTTTAGCAAAGCTTAGCACTACCCAAACATTGGCAGTCATTAACATGTTTATGCACTGCTTAGCATGAATGAGCAGTACTTAGTGGAGTGGAGCAGTACCAAATTTCACAATACTTTTATTAAAGTATAGAAAAATAGTACATTCATTTACATACACATGCTGCCTGTTATGGACTTGAACCCAGGACCTACTACAAATAAGGCCATAACTCTACCCATGTAGCTAGTTGTATATTACATAAATGGTATACCTTCACATATACTACTAGGCTACCTGTTAGTGTTGCTGAGCACCACACCACACAAACACGCTTAAACACACCTATAAATAAATAATTAATTACATCTGGTTTCTATTTTTAGATGTCTGGCAGGTGTCAACTATGTATGCACAAGCTCTGCTTGGCTCTTCTGCTCTCTGCACTGTGCCATTCAAATAGTAATTAAAAAAATAAAAGAAAAAGAAAAAAAATGAAAACAATTAATTATAATAATTAATTGCATCCAGTTTGTATTTTTAGATATCTGTCAGGTGTCAGCTGTCTATATGTGAGCACAACTTAGCATTGCTGTGCTCTTTGCTGCACCATGCAAACATGAATAAAAAAAAGAAAAAAAATTAAAGATCATAGAAATGACATATACATTTGACACACTTCACAACATTACAAAAGTGGTGGGGAGTATTACAGGGAGCCTCACACTTATCTGCAGCCACAAGTAGCCACTATAGCTCTCCCTACCCTGATTTAATATCCCTGTTCTTCGGCTCTCCCTCGGCAGCACGCCATCATTAATATGCATTGCCCTCTCAAGGCAGAACCATGGCCGTGTTCAAGGATACTTTAGAGCCTACAAGGATTTTATTAAATCCCGAGGATTTTGTTTATCTGTTCATTTATTTATCTGTTCCATTGCTTTTGGTTTAGACCTTTGTTTCTTTCATTTTTACTGCATTTGTATGTTTTGGTGTTGATTTTTATGTTTTTTAAGGGTTTCTTTTTTCATGAATCCAAATAAATCTGCAACAACTGCACTAAACTGCCAAAAAATCATATAGAACACAGAGAAAGTTTCCTGTGTTATGTTATATACATTTATTTCAAAAAGAAACACAACAGTGTAGGCCCATAATGCTTGCAAAGGAAACATCAGTACTTCACTGTAGAACTTAATCATTTCAGGCAACTTCCAATTTTATAACTATATGCCTTAGAATTTTAGATTTATAGTTTGTTTTTTTTTGTTTTCTTTTCTTTCTCCCTTACAGTTGTTAGTTATGCCTTTTTCACACGTTGTTTTATTTTTCTTTTACAAAATAGTCTAATAATTAAAAGTATTGTACAGATATTTAAATATAAATTTCTGAAAAAAAAAAAGATTTAAAAAATAAAATACATGTTAATAAATATTTGATAATTTTCTTGAGCCTCATCGATTGCTTGATTTATGTATGTATGTATTTATTTATTATCTTTTTAGGTCTGAAGACAACATGAATGTACATAAAAACAAAACATGTGAATAATCATGAAGCATACAACATATAAGAATAAATCCAGAATCAAGGAGTCTTGGAACAATCATATGCTTGTTACAAATCCTTGTCCTTGTTGCAAAGTTCTGTGCACAGAGAAATGTCAAGAAATGTATGATTATTTACAGTATATACAAAGAGTCCATTTTGAATTTCAGCATTTCAGGAAATATACAGGACAACATTTAGGATAACAAAAGTACAGTTTTGTACCTACCATAAATGTAGATGTTTGAGTGTTCACACTGCTGCAGTCATCACACTTGGGTTATCCTGCTGTCAGGCGGTCCCGCAGTCAGCCAGAGTTCCAAAGTCTAGGTCCAGCGTCGGTTTCTGTCACTTCTTACCTGACGTCAGTACGCCAGGGGTATATAAGATGCATCCGACGCCATTTTCTTCAGTTTTTCTTGCCCCAGATGTCAGGTGCCCCCAAGTAGGTAGGCAATACATATTGCTAATAACAATGAACGATGACTGAAGTGAAAAATGGAATGACCACAATAGCAGATAGTTCTTAGCTTTCTTCCACTTTAATAAATCGTGGACTTCTTCAGAAAAACCAGGACGCCTCCCTACATCCTGGTTTTATATCCATTAAACAGGAAGTGATGTAAAAAACGTAAACATAATGTCTTACATTCATATATAAAATTATTTCAATTATAAAACATTAAAACATCAAAATGTCATAAATACAACATATGATTATTCTCCAACACACTAAATAATGCCTTAAAAAAGGCATACTTGAAATCATTATGTTTTTGTTTATTATGTTAGTTTTTCTTTTTTCCTTTTTCTTTTTTCTTAATTTTTTCTAAAACATAACTTGGACTACCAACGATGCCTTTATTTCATGTAATTTTATAATTTTGTTTGTACATACCATACTCCCACTAGAAAATCTATTCAATACTAGTGGCAACTTATACTAAATGTTACCTCATTATTATAATATAATGGGTCGCTGTCTAATGAGAGCCAATATCTTGACAAAACTAAGTCTGTCAAATGAATCTCCTTGTATCATGACATAAAATGGATCTCACAATAACCCCTTACATGAATAATCTGAACTCCTAACTACCCCCTAAATAATCTACAAAAGGTGAGACCACTAGGTGTGGACAAGTGTGTATGATGTCCCAAGAGTCTCAAAAAAACGACCATGCATGTGAACAGGACTGATCCCACCATCTAAATGAAGTTACCAAACCATAAACCTGTGTTACACCCATAATGTGTCAAAAATGAAAATGAAAATGAACATAAAAAATTGTTATTTTCTATTGTTCAAAAAACATTTAATGTTTATCCCTTCATTTAATCCTGGGGGTTCATCAGCCCCTAAGCATAGCTGCCATATTGACTCTTTTGCTCCAATTTATTATTGAGGTCACCCTTGAGTAAGCATTTATCTACGTGGTCCAAAACAAAAAATTCAAACTTCTTGAAATCTACGCACTCTTGTGAGTGTCTTGCCAAAGAATTGTTCCTATCACTATTCCTAATGGCCAAATTATGTTCGTAAATCCTACGTTTGAGCATTCTTTTTGTTTTCCCCACGTAGTATCTATCACAAGTAGAACAAGTGGCTAAATAAACCACGTATTCACTATTGCAATTGAAATACTTGTATGCCCAAAATGTCCTTTTTGTGTGCTTAATTGTCACAAACGAAGTGTTAGTGATGAACCTACACTGTCTACAATTCTGACAACCAAAGGTTCCCTTCTTTTTACTGATGTCCCTGTTCCTTACCTCTCTTTTTGTGTGATCTAACTCTAGCATACTCTTTATATTTGTGACATTTTTGTATGTGAAACATGGTTTGATACCTACACAAGCCATGAGATCTCTGTTTCCTAAAATGATACCCCAATTTCTTTCTATGATACCTCTAATATTTTTTAATTGATTAGAAATTGGGAGAGGAAACGCTAGATGAAAATCTGATAGATCATCTCTGTAAGGGGTGACACCTATTGCTACTTCCTCCATGTGTCTCATCCCATTGTTTGACAGAATGGGCCTTGCTACTCCATTACGAAGTCCTCTGACTTCATTTTCAATCCTCTTTAACATATGTTTTTTGTAGCCTCTAGCCAAGAATAAGTTTCTTAACTGCATTAACTCTTCTTGGTAGATGTTGTCCTCTGATGTTAGTCTACTAAGTCTAATTATCTGACCTTTTATAACATTTCTTTTCATGTGGGCGGGGTGCAAACTGTCTTTGTGCAGATATTGATTGGTAAAGCAAGGCTTTCTGTAGATTCTACTATGTAGTATATTATTTGTAGAATCTATATAAAGTCTGATGTCTAAGTAATTAATACTTTTACCATATCCACTATGTTTGAAAATCAAAAAACTGGTGGTTTCATTTAAATCCTGAACCATAGTTTCGAATTCAATTTTGTCCCCCGCCCATGCAAAAACTAGATCGTCTATGTATCTTCCATAGAACATAGCTTTTCCAGAAAGAGGACTTCGTAATGGAGTAGCAAGGCCCATTCTGTCAAACAATGGAATGAGACACATGGAGGAAGTAGCAATAGGTGTCACCCCTTACAGAGATGATCTATCAGATTTTCATCTAGCGTTTCCTCTCCCAATTTCTAATCAATTAAAAAATATTAGAGGTATCATAGAAAGAAATTGGGGTATCATTTTAGGAAACAGAGATCTCATGGCTTGTGTAGGTATCAAACCATGTTTCACATACAAAAATGTCACAAATATAAAGAGTATGCTAGAGTTAGATCACACAAAAAGAGAGGTAAGGAACAGGGACATCAGTAAAAAGAAGGGAACCTTTGGTTGTCAGAATTGTAGACAGTGTAGGTTCATCACTAACACTTCGTTTGTGACAATTAAGCACACAAAAAGGACATTTTGGGCATACAAGTATTTCAATTGCAATAGTGAATACGTGGTTTATTTAGCCACTTGTTCTACTTGTGATAGATACTACGTGGGGAAAACAAAAAGAATGCTCAAACGTAGGATTTACGAACATAATTTGGCCATTAGGAATAGTGATAGGAACAATTCTTTGGCAAGACACTCACAAGAGTGCGTAGATTTCAAGAAGTTTGAATTTTTTGTTTTGGACCACGTAGATAAATGCTTACTCAAGGGTGACCTCAATAATAAATTGGAGCAAAAGAGTCAATATGGCAGCTATGCTTAGGGGCTGATGAACCCCCAGGATTAAATGAAGGGATAAACATTAAATGTTTTTTGAACAATAGAAAATAACAATTTTTTATGTTCATTTTCATTTTCATTTTTATTTTTGACACATTATGGGTGTAACACAGGTTTATGGTTTGGTAACTTCATTTAGATGGTGGGATCAGTCCTGTTCACATGCATGGTCGTTTTTTTGAGACTCTTGGGACATCATACACACTTGTCCACACCTAGTGGTCTCACCTTTTGTAGATTATTTAGGGGGTAGTTAGGAGTTCAGATTATTCATGTAAGGGGTTATTGTGAGATCCATTTTTATGTCATGATACAAGGAGATTCATTTGACAGACATAGTTTTGTCAAGATATTGGCTCTCATTAGACAGCGACCCATTATATACAATAACGAGGTAACATTTAGTATAAGTTGCCACTAGTATTGAATAGATTTTCTAATGGGAGTATGGTATGTACAAACAAAATTATAAAATTACATGAAATAAAGGCATCGTTGGTAGTCCAAGTTATGTTTTAGAAAAAATTAAGAAAAAAGAAAAAGGAAAAAAGAAAAAAACTAACATAATAAACAAAAAACATACGTATTTCAAGTATGCCTTTTTTAAGGCATTATTTAGTGTGTTGGAGAATAATCATATGTTGTATTTATGACATTTTGATGTTTTAATGTTTTATAATTGAAATAATTTTATATATGAATGTAAGACATTATGTTTACGTTTTTTACATCACTTCCTGTTCAATGGATATAAAACCAGGATGTAGGGAGGCGTCCTGGTTTTTCTGAAGAAGTCCACGATTTATTAAAGTGGAAGAAAGCTAAGAACTATCTGCTATTGTGGTCATTCCATTTTTCACTTCAGTCATCGTTCATAGTTTACATAGTTTGGTTCGGGTTGCCGAAGTCCATCCTGTTGTTTTTGGGTTTTAAAGACAGAGTGAAGACAGAGGGATGACTGCAGAGGTTTCCTCCCAGGATCCGTTATTCAACGTATCCATCCATTCGACGCCGGGCGGTAGAAGAGCGGTTGGTGCTGAAGAGCTGGACCAGTATAAGGAGCCCGAGGATTTAATCAAAACTATCACGGAGATAGTCTACAAGTGTCTAAACCGGAATACAGCTACTGTTGACAATAAGGGGGCCGGTGGAGTTTCAAATGCCAAAGTGAGTGTTTTTTCGGACACGACAGTTACATCAAAGAACGCTGTAAATGGAATTAACAGCTCTAATACTGTTGGTGATAGAAACGATACCTCGGACAGATCGGAATATGCTGGAAATGTTTGGGGTTTCGTTACGAAACTACAGGTGAATCCATTTTCAGATATCCGAAACCTGAACAAAGTCCAACCAGTAAGTAACAGTAATTCTTTTCTTAATTGTAAGAAAATGATTTTTGAACTAGAACGAATGGTAGCCAGGCATGCCACTTTGAGCCTGGAGATTCAATACTTAACAGAATGTGTTGCTCGCAATATAGTGCCAAAAGGCCTCAGGACAGCTAAATATCCTAATTGTGTCAGTCCTGGGGACGAATTATGTTCTAAGCTGACCCAATTATACAACGATACGGGCATCAGTATGATGCGGATCCTGTTGGGACACTATGAAGGAGAACTTAAGGTTCTAATGGAAAAAATGAAAATACTCGATAATGACATTAAACAGTGTAGTTGTTTCAATGAGTTTGCTCCACTTTACAACAGTATTGAAGCTAAGACCAACAGGCTCAGAGCAACTATCATAGTAAGGAAACAAAATAAGCTACGGAGAGATATAACAGCCTATGAGGCTAACCAAGCCTATATTTGTTCCTATAATGACAGCAAAGATGTGAACAACAAGGATTCACATACAGACATACAAGCAATCAATGGTTCTGAGATAAGAGAGCCATCAATAAGGGTAGCAGCTAAGGACCAGGTTCAAGACTTTGAACCAGTGGCTACCGCAGATAGTTTGACTAGTGAAATTCAGCAGCAGCAACAACAACATGTGGTACATATTGGCAGTGTATCTACAAATGACAATGAAGAATCTGCCAATAATGAAGCTATGGCTTCTACCAGTTTCGCTGATGTGGTAAATTGTAACAACAGCAAAAGGTCTGTTCCTTTTCAACAACAGAGGATACAGCCAAAGAGGACTACCAGGTGGTACAATTCCACCCAGTACAGGGCGAAACCAAAAGGGAAAGGCAGAAAAAAGTGGTGAATATACCACATAGTGACAAAGCATATTACATCAGTGTTGTAAATTTCAGTGATTTTTCTGTAACTGATGCATGTATAGATGTGTTAAGAAAGGGATTCAATTTCATTCCTGCCAACAACATCAGAATGGGCAATTTGCTTGTTGATTTTAGATTATATATGCGAAAATTAAATCTAAGATACATCTTACAAGATGTTACAGTCAAAGGCTCAGAGAGTGGTAGGAGATTAAAACGACCCAGTACATTAAATCCAGCTTTAGTGAACACTTTACAGATTTTTCAAAAAACATGTGAAATGGAATTCAGGAAAATGGATGTCAGGGGAATGGAAGACAATTTAACCAATTCAGAGCGTGACGCACTGTCTCACTTGTCCAGCTCTCCGGACATTAGGGTCATGAGGGCGGACAAGGGGGGAAAGTTAGTCATTATGAACAAGGTTGATTATGTGGAGGGCATTTCTTCCATGCTCAATGATACTCATTTTTATAAAGGCGTCAGTATTGACTTTGTCTTGAACAAATATAGGAGGGTGGACACCCACCTTTTTGACATGCTATGCCAGGAGGAAATAGATAATCTAGACTACGATTTCCTGATGGTAGAACAACCAAGATTGGGCAATTTTTTTGGAATACCAAAATTACATAATGATGATGGGGAATTAACATTTAGGCCCATCATATCAGCCAGAAATTCGAAAACTGAAAGTGTATCAATTTGGTTGGATGATATATTAAATAAAATAGCACAAAAATCTGAGTTTTACATCAGGGACTCCTGGCATTTGCTAGAGAGTTTAGGAAGGTCCAACATCATATTTGAAGAAATTAATTTTGCAACACTAGATGTCAAAAGTCTTTATACTAGTATAGATCAGGATTGTGGTATAGAACATCTGAGGAATTATTTGACACGCAATACTGAATTACAGAACTCTAGAATCAACACAATCTGTACTTTGATGGAAATAGTGTTGCACAATAATTTCTTTGAGTTCAATAATAAGATTTATCAACAGATTTCTGGTGTAGCGATGGGGACTAGAGTTGCTCCGGCGTTCGCTAACATCGTTATGGCAGATTGGGAGCAGGAATACCTCAAAAAACATCCTCTTTTTGGAAAAGCTATGTTCTATGGAAGATACATAGACGATCTAGTTTTTGCATGGGCGGGGGACAAAATTGAATTCGAAACTATGGTTCAGGATTTAAATGAAACCACCAGTTTTTTGATTTTCAAACATAGTGGATATGGTAAAAGTATTAATTACTTAGACATCAGACTTTATATAGATTCTACAAATAATATACTACATAGTAGAATCTACAGAAAGCCTTGCTTTACCAATCAATATCTGCACAAAGACAGTTTGCACCCCGCCCACATGAAAAGAAATGTTATAAAAGGTCAGATAATTAGACTTAGTAGACTAACATCAGAGGACAACATCTACCAAGAAGAGTTAATGCAGTTAAGAAACTTATTCTTGGCTAGAGGCTACAAAAAACATATGTTAAAGAGGATTGAAAATGAAGTCAGAGGACTTCGTAATGGAGTAGCAAGGCCCATTCTGTCAAACAATGGAATGAGACACATGGAGGAAGTAGCAATAGGTGTCACCCCTTACAGAGATGATCTATCAGATTTTCATCTAGCGTTTCCTCTCCCAATTTCTAATCAATTAAAAAATATTAGAGGTATCATAGAAAGAAATTGGGGTATCATTTTAGGAAACAGAGATCTCATGGCTTGTGTAGGTATCAAACCATGTTTCACATACAAAAATGTCACAAATATAAAGAGTATGCTAGAGTTAGATCACACAAAAAGAGAGGTAAGGAACAGGGACATCAGTAAAAAGAAGGGAACCTTTGGTTGTCAGAATTGTAGACAGTGTAGGTTCATCACTAACACTTCGTTTGTGACAATTAAGCACACAAAAAGGACATTTTGGGCATACAAGTATTTCAATTGCAATAGTGAATACGTGGTTTATTTAGCCACTTGTTCTACTTGTGATAGATACTACGTGGGGAAAACAAAAAGAATGCTCAAACGTAGGATTTACGAACATAATTTGGCCATTAGGAATAGTGATAGGAACAATTCTTTGGCAAGACACTCACAAAAGTGCGCAGATTTCAAGAAGTTTGAATTTTTTGTTTTGGACCACGTAGATAAATGCTTACTCAAGGGTGACCTCAATAATAAATTGGAGCAAAAAGAGTCAATATGGCAGCTATGCTTAGGGGCTGATGAACCCCCAGGATTAAATGAAGGGATAAACATTAAATGTTTTTTGAACAATAGAAAATAACAATTTTTTATGTTCATTTTCATTTTCATTTTTATTTTTGACACATTATGGGTGTAACACAGGTTTATGGTTTGGTAACTTCATTTAGATGGTGGGATCAGTCCTGTTCACATGCATGGTCGTTTTTTTGAGACTCTTGGGACATCATACACACTTGTCCACACCTAGTGGTCTCACCTTTTGTAGATTATTTAGGGGGTAGTTAGGAGTTCAGATTATTCATGTAAGGGGTTATTGTGAGATCCATTTTTATGTCATGATACAAGGAGATTCATTTGACAGACTTAGTTTTGTCAAGATATTGGCTCTCATTAGACAGCGACCCATTATATTATAATAATGAGGTAACATTTAGTATAAGTTGCCACTAGTATTGAATAGATTTTCTAGTGGGAGTATGGTATGTACAAACAAAATTATAAAATTACATGAAATAAAGGCATCGTTGGTAGTCCAAGTTATGTTTTAGAAAAAATTAAGAAAAAAGAAAAAGGAAAAAAGAAAAAAACTAACATAATAAACAAAAAACATACGTATTTCAAGTATGCCTTTTTTAAGGCATTATTTAGTGTGTTGGAGAATAATCATATGTTGTATTTATGACATTTTGATGTTTTAATGTTTTATAATTGAAATAATTTTATATATGAATGTAAGACATTATGTTTACGTTTTTTACATCACTTCCTGTTCAATGGATATAAAACCAGGATGTAGGGAGGCGTCCTGGTTTTTCTGAAGAAGTCCACGATTTATTAAAGTGGAAGAAAGCTAAGAACTATCTGCTATTGTGGTCATTCCATTTTTCACTTCAGTCATCGTTCATAGTTTACATAGTTTGGTTCGGGTTGCCGAAGTCCATCCTGTTGTTTTTGGGTTTTAAATATTGCTAATAACAGTTATACATATAAAATAACAACAATACCTTCAGTTACAAGCAAATACACCACATGGTTGTATAGGATAGAAAGGTATAGATAAGGCCAGCCAGTTCAGAGGGGATGGAGGGAGGGTAACCAGGACTGCAGCAGTGTGAACACTCAAACATCTACATTTATGATAGGTACAAAACTGTACTATGTTCATCATGTTACACTGCTGCAGTCATCACACTTGGGTAGAATCCCAAAGTTAAGGTTGGATGGCTGGTCTATAAGGAGTTAGGATTGGCTATGAGGCCCTGCAGAACTGCAGTGGCAAATCCTGCTCTGGATTTAGAGTAAAGAGGCAGGTGGTAATGCTTGTTAAAGGTGTGCACTGAACTCTAAGTTGCAGCCTCCAAAATTTCCTTGGTAGGTACTCCTCTGAGAAAGGCCGTTGAAGTGGCTGTAGCCCTGGTGGAATGTGGCCTAATGTGTTTTGGGACTGATTTTCCATGCTGTGTGTAGCAGTAATGAATACAGTGTCCTATCCATTTGGATATAGTCTGCTTTGAGAAAGCTTTGCCCTGTGATCCTGCAGCATATGCTACAAACAGTTGCTCAGTTTTCCTGATAGCTTTTGTTTTGTCCAAGTAGAAGCATAGCTGCCTGCGTATGTCCAAAGAATGCAGAAGTTTCTCCTCTTTATTTTGGGGGTTTGGATAAAAAGTTGGCAAATGGATGGTTTGGTTAAGAGCCACACTAGATACCACCTTTGGCATAAAGGTAGGGTTTGTCCTTAGAGAAACCCTGTCCTGATGAAAAATTATAAAAGGTTCCACTGCCATTAATGCCTGTAGCTCTGAGTCTCTTTGTGCTGAAGCTACTGCTAGGAGCAGAGCTGTTTTCCATGATAAAAATTTTAGATCGGCAGTATTGGCTGGCTCAAAAGGTGGCAGGGTTAGTTTTTCCAAAACGAAATTAAGGTCCCAAGTTGGTGTTGGTGCTCTCCGGGGCGGTCTTATGTTTTTAGCCCCTCTGAGGTACTGCTTTAGCAAGGGATGAGAGAATAAAGGAGGATCCGTGTTGTAATGTGCTGAAATGGCAGAGGCGTGGATCTTAATTGATGAGAAGGATAGGCCACTGTCCAGCATCTCAGTTAAGTATTGTAAAATCTGAAGAATGTTTGGAACAAGAGGGTCTTGGCTTTGAGCTTGGTTCCAGGCACAGAATCTCTTCCATTTTTCTGAGTAAGCTTTCCTGGTGCTAGGCCTCCTGGCCTCCAAAATGACAGCCATAACCGCTTTAGAGAGAGGTGTTGCCTGTTTGACTAATGAATCTGCCATGCAGCCAGGTTTAGGGTTTTGAGCTGCCCGTGCAGGATCGGATTGTTTTGTTGAGTCAGAAGGAGTGGAATTTGAGGCAAAATCCATGGTGGGCATTGAGCAAGGTTCCTTAAGACAGGGTACCAGTGCTGGCGTGGCCAGTCTGTAGCAATCAGGATCATCTGTGGTTTCTCTTGTCTGGCTTTTAGGAGTACCTTTGAAAGGAGAGGCAGAGGTGGGAATGCATAAACTTTTAGGTTTTTCCAGATGAACAAAAGAACATCCACTTTCCATGCTTGTTTGTGATAAGTCCTTGTGCAGAATTTTTGCAGTTGGCAATTCAGTGGTGAGGCAAAAAGATCTATGTCTGGGCATCCCCATTTTTGCGTTACCATGCTGAAGATTTGTGGATTCAATTTCCATTTGTGAGGGTCCATCATATTTCTGCTTAGATCGTCTGCCAGAGTATTTCTCTTTCCTGGCAGGAACTGTGCTTGCAGGTGAACTTGGTACGTTAGAGCTGTGTTCCACAAGGTCATGGCTTGCCTGCTTAGGGGCTAAGAATGAGTGCCCCCTTGCTTGTTTATGTACCACATTACTGTGGTGTTGTCTGTCTTTAATAATAATTGTCCTGGATGCAGAAGGTCTTTGAAAGTTGTTAGGGCTTTTTGAACAGCCAGCATCTCTTTTTGATTGATGTGTAGGTGCATCTGGTCTGTGGTCCACTTGTTCTAAATGCATTTTCCTACCATGTGTGCTCCCCAGGCGTAATCCGAAGCATCCGTTGTTAGTGTCTGCCTGGCTGTAGGTAGGGTGAAAGGCTGACCCTTGTTTAGGTGACATGCCTGTGCCCACCTTTGAAACTCCTGTTGTAGGCAGGGAATCATTGGTATTACTGCTTCTAAACTGTGAGAGTGTTGAGTCCAAACACTTTTTAGGTACCATTGTATTTTCCTCATATGCAGTGTGGCATATGGTATTAGTAGTATGCAGGATGCCATGAATCCCAGGGCCTGCAGAATTTTTCTTGCAGGGAGATGGGACTTTTTTGCCAGTAATTGAAAATATTGAATTAATTGAACTTGTTTGTCTGGCGTGAGGTAAGCCATCTGGGCCATTGTATTTAAGCTGGCACCCAGGAATGTAATCTGTTGTGAGGGCACTAGTTTTGACTTTTTTTTGTTTACTGTGTACCCTAGAGAAGTTAGCAACCTCTTTACAAATGCCAGATGCTGTAGAAGGATGTCCTTTGTCTCTGCTTGAATGAGGCAGTCGTCCAGGTATGGATATATTTGAATTCCTTTTTGTCTGCAAAAAGCAACTACTGGTGCCAGGCACTTTGTGAAGACCCTGGGCACAGTAGATAAGCCAAAGGGCAGTGCAGAGAATTGGTAGTGCATTGAACCAGCTTTGAATCTGAGGTATCTTCTGCAATTTTGTCTGATAGGGACATGCAGGTATGCCTCTTTGAGGTCCAGAGTAACAAGCCAAGCGTTCTTGCCCAGCATGGGTAGAAGGTGCTGTAAAGTCAACATTTTAAATTTTGGAATATCCAGGTAAGTATTTAGAATTGACAGGTCTAGTATGGGCCTCCAGGCCTTGTCCTTTCTGGGGACCAGGAAGAGTCTTGAGTAAAATCCTTGTCCTTGTTCTTGTTGTGGTACTTTTTGAATAGCTCTCATGTCCATGAGGGCTGAAATTTGTTTTTGTGCCTCTGCCCATTGATTTTGTGGCAGGTCTGGCATTCCTTTTAGCCTTGGTAAAGTATGAAAGTGGAACTTGTAACCTTGAGACACAATATTCAGAACCCATTTGTCTTGGGTTATTGCTAGCCAATTTTGATAAAAAAGTGCTAGTTTTCCCCCCAAGGGGGCTTCCACAAGGGAAGCGCTTGGCGTATGCAGGGGAAAGTCATTGTGACTGTTTCCTGTAAGGTTGAGACTTGTTCTCACCTCCTTTTGGGGTAGAGTTGCCCCACTGTCTTTATCTGTTTGAGCCTTGGGGTTGAGATCTGCCTCTTGGGCGTCTGTATCTGCCTCTCTGTGGCCTGTCTGACACTGGAAAGGACCAATTTTTTGTAGGCCAATTTCTGCTAAATCGAGGTGGCTGTACCTGTAAGAAATCCTTGACTGTTTGCATAGATTTAGCTTTATCCTCCATTTTCTTTAACACCTCTTCTGCCTTAACACCAAACAAGGTATCATGCTGTAAAGGAGCATCCAATAATTTTGCCTTAACATGATCAGTAAACTCTGTTCTTTTAACCAAGCATTCCTTCGAATCACTGAACCTGTAACTGCGGCCCTACAAGAGGCCTCCAGAGAATCAAAACCACATTGCAGAGTATGTCTTCCCACCTGTTCAACTGCATGCAACAAATCCTGCATTTCTTTACAATCAGGAGCATCTGAGCTTGCAAGCATTTTCTGTTTTAGTTGAGCCATTAAATATTGTTGGTACTTAAGCATGTGAAATTGGCAATTTAAAGCTCTTACTGCTACAGTTGCAGAAGTGTATACTTTCTTCCCCCATCTATCCAAAGCTCTGGAATCTCTGTCAGAGGGTACTGGATTTTTTGCAATGGAAGCCTTAACCCCTTTTGGACCCTGGGAAATAGTTTCTGGATCAGCAGAAGGGTTTTTATAAAGAAACTTGTGAGCGTCGGGGACTCTGTAGTACCTATCTGGCTTGGCTGGTGCAGGGGGTAAAGAATCCGGAGATAAGCTGGATTCAGAGAACACATCATCCACAATATCTAGCACAGGCGGAATAGCCAATGGCCTGTGCTGAGGCAGTAAAAGGAAATCTCTGAGCCTTTTCTTAGATTCTGAGTATTCCTGACTTTCCCAATGGAAATGCTCCCTCATGTTATGTAAAGTTTCCCCAAAAGAATAATCCTCAAGAGGAGAGGCTGAAGGGATAGATTCTTCAGCATCAGAGTCCTCATAGGGAGGTACAGAGTACCCCTGGTCAGAAGAGGAATCAGAGCAAATGGAAACCTGATCAGAGGAATCATAGTCTGTACCCTGCCTAGGCCTTTTCTCAGGAGGGGGATGGGAACCCCTGATTAGTGTAATGAAGTCTTTGGCCATTTTAAGCATCTGTTTCTTAGGCATGGTGGTTTGTCCAGGTGAATACTGCACTTGTTTCTTTGTCTTTAGTGGTACTTTTGTCTTGGCTGTTGATTTAATGGTAAGATGTGAAGGTCTGAAAACACCCTCAGAAGCCGATGCCTGCTCAGCGGCTCTGGACCCATCTGAGGGGTTAGTTTCCATAGGCCCAATACTTTGAGTTTCCAGAGGCCAAGTTGTCTCCACATGGGAGTCAGAGGTGGCCTGTGGCTCTGAGGTAGCGGGTGTCAGGGGCTGGGAAAGTGCCTCACTGAGAACCGGCGAACCGGTGACTGGCCTAGAAGAGGTTTCGTCATCGGTTTTGGACCTCGGATGTCTGTCTTTATCCTTGTCCTTGCATTTCTTCGGTAATGCGGTCGTCGGTTGATCCGACGGCATGGTATAATTGAACCTTCGGCCAAAGTAGTGCAAAGCAAAATCAAAACGCCTTTTTATAGTACGTTTGTTAAATCTAGCACAAAACTGACAACTAGTGACATCGTGATCAGGGCCTAGGCATGGAATATAGTAAGAGTGGAAGTCCTTATGAGGTATTTGCTTTCCACAAGAAATACAATTATTAACTTTTTCTGACATTGGTCTGAGGCAAGAAAAAAGTTTCCCCAATGGGGTACTTAGCTTTATTGAAAATTTCGGATCTGAAATTCGACTTTGAAAATCTCAGGAGTCGGCCGACCAGTACTTGCGAACTGCTTCTGCTTTGGGCACTGCACGGCAAGAAAGACTGAAGAAAATGGCGTTAGATGCATCTTATATACCCCTGGCACACTGACGTCAGGGAAGAAGCGACCGCAACTGACGCCGGACCTAGACTTTGGAACTCTGGCCGGCTGTGGGACCGCCTGACGGCAGGATAACCCAAGTGTGATGACTGCAGCATTGTAACATGATGAACATCTGGGAAAGGCTGCCGTGCTGAAGGTAGCATGCTTTTAGAATTCAGCATTTCATCTTGACTGGCTTGCTACAGATGCAAATGGCGATGTCAACTATTGTCCCTAAAGCAGTTACACTCACTTTCCCAGTGCAGAAATTCTGAAAAGGCCTTTCTGAACTCAGTGAGATATCGCATACCTCTTAGTTTAGGTGGTAGTTTGTTCCATAACGCTAGGTCTAGTCAGGACAAGGCATATTCTCCAATAGCTGTATTATGTGTAGGTCTGCTTAATGTGATAGTTTTCTCCTGGTTACTTCATAGTAAGTAAATCTTGTCTGGGATGAGTAGTTTGCATCTCAAAGGTATGCAATACCAACTGCTTACTATTTTGTGAATAAAATGTCCAGGGAGATAAGTTGATATTTCAATGACTAGAAGGCTTTTTTGTAGGAAGTTACATCGGAGAGATCTGCTGATGGAAAGGAGGACAGATCTGCAAAATATTTTCTCTGTTATATGAAGTCTTTGGGAAGTTTGTGCTGATTAAAGGGTAATCAGAGAAAGACTATTTCAATTTAGGGAGCAGAACATTTTTGGCTGGGAAGAATGGGCTTAAGGGAAGAGTAAGTGAGATTGTATGGCATAATGTAAGTTGAGATTTTACTTTGTTAGTTAATTTGTCTATATGATTTGAAAAGGTTAGAGAATGATTAAGGGTAAGTCATAGGCATTTCTGTTCAGAAACGAGCGGAAAGGTGCTGCGGTTATCAGTCATGTTAAGACGAGGTAGATGAGGGGGTTTTGAGGGTTCATGAATAGCATAAGATCATTTTTTATGTTGTTAATTAGATGGTGATTGCAATCAGCCCACCAACATAGTTTAGATAAACACTGTTGTAGTTTTTTTTTCTCAAGATCAAAGGTGCATTTAATGACTTGTAATAGAAGGATGTGATCTGCATATGGTATGACATTAAGGGATCGGAAGTCATCTGCCTCCCTTCAGTTGCCAATCCAGCATCCCCTAGTGGGCTATTCATTTGTACAAATCCCTGTTAGATTATAACACTGGGAGAGGAAAGAATGTGAATGATCATAGCCATCAGCAGCACTGTTAGAAAGTGAGGTGCTATGCCAGTTGTGCTGGACCTTTGTGAGAATTCAGTTTTGTTTTATTTCTACATCACCAGCTATGCTAGACCTACAGTTCTGGGTATTTCTTCAAGTGCAGATCCTGTATCAGGATCTTGACCCCCCCTCCCCCTTCATACCTCCAATATCTGTCCTCAGTCCCATCCTTTCTCAGCTTGATTCTCCAGTGTCTAGACTGCAAACTAAGCCCAGGTAATCTAGGGTTAGGACCAAAACATGTATTCCATGGACATAGCCTATCCAGATGGTCCTTTTCACATTTTGTAGGTTTGCTCCCACATCTGCATTTCTGGGGGGGGGGGTTCCCCATACTATCTTAGTAAATATTATTACCTCTAAGTTACTACACTTTGGAGGCATGCACTCTCATTCTCATACATTCAGGTGATTGTTCAAAAAATTGCATTTTCCAGAAATCTGACTTCAAATATCTATTTGAATTTCAGTAGGTAAGGTCCTAAGCTAAGACCTGACTTTGTGTTCATCATGCCTTAACTAGCAAACTCAGTTTGTCAAAGGAGTTACTTAATCTCTTTGCATTCACAGGTCTTCTTTGAAGAGCGACAATTATCTTATTTAAATCAAATATATCAAAAATAAGCAATTCACATTCACTCACAAACTTATTAACAATTCAATATAGTGAATGAATTTTACAATTCTAGTCAATCAAATAGCAACTTGAACTGGCAGTATTACAGACCACTCACCTCCAAATAACAAAAATACCGTAGCAGCTTAATTTAAATTAACACTCACTAACACCAAACAGAAGATCACCAGAACCATCTTAACATTCCTCATATTCCCAAACTTATGTCAGGAAGGAAGAAGGGAAGGGAAAGAAGGACTTCTGTTTCTCTACAGATTTACCATCTGCCTACCCTCTTGCACTCTAAAGCTAAGTCTGATGTCCTAACAATCCTAAACAAATGTGAAGAATACCTCTCCCCAGTAATATCTTGACTCTCCAAAGCCCTTCCTAGCATTATGATAAAGTGAAGGGCCATAGCTGGCCTACGTCCCTTTCTTGAAATACTAAATATGTCCTTTCATCCCCTACTACTGTCTTCTAGTCATGCCACTAAGCATAACATACTTTACATTCTTCTTTGAAATTTCAACTTCTGCCATTCACAAGACCAGTCTGCTTTAGCTCAGCTATAATGAACTAACACAACCTACTCTATAATACATAAATCTCTCCATCTAAGATTAAATTGCAACACATTGACATGAGGTGCACCATCATACATGATGACAGAAAGCATGGACCACAAAACACACACACATCTCTCATAATTAATTACCATTACCTAGACACCTAGCTGCTGCACTCAAGGTGGCTAGATGTAGCCTCAACATTCTAAATGTGTTGCCTAACTCCCTACTGTATATTATATACCTGGCCACTAAACAAGCTGACGGCCACTAAACAAGCTGACCATGACCTTTCCAAGTTAGGTAATCCTTGCATAAAGAAAGAAATGCATCTTTTGCTACCCTATATGTGGGAAGTACAAAGGCCAACTACCTGACTGATCTCAAAATGGATGGAAACTGTCTTGTCCACACACTACCTTCTGCCCCTCCTCACTAGGTCCCCTAACCCACCCTTGTCTGCCATTGTCCAGCAAAAGAGAGGGCAATTCCTCCCCATTCAGGTACTTCAAAGCACTATCAGACCTCCACAATGTCAGCAAATATGGACAAACATGCAAACTGATCCAATGCACCCTTTACTATTGACTCCTCTTCCTTCAGATGCAACCCACTAGTTACATTTCCAAATGCCTATTATCTCATTACAGTAATGCCTGCCCTTGTATTGCTGATCTCGATAGCTGCTTCAGCTTTACCTTGTCCTAAACATTCAAATCTTGCAAAAACACAGACAAAAACTCCTCTGTCAACTCAATATGATCTGTCTTCCCATTTAAATCAACATGAAAATCATTTCCTTGAGTCATCTGAGATTCCATAAGCAGGATTGCTAAACACACCCCGCTTTCCTCCTTCTGACTACTTTCCCCTTCCTGTCAGATGTCTCTGCAGTCGAGTACCATTTTACAGCCATCCTCTTCCATTGTCCTCTTGGCAGCACCTCAAGGACATCCTGTTCCACTGGCTGCATTTGTCCTGTTGCCTGCTGGAAGAATACATCCACTTGAAACATTCTCTTGCTCCATTTCTACCACAACTTCTGGATAATTGCCATCCTGAAAAAGAAAGCAGACCATTATTAATGGGCCTACACCTTTGGTGCTGCCATCAGTTGCTCCGAGATGCTCACCCACACCTCACACTTTCACACATTCCAAGGGTAAAAGGGAAGAAGAGGAGAAAAGATCCACAAGTAAAAGGGGGGCAGGGAACCCTCACCCCATACTCAGTCTCCAGTATTGCCATCATGTATCCCTTAGCCATAACCTTATTAACCAATCCCCAATATTTGCTTGACGTTACTGAGTACTGATTATCATTACTGCAGCCTTACAATTTTCTTCTTTTTTTTAAGAAACAGGAATATGATTACCCAAGCAACACAGCCCCTACTCCTCTTAAATCAGACATCCTCCTTAGCCTGCTACCTGAACAACATCACCCCCCATAATAAAATGTTTGACACGTCTTAACTGTCTCTGATTCTGTCACAAAAAAATATTTCTTCTTTTTTTCTATTTGTTACTGCCCCATATAACCTTCCTGAGGCCTGTGATTTCAGATGAAATGTGATAGTTTCCCCTGTAAATTATTGACAATAATCAGACATACTCTATTATTGCTGCTACAGCTGCAGGGTAGCTCAACTTCCTTCATTCTGTCAGCATCTCCAGATAACAATACTAAAATTATAAGAACCCTTCTTGTCCTTAGAACACTAGACTTGTCCATGCCATAGATGTCATCTATTTTGCATGAAAATTATGCATAAAACCACCCATAATGGGGATACCCACTCTCACTGCATCTCAAGGCACCACACTGAGTTCAATCAATATCCAGCAAAAAAATTTAAACTTAGAAAGTTGTTTTGCATAGCTTGCATTTATTGTAGTATATGAAGCATGGAATTCAAATTTTCTGAATTATTTGGTGACATGAATCCAAATTATTTTCCAAAAAACACCAGATTTTATGAGGAACAAATGAAAATTGTTTTCACTGGTTATATATTACATTTCTATTTTATTTTATTTATTATTTTGCTTTTTACAGAAGATATGAGTTTCTACCTCTGGTGCAGTGGGTAGCATTGTCACCTCAGAGAAAGAGGTTCTGCAGTTCATTTCTTAGCTGGAGTGTCATCTGTGAGGAGTCTGCATGTTGTTAGGTTTTCTCTGGGTGATACTGTTTTCTTCCACATTCAAAAGACATGCACTAGGTGGATTGGGCACTGTAAGGTGTCCATAGGTGCAAATGAGTTTAAGTGTGTATGTGGTATGTAAGAACAACAGTGGCAGAGCTAGCAACCTTGTAGTATGAACATTGTCTTTAGATGATTGTCACGGCTGAAGTGATACCTCCAACTCCATGTTCAAAAATGGTTGTAGATGGATGGACAGATGTATGGATGATTGACCACCTGACTATATGCTGACCCATAACCAGTACCCAATCAGCTGACCCTGACATCTAGAGGAGCTATTTCTGAGGTTTTCTGCTATCATACTTGTTTTTGTTTATTTGTTTTTATTTATATTCTCTGTGAAAACTGCTTGGCTGCTATACTTCCCCCAGAAGGCCCTTCCCCCCATTACCCTGGCAATCAGTGTCCTTGGAGCTGCTTGAAACCCATCCCATAAAAGTAGTGACCTTACATTAATGGCCAATGAAAAGAAGAGAAGGCCTAAGAATGGCACCCTACTGGTCTCACATGATTCTTTCTTCCCATTGGAGAGAAGCTGGCTCCAAATATCAGGTGATAAACTTAGACTGCCATGCTTCTCTCTTTCTGCTGTCTGTCTGTCTCTCTATTTCTCTTTTTTTAGTAAAAGGAAAAGCTTCCTTCAGAAAGTCAGCCACAGACACAGCTCTCTGAGTAACGTAACTTTCCTTGCACACCTTCACTCTTCTGTTGAGCATAATGGCCCTGCCACAGTCATTGAGTGACAGGGGATCTGCCTTAAATCACCAAAGAATGGAAAAATATCACTTCCTTAAAGCATAGTTTACAGAGGATCTAGAACAGATACCCCATCATGCTGGATACCAGCTGTAGCCCGATCTCTATGGAACACACCAGTGTTGTTGATAGGAAGACTACACAAGCTTGAAAGAACTGCCCAATGAACATCACTCAAAAGACCCAGACACCAGAACAGGTAACGCTACTAATTCTTTCTATCCAAACCCTGAATACTCTTAGCCTGTCCCCTACATTTTTTGAATATAAATATACCCGTTTCTTAACTCCACAAAATCCCCCATCCTTACCAAAACCCTGCTCCTCATATCTACTCCTGCATGCTTCAGCCTTTTTTTATTTAGCTAAACACTCTTAACTTAAAATACCTATGCTATAACACTAACATTTTCCACACTTATAAGTTCCAAGACTTGATACTATTCTCAAGAACATTCCTGTGTTTGCTATGAATACTGACAGTATGACAGTGACAACTAACATAAGCACCAAAGAGGCTGATTCACCTTTTATATCTGCAACTCTTTCATCATCCTACTTACCTTATTTCCCTTCCCTGACCTCATTTCCCAATCCTGCACTTCTTACTGAAGCTAATTCTCCTCCCTCCTTTACCTGACTTAACACAATCTCAAAATAAATCCTATGGTCCCCCAACATCCGACAGGAATTCCAAGACAAATAAGTCTGCCTTGTGACTTACATTTATGTCATCTATTATACTGTAATATAATATAAGGCTATAGGCCTTGCCTTCGCCAAGAATGATACCACAGTATAAGGACAAAATGATTGACTTCAACAATTGGCTAAGCTTCTGGTGTCATTCAAAGGGGATCCAGTATTTGTCTGCATGCGAAGACATGATCGACAAACCACAATGCTTTGCCAGAGATGGTCTGCACCGGTCACCCCTAGGATTCAGGTTACTGGCTAAAGCTCTTGCCACCCCTATAGTGCCATTTTTAGGCAAGGTTCAAAGGATAAAACCAGCACTGTAACAAATAGAAGCAGGCAAAATCTGAAGGTAATACTACTCAATGCTAGAAGTCTAAACCTCAAAATGCACTCTCTCGAGGCACTCCTAAAAATGGAGAACATCAATATCTGTGCAGTAACTGAGACCTGGTTCAAGGCTCCAGAGAGCACCCCTGCAATACCAGGCTACAATTCTTACCACACTTTCGGCCACAAAACCAGGGTCGAAACACTAAAGGTGGGGGAGTGTCCATATTCATCAAGGATATTCACACCTCCAGGCTAGTTGCCCAACACAATGCATCTGAAATTCTCCAGGTGCAACTAACACTAGGTAAGACTGCAATCCAAATTGTAGCTTGCTACAGATCCCCATCCATGCCCCAAGATTCTCACTACATCTTTCTAAACATACTGGAAAATATTAAGATAGAACCAAACACCCTAATACTGTGTGATTTTAACTACCCTGCCATTAACTGGGGAAACTACTCAAGTACCAACTCCTTTTCCCAACGGTTCTTGGAATTCATAAATTCCAACGCCCTGGATCAACTAATCCATTGTCCCACCAGGGGCTTCAATATCCTAGACCTGGTCATTACCAACATGGGAGATACATGCTCCACACCAGTGGTCACCCTCTCATTGGTCAGGTCTGACCATAAGCAAATCACCCTTGACATCCACATCCCACCCCCACCCCCCAGTAAGGAAACCTCCTTAAAAAACTTCTCCAAAGCCAACTTCAAGCTACTGAAGTCAGAGGTGACAAACTTCACAACACCCACGCAGACGGGATCTGGAAGTTTGACTGCAGAATCCTACACTAAGGCACCGTACAAGCACATCCACTCGTGCATGAATCGTGCCATCCCAAATAGAACCAAGATGCTCTTCTCCAAAAAAAGGAAGCCAATCTGGTGGTCCCCTGCTATAAACAAACTATACAACAGAAGGAAGAAACTGTTGCAAAAAGAGGAAAATCCCAAGATGCATAAAACTCCCTCACCAGCCTCAGTAAGAAGCTGAGATCCCTCATAAAATCCTCAAAAGCTAGTTACGAAAATAAAATTGACAAAGATTCCAAAGACAACCACAAGGCATTCTATAGTTATGTCAAAAATCTAAATGGCAATGCTCAGATCTGCTCTGAGTTACAACAGAATGGCATTAAATATACTGATCCCAAGGATATTGCCAATATCCTGGCAGATTGATTTAGTGCCAACTTCACCCCACTCTCACCCCCTAATGGACCCATCTCAATACCAAAAGATTGCCAAATTCCGATAATCACGGCCACACAGGTAGAAACCACACTCTCCAAAGCTAAGAATACAGCATCCATGGGACCAGATGACATCCCAGGCTGTGTACTACATGAACTACAAAATGAACTGGCACCTCACTTAAGTGTCATGTTTAATCATAGCCTCACCTCAGGCTTCGTGCCCACTGAGTGGCGCACAGATACATTTATCCCGCTCCACAAGGGAGGATCCACCTTGGATCCCAGGAACTACTGTCCCATCAGTCTGACAAGCCTGATTTGCAAGGGCATGGAATGCATTATCATGGAACTTGTAAACAAAGACATTGACAACCTTCAAACACTAGACCCCACCCAGTTTGGGTTTGTGAAGGGCCGATCTTGTCTCCTGAATCTGATTGACTTCTTTGAATCAGTCTTCAGAGCTGTGGACGAGGGTAAGGCAGTCCACACAGCCTATCTGGACCTCACCAAGGCCTTTGACAACATCCCCCACTCTGGAATCATAGATAAACTTACTAAACTGGGCATAAATCCCTACGTCACTCGATGGGTTGCTAACTGGCTTACTGACACAACCCAGACAGTAAAAGTAGCTGACTCCAAATCGAGCTCCAGACAAGTGACAAGTGGAGTACCTCAGAGTTCAGTCCTGGGACCACTCTTGTTTGGCATCTACTTCTCTGAAGTACAGGCCAACTCTAAGGGACTCTGGCTAACAAAGTTTGCAGATGACTGCAAACTAGGAGCCACTATTGAATCCCCAAATGATGTGGATATTCTACAAAAGGGCCTTACAGAAACAGATGCCTGGTGCCAGAGCCATGGGCTCAAGCTTAATGCCAAGAAATGTATAGTTATCCCCTTGGGAAAAAAACATGTACCCATGAATTACCACATAGATGGCAGGACAGTAAACATCGAAAGTGTGATGAGAGACTTAGGGACACAGGTGGACAGTGGTCTCACTTTCAATAACCACATTGCCACAACAGTCAGGAAATCCTTCTATGTGGCACACCTCATCACTAAGGGCGTTTCATCCAGAAAAAAGGAGATCATTGTGCCACTGTACTCATCCCTCATTAGACCCATTATAGAGTATAATGCCCCGTTTGGTATGTACCTCACAAGACAGCTGCAACAGCTTGAAAGGCCACAGAAATACCTCACTAAAAGAATCACAGGCCTAAAGCAGATGCCATATACTGACCGTCTAAAAAAACTCCAGCTATACTCTGTGGCATATCATCTACTCAGAGGCGATCTTTACTTAACATACAAGGCCATGTCAAACCCTGAGCTGTTGGACATGCTCCACTTAAAGAAATCCCAATCCCTCAGAGCCACATGCTCCAGTCAAACCCTGAGCTGTTGGACATGCTCCACTTAAAGAAATCCCAATCCCTCAGAGCCACATGCTCCAGGGATCTAAACCTTGTCATCACAATGAACAAAACATGCTGGAGGGATAGGTTCCTGACCCAGAGACTCCCCATACTCTGGAATAGACTGCCCATACATATCAAGCAAAGCGCTTCTTTGGCCCTCTTCAAAAGGAACCTTGATGATTGGATGGGAGATAGGAAATTCACCCCGGGGATCATGTCAGTCGCCCTGCTAGACAGAGACCTGGAGAAGTAAATATTGTGGGAAGAAATATCCAGGGAATTGTTATGGCTAGGCTTGCATAGGCCCTAGGGCCGATAGCCTAGTACCAACCTATGAAACTGTGAACCTATAAAATAACCACATTGGAATGTTAAAGCCAAGATTAGTTTCCCTGGTGAAAAAATAAACTGCTCATTTTAAAGACTATTGCACAGTTGTATTTGTGTTACCTTTGTAACTGTTGTATAAAATCCTATTGTTTTTGCAGTGAGCAGGTAAATGTTGTAAATATCATAAGTATTTGAGTTCTACCAGTCACATATCTTGTCTATGCAATTGTCTGTCCTGTTGCAATTAGATATTGTGCATCTGTAATTATCTTTATATTATGAAACTGACTGTGCTTCATTTACATTTGCTGTGCAATACCATGTTATCTTTTCTATAGGCATGTACAGTCCAGAAATATTGACTTTCTACCAAAGTCTATGTTCTTTTTGTATGCTGCTATAATTACCGCTGTATATATAATGTTGCATTTTTCCATTCTTGGAGCTTGTCTTCAGAGGTATCATCTTAAAATGGGACGCTGTCTAACTTGACTATCCCAGCAAACAAATGCAAAGAAAGAAAACACATGAAAAAATAAATAAAAAGTACTTATTTAAATTGTGAATATATATACGGACAATACATTTACAGTTGCAGCTGCATATCCTACAATGGTATTATTAAAATTTTAGATTATACCTGACTGTGCATAAATCCTTAAAACTTGAAGCTGGAAATCATGTTCATCTAATCAAATACATTGTGCATAAAACAGCAGAAGAGCTAACAGACTGTGTTTTATATACAAATTATAATCTAAGTAAATTTGTTGCTGAACAGGCTTATATCATGAATACTGGCCCAGCAGATATCAAAAATGTCATTTCATTTAGAAGGTTTTTCAGATTCCTACTACCTTCACTTTTGTGTAGGTTTGCCTCCCACATCCCATTTTTATATATGACATACAAAGACAGCATGTTTTCCATGTGCCATCAAGAAATGCACTTAATCAGAACTTTGTCTCCCACCATTTCCTGTGCTCATCTTTAGAATATCATAATTTTTAGTTGGTTAGATACATGTTCACTATAGTGTGGGCAATTGCACATTGATTTATTTAAACTAATGAACAGCGAATGCTGATTGCCAGCAGTGTTACTTTAGATGTTTCTCCAGAATGTTATAACAGCGTTTGTGAAGCAACTTCATAGTACCAGTTCACTACCAGTTTGATGATTAATCAGCAATCAGTTTCTGGCATGTTATATTCACAAGGAAAGTGAACAGTATTAGCAAAAGAACTGCCTGACCTCTTCCATTTTTCTGCATGAAAAACATTCAGTTATACTCAGGTAACTGCAGTCTACTTGGGGAATAAACTAATAATGATATTATTGTACCCATGGTGAAAGGAGCTCACGTTCAGGGTATTTTATTACTACTCAGGGCAGCTTACCGAATACTAACATGCTATATGTTCACATAAACAAAAGCACGCTCCATAATATACAGCTATAAATGAGAACGTCACTAAAAACTTACATTTTTCTGTTATCTAGAGCTGTCTGCACTTCTACTGTTCCTTAATGATTATTGGTAATGTGTGCGTGTGTGTGTGTGTGTGTGTGTGTGTGTGTGTGTGTGTGTGTGTGTGTGTGTGCGTGCGTGAAATTTTATATGTATGCACACATACATATATACATTTGCATATGTATCACGCTGTTCTACTGGGTTCAATTGGTATTCCTGGAGGCACTACAGAGCTTCACCATTTACAAACTTAGTAATGATAGATAGATCAGGCATGAAATGAACTGCAGTGTGCTCATACACAAGGAATTATCATTCAGTCATATATTCAAAATGTGAAGTAACTATAATATATTCAACTTTTGGAAGCAAAACACTCTGCAGAATCGATTCTTGATAAAAAAAGACACATAGTATTGCAGATACTTAAGTGGAAGCTCTGCAACATCATCTAGTACCTCAAATGCTTTGCTGCAAGAGGACAGAAAGCATAACATTCATACCAAACCCTCTTCTGCTCAAGTAATTACACCTAAGGAAAATCACCACACAGGGGCATTTGGAAGTGTCCTTAGAACACAAGTTTTTGGAAAATACTAGAAGTAAATTTCAGGAACAGAAGCCACCGTGGAATTCATTGCAACCTAGAAACCTTAGAAATGTTCTTATGGTACATGATTTCATGATAAAGAAAACAGACATGCAACTTATCAGGTTGTACAAAGAAAACATTTACAGTACAATGTTTTCCAGAGCCATAACTCATTGCATGGCCGATATACCAAGTGCACTGTCCACGCTGTAGTAAAATATTTACAGTATATAATGGTATTAGAACATACAGCAGAACATGATGAAGCTTTCTAATATCCTCACAAGTATAGGAAACACTTAATTGGATACTAATCACCCTTATTTGACAGCAGAGCACACAGGCAAAATCATAGCATTTCACTTATTCCAATGGCATAGACAGAGGACAATGTGTGTAAACCTGTGGGGGATGTGTAGCTTACCAGTTTGCTTTGCATTGTATAGGCTACAACTCTCATAGTGGAGGCAAGGAATGGAGTGGGAAGTACATCGATATTGTCTTTTGTACGCCTAATCAAATGCTGCATAATAACATAAGTGGCAGACAGCTGGAGCAAACAGCTAAGCAGTTAATTTGTGGCGCTAGCTACTGTAATATAATGTATGCGGAGGCTGTTGCATACACAGAGGATGCCATGGTGGCTTGTCTCTAAAGGGGTTTTATACAAGGAAACATGGAGGCAAATATCTATAGTGATTAACAGGGGACCAAAGTGCCTCTGGAAGTATCAGTTAACTTCTATCAGTAGGGAAGATATATCTGTGACCTTCAGGGGGCTTTTATGGTTTCTAATGAAGGAATTTTCAGATAGTTGTGAGTGACATGAGAGGGAACCCTGAAGGGTTTTGTGGGAAATAAAGCTGTGTTTGTAAAGTTGTTATCCTAAGGGAAGAAATGAAACTGTGTTTGGGATACTGCTTTCCTAAGAGATAAAAAGAGAGGGGAGTTACCTGTTTATATAAGAATGTCAGCTAAAAGACTGAAACTTGTAAGTACTGAACGACAGTGAAAGCCATTATAAGAATTTGCAGAACTATAGTTGCACGTTTATTTATTTTTTTATTTATTTTATTTTGCTTTTGTTTATCAGGTTTGTCTGACTGGATTCAGAGACCTGGGGAGAAAAACTTCAACATATTACAACTATTTTTAAATAGACATTCAGTAATATTACATGAACAGACATTAAGGGTAGAAAATGTTAATACTGTATTCAAGAGGTGGAATATAATGCAGGTACACACACACACACACACACACACACACACAAACATATATATATATATATATATATATATATATATATATATATATATATATATATATATATGGTTACCATATGATTAATAATGGAAGTATAGCGGGGGGGTGAGCAGTCTCACACTAGTATATAGGTGGATATGTTACTACAACTGATTAGGTATTGGTGAAGACTGGCTGAGGGGCATACGTTTCTGAATGAAGACCAATGGTTTTATAATATGGTGAATTGAAGATAATGGTATAATTTATACTGCAGATGTACAGGAGCAGTGCATTGATTTGATATCTGGAGTTTTAGTTGTGTTTTAAATGGGTTTGCATTCTGAATAGATTTCCGCACTTGTGGGATGCAGTTCCATAGTTTAATTACACTATTGGTAAATAGAAAGTCACTTGCAGTATTATGGACATATATCCAGTTGGACTAGCCCGGTCAACAAATGTAAAATAAAGTATTAGATAATGTAACTTTGGTGATTAGTGATGTTTCTTTACAGTGCAAAATTCTATGGATGGTCAGCTTTCTGGTTTAGAGAGAAATCTGTGTATTGTGCCTAGCTGAGAAAGAGCTAGGTTATGTGATAGTTCTAACCAGTTTAATTCTCAGAGGGCTAGTTGGTGGCATGTTATAGTCTTATAGTTTACTGCAAAGGTAGCTACTTTATTATACAATGCACAAATGTAGAGAGTTATGAGACTTGAAAGATAGTGAAAATTTGAGCAGCATAGAGGAGAGATGACAATAAAAAAGTAGAAGTTATGTCAGAGAGGCAGCTATTGACTCTGCACAATGCACCTAGTTTTTGACGAGTTTCTTAACCTTGTGATACATACTGATCAAATTTCAACTGGTCATCTATATTGACATATAGTCAAATTGTCTTCTCTACTTGTTCTGTCAAGGGGTTGTTCGCAGAGATAATAACAAGTAGTGATGCTTCGGCAAAGATATGTTTTGGGGTAAAGAACAGTAATTTCGTTTTTTAGGGTTTAGAAGTAGTTGTGAATTATTTAACCATGTTTCATCTATAAGAAGGCTTGTTGTCCAAGGACTTGGAGGTTAGAGAGGGATTTGGCAGAGCAGATTAGAGTCAAGTCACCAGTTGTTTGAACTAGAGTAGCATGTTTTTTGTAGCAATTTAGAGGTCATTGATGAATATGTTGAAAAGTATGGGGTCTAGTGTAGATCCTTTTAGGGCACTGATACTTTCTGGCAAGAAGGAGGAGAAATGATTTCTCCATGTCATATCCTCCCCGCGGTTGGAAGGGCGTTCGAAAGACATGCGTAAACAGGCATGCTTTCATTGAAGGTTGAACGTCGAGCTGGCACCTCGGCGTTTGTGAAAATCTACTGCCAATCATTAGCGAACTGGAGTTCCACTGTGGCGACCCCTAACTGGGAAAAGCCGAAAGACCAACAACAACAGCAACTGCCTGTGTTCTGCTTGAAAGAGTTCCTCTTTTTATTTTGCGAGGAACAAGTGCATTTAGAATGCCTAGGAAGATTTTGTTGATCTAAGAGCCAGCATCATCTATGGGGAGAGTATTTAGTGTCTCCCAGTTAAGGAGATGTAGTGTTTTAATAAAAGGGTCTTCGTGAAAAATTGCACATTTTCTTACCAGGTTATAATGATATATTTGGGGGCTGGAGCTTTGGTGCCTTATAGTGAAGATTGGTAAGTGATTAATTAGGCTGACAGAATTCCATGGGATGATATTATATTTGGACAAAATATTAGTTGCCGCACAGCAGTGTGAACCTTGTTACTAGATGGTTGTCACTACTGAAGTGACACACCAACCCCATGTACAAAAATGGAAAAATGGGGTTGTGGATGGATGGTTAGTATCCAATCTAGGGTTGATTGCCTGTCTGTGGCTTTGTTATATCTAGTTGGTGTAGTTATAAATTGTTTGAACTTGTACATATGTATATTACTGAATGGATAATAACATTGTATGGTTTGCCAGTTTATATTAGCATCGTCCAATATTGTGGCTTCATAAGTCATTTTTGAGGAGGCCAAGAAAAGAATATCTTCAAGTGTTATTGTCTTGATCCATGAACATTTTTTATTTTATGAAGAGTGCGTAGAACACATACAGTGGCTAGTGAATATATTACTGACAAATTTGTTGTAGAGGAAAGCACATGGATGCACTTTGGTTGGGTCTGCAGGTATAGAAAAAGAAGCTGTAGTTATATAAAGTGAACTGCACTCAAGTATAACTGAAAAGCGCTACTCATGTAAAGTGTGAACCATGATGGGTACGATACCTAGAGTGTACTTAGTGAATTTTTGTTCTTTAATGGAAGATTAAGGGTGACTGATTTTTACAGAGATTTCAAAAAGCTTGTAAGATGAATTATCTTTAATGAGCCTTTTTGGCATATGCTGTAGTTATGTCTTATGGTATTTTTGTGACTGCAATCACATGTTTTAAAATGCTCAGAGGAGTATTGTGTATCTCTTTGTTGGGTTCTGTTAATGTATGTGTAAGGAATAAATAATGTAAAGAATTTTCATTTTTTGATAACCAAAGAAATTTGAAGATGTGGTATTTTTCACAAAAACATATCTCTGAAATTCATAAAATAGTCTTTTAACAGATGTGGCATGTATGAACTACAAAAGAGCACATCTCTTCAGACTGCATTCTCTGGTCATGAAAAACATTTGCAATGTAATGCAGTTTAAGGGAATAATAGACATACCAGGCATAGGATCACCTTTTATGTGTGATAATGGCCCCCACAACTCTCCATTATTTCTTTCTGCCTATCAGCAGCACTGTATTATTGCTTACATATTGCATATTGAAGGCATAACTCAGTGCACATGATGCAAGTGTCTAAAACTGGAAGTGTACCTTAAATGCAAGCCATAACAAAAATGTAAGGGCTTTCAGTGTTACCAAAGACTGGTCACATTGTATGACGGGGTGGAACTTCAATGTTAATCACGTTGCAGATGTTATAATTCCATTTTTGTTCATTCTGCTGCCCATATGCAACTGTGGGCTGCTGTGCAGTTCTTTACTGCCAGGCAAAACAAAACCTGCTTTAATATACTATATAAACACTGCAAAACAGTTCAAGCCTGAAACCATTCTAGTAAGTAGAGACATTTCAGTTTCATTACAGAAAACAGTTGAGCACTGAATGCATATCTGAATATATAACACAGAGTATTATGATCAGGCCTCCGATCACAACCAATTGATTATGCATTTAAAACATCAATGTCAAGAAATTCTCATCGAGAGTTAATTTCAAGAAGTGAATCTAGGCATCTATGTTGAGAACATTATCTACAGTTATTATCAATGACCTGATTGTAATTCTTTGTAGTGTATGGAGCTTTATCTGCTCCATGTAATACCAGTTGCAAAAAAAAAATGTATAGAAGTGCAAGTGTTTTATATTCTCTTTGAAAGCTGGAAACGCACTTAATGGTGTTAAACAGACAGCAGCACACCTTTTCACATTCTTTGCTAAGAATTCTGGACAAAACCAAAAAGATAAAACACAGAGAGAGTGTTTAAACATTGTTTTTCCTCGCTTAAAAAGTTAATACAACAACCTTTTTTTGCATGAAGATACATTTTCTGAACAATACAAAGTATGACATTCTAATGTCTGGCATTACTGTCTAAAGTAATTCTCAGTGATGTTTATGAGGGGCAAACTAAAAATATGAGACAAACTCAGGCTCATTTGTGAGGCATAGACAGCAGACAGATTTGTGTTAGTGAATTTGTTAACAAGTTTATCTTTTTCCTAATATTAGAGCATAATCTTAGTGTTCCATGCAGTAAATATTTGCAAAAAGCTGGAGTGGGCTTAAGATGGGTGGAAGAAAGAGAGAGAGAGAGAGAGAGAGAGAGTTAAGAGCTGAGTTTAGCATTTAGCTTGGGTGGGGGAGGCACAAGGGATATGGAAGGGTTAGTTAGGATCTAGATCAATTTGTACATGAGTGAATGAGGGCAGATGAATGTAGATAGGGGTAAGGGCTGAAAGAGCGGTTTAGGGGTAGGGGGGATAGACAAATGTGAAGATACTGGAAAGTAACTTCTGCTTAGGAATGAGAGTTGCAAATGTCACTTGTACATAAATGTAGCGGGACCTCATGTAGTATAAGGCACTCATATTGAGCTATAGCCAGTGGCAGTTACAGTTTTCTGTTGCTAGAATGTAGTTGTCTGTATTTTGTTTACTCTATTTTGGGCATGGCAAGATGAAGCTTTGCTTACATTGTTATTCAATAAAGAAAATCTATTTTCTGACAAAAATTAATAAAACAGAAAGGCATCAGAGAACAATTTACATCTGAAACTTAAGTTTTACCTTATGGTAAAATGTATTTCTTCCCATATAAAATGATTCCTGCACTGTACCTTATAGGTAAAATAGGACAGTTTTTTTCTGATCTTCAGTACTATTGCACAATATTCATCCTATTGAATATGCATGGAATTTCACAAGACATTCTTTCAAAGTTTGTCTCCCTGACTCTGATACTTGATAGCACCTTACGTTTAAGATTTTTGGCCCAAGAAAAGCCAAAAATTCAAGATGTTTTTAGAGCTGACATCTTTGTTTTCCAATTGAGCCATAATCCTACAGAGTATGTGAAGTTGTAGGCTTATTTTGAGGAGAGGCCAAGTGTGTCATGGATGGATAAGTATCTGAGATGGGAATGGCATTAAATGTGATAATTCTCATTCTGATTTGAGAGAGTAGGCATGGGAGTAATACCTGCAATAGGACACATGAGTAATAAAGACAGCACCACCAGCTGAAATAAAGGCTTCACTACAGTGCCTCTAAAAGAAGGCCAATAACACAAATATAAAAACGATCACCGAAACAAAGATTGTGATAATACAACAATACATTTTGAAGGAAATTAGGAAAAGTGAGTTCTTCCAGTTGAAATGAAACAAGATGCAGAAGAGGTGATGGAATTATAGTCTTTTCATGTTTGGCGACACAGAGTGCACTGTGGGAAACAAAAGGATTAGCTAGAAAGTACGATCATGTCAGTATGTCAACTATATCAGGTCATTTTATGAGAAAGCAAAATAAAATTATAAATAATTATGTGTTGTGCTGCAAAGGGTCTAATGCATTAAACTTCCAGATAATGAAAAAAACCCTGTTCACTCTTTCATTTTTTTTTTTCAATTTCTACCTTTACTAGTCATTTACATATTGAAGTATCAGTTGATAGAGCTGCTAAATATCCCCCCTCACTTGAAACAATAAGAGACCATTTTCTTAGTTAATAACTTAACTCTTAGGTCCATCAAGAGACAAGCATGTATTGTTGTAGAGACATGTTAAACCAGTGATTGCTTTTTAAAAAAGGTGCTATCAGATAATGCAAAAAGGAGTACATTAGTTGCATGAGTGTGCAAATGAGGGGGGGGGGTGCTAAGTAGGGAGAAGATATGGTTATAAAAAAACATATGAGAAGCCATATTTAGAAATTTACTAATGCGCATGTGGAACTGTGTAGAGATAGTGGCAATCATTTCCTGAAACTGTTTACTAAAGCAAAAAAAAACAAGAAACGCACTCAACCACCACAACACAACACTAATCACGAGACACACAACTCTCCTAAACAGTGTGCAGCTCAACCAAAGTCCCTAAGGCAAAACAGCATGCCCAGCACAATAGTCATAGCTGACTCAATAGTGAGGCACACTGATGTCCCACTCAGCAGGTTAAATAAGGAGACAGTAACGGTCAGCTGCCTGTCAGTTGCCAGGATCCACCATATAACACATGCACTCAGGTCCCTCAACAACAGCCACAAATATGACTCTGTCATTGTACATGTGGGTATGAATGACCTGAGATGTACCTCCCTGGACTACATGAAAAGAGGCATGGAGGAGCTCTCAGATTATATAGCCCAGGCGGGTACGACCCTAGCCCTGAGCAGCATCCTACCATCACCCAGAATGATACCAAAGTGCAAGCAGAAAATGATTGATTTCAACAATTGGTTAAATTTCTGGTGTCATTCTAAGGGGATCCAGTATCTGCCTGTGATGACATGATTGACAGACCTCGATGCTTTGCCAGAGATGGCCAGCATTTGTCACCCCTGGGCTTCTGGATACTGGCCAAGGCTCTTGTCAACCCTATAGTGTCTTTTTTAAGGGGTGTTCCAAAGACCAAATTACCACTGTAACAGCTACAAACAAATGCAATATGATGGTCATGCTTCTCAAGACTAGAAGTTTAAATCTCAAAATGCACTCACTTAAAGCATTCCTTAAAATGGAGAACATCGACATTTTTGCTGTTACAAAGACTTGGTTCAAGGCAGCATAAAGCACCCCTGCACTACTAGGCTAGAACTCATTCCACACCTTTCGGCCTCAGAACTTGGACTGAAGCTAGAAAGCTGGTGGTGTTTCCATATGCATAAAGGGTGCGCACACCTCCAGAATGGTAGCCCAACATAATGCATCAGAGATACTTCAGGTGCAGCTAACATTGGGTAAGACAGTGATTTAGGTTGTAGCCTGTTATAAGGCCCCGACCATGTCCCAAGACACCCTGGAGAATATTAAGGTCCAACCTAACACACTAATACTGGGTGAGTTCAACTACCCCTCCATTAACTGGGAAAACTACTCATGTACCAATACACCTGCCCAACATTCCCTGGAATTTATTATTTCCAGTGATCTGGACCAGCTCATTCTTACCCCCACTAGAGGTAGCAGCATCCTTGATCTGGTCATTACTAACATGGGTGACCATTGCTCTACACCAATAGTCAACTCCTCCCTGATTAGATCTGACCAAAAACTAATCAACTTGGAAATCCACCCCCTCCCCCCCCACAAAGGTAGCCACCAGGAAAAACTTCTCCAAAGCTAACTTTGGGCTCCTAAGAACAGAGGTGGCTAACTTCATGGCACCCATGCAAATGGAGAATAGTTGCATGACAGCCAAATCATACACCAATGCACTGTACAATCACGTACACAAATGCATGGATCTCGCCATATTCAATAGAACCAATATGTTCTCCTCCAAAAAAGGAAGCCAATCTGGTGGTCCCCTGCCATAAACAAATTTGACAACAGAAGTAGGAAACTGATGTGGAATAAAGTGAAGTCCCAAGACTGGAAAAACTGCCTTATCAGCCTCAACAAAAAGTTGAGATCCCTCATAAAATCCTTTAACGCTAGCTATGAAAACAGAATTGCAGCAGATAGTAAAGACAACCACAAGGCCTTCTATAGTTATGTAAAGAACCTCCACGGCAATACCCAGATTTGCTCTGAGCTACTGCACAATGGTACCTCCTATACCAAGCCAACAGAGATTGTGAATATACTGGTCTACAGATTCAGTGCCAACTTTACCACTTCACCCCCCCCCCAAAGGACCAATCACAAAACCAGCAGATTGCCAGGCACCCAGTATTACTGCTGCATAGGTTAAAACAGCACTATCCAAGGCCAAGAATACAGCTTCTTTGGCACCTGACAATATCCCTGGCTGTGTTCTACATGAACTATAGAGTGAACTGGCATCTCACCTGTGTGCCCTGTTCAATCACAGCCTAACCTCAGGCTTTGTCCCTACCAAATGGTGCACTGCTATAGTCATCCCTATCCAGAAAGGAGGAGTTACTGCAGACCCTGGGAACTATTGCTCCATTAGCCTGACAAGTCTGATATGGAAAGATATGGAACGTATCATCATGGACCTAATAAACACGGATATAGTGAATCTCCAAACTCTGGATCTCACACAGTTTGGTTTTGTGAAGGGTAGATCATGCCTGCTCAACTTGGTTGACTTCTTTGGGTCAGTCACCAGAGCTGTGGATGAAGGCAAGGTGGTTCATACAGCCTACCTTGATCTGGCCAAGGCCTTTGATACCATTCGCCACTCAAGAATCATAGAAAAACTCACTAAGCTAGACATCAACCACTATATCACTAGGTGGGTTGCAAACTAGCTCACAGATAGAACCCACAGTGTGAAAGTAGCTGACTCCAAGTCAGACTACTGACCAGTCACGAGTGCAGTCCCACAGGGATCAGTCCTGGGTCCTCTCCTGTTTGGTATCTACTTCTCAGAAGTCCAGTCCAACACAAAGGGACTCTGGCTGACAAAGTTTACAGACGATTGCAAGTTGGGAGCCATTATTAACTCCCCAAGTGATGGTGACATCCTACAGAAAGACCTCACTGAAACCAACAACTGGCGTCATCACCATGGCTTCAAGCTCAATGCCAAAAAATGTGTTGTCATCCCCTTTGGGAAAAACTCAGTTCCCATGAACTACCACATCAATGGTAGTCCACTGAACACAAAAGGCATTAAAAGAGATCTGGGAACACAGGTTGACAGCAACCTCTCTTTTGACCACCACACTGCCACTGTGGTCAGAAAGTCCTTCTATGTGGCACATCTCATTACTAAGGGTTTTGCATCCAGGAAGGTCATTGTCTCCCTCTACTCTTCCATCATTAGGACAATCATTGAGTACAATGCCCATTTGGCATGCACCTCACTAGACACCTGCAACAACTGGAGAGGCCACAAAAGTACCTCACAAAGAGGATCCTAGGTCTTAAACACTTGTCCTGTATGGACAGACTCAAAAACTCCAACTATTCTCTGCCTCATATCCCTTACTTAGAAGCGATCTCTACTTATAAAACCATGTGTGACCCAGCTCTGTTAGAAATGCTACATCTAAAGAAATCCCAATCCCTCCACACCACATGCTCCAGAGACTTCAACTTCATTACCACAATCAACAGAACATGCTGGAGGGACAGGTTCATAACCTAGAGACTGCCCATGCTATGGAATAGACTTCCCATACATGTCAAAAAGAGCACCTCACTGGTCTTTTTCAAGAGAAATCTTGATGAGTGGATGGGAAATAGCAACTTCACCCCAGTGATCAAGCCATTGGCTCTACTCAACAGATGCACTGGAAACTAAGGTTGGATGGCACAATGCCAGGGTAATCTTATTGGCTGGGCTTGTAAAGGCTCCAGGGCCATTAGCCTAGTACATACCTATGAACCTATGAACACCTGACTTATTTGTGCCACCCAAAAAGTGAAAGAGTATTTTGAAATTGGATTTAAATATTGGGTAGCAATGTATTTTTTTTTTTCTGCTTTGCATTCCTAAGGTAATTCCACAAAGACAGTGATGTCATTCAGTTATGAATAAAAGTATGTTACTGTCTTGCTGTAGGAAAATAGCCTTCTGGTGCTAAATAATGTGCATATTACTCTTGAATGTTATGAAAGTATGGATAAGAAAAGTTTACTTGAACTGGCATTATATTAAAATATTACCTTTACCAAGAAATAAGGAGAGACTGGGATTTTAGATTCAGATTCTTAAGGAAAATAACAATAAGCAAACAGAATATATTTATAAAAAATCAGAAAACATTTTAAGAACTAAGCCAACACTGGAATGGAAAAAGAAGATTTTGCAGATAGAGATGACTGCAATTAGGGGTACAGAGAGCAGGCAAGAGCTGGAATTTATTGGAAGAAACTGGCAAAGGAAACAATGTTTTGGAAGCAAATAATTAGAGAGGGAAAGGTAATATAATGGGAAGAGGCCAAAAATTAATTTGGACTGCATGCTTGAGATTGCCTTCCCTATCAAGGAATGATATCGGGGTATAGGCAAAAAGAAAGGAAAGGGGGGGGGGCTAAGTGAAGGCCCAGCACTGGTAGAGTTTTTAGTTAAATCTAGAACAGAAACTGCTGTTAAAAACGGGACAAGTAGAAGGACATATAAAATATTGCATGATAACTATAGGAATGAAACAGGAGGTTAGAAAGAATTGGGAAGACAGATTAAATGAACATTTCACAATGAAACAATATGAGGGAATATGTATGGCTCCCAAATATACAACAAAGTCTAGAAGATTTGGGGTCTTTGCTTGGAAGTGTTTGCATTGGTATTTTTATATTTTGAATACTGTGGTTTGTTTTCTTTACCTTGTGTTTTACTTGCATTCTGCTTTAACAGCATATTAAAACTTCAAAAGAGACCACACCTCTGTCTCTTCTGAGTCAGGCAGAAATTTTTTCCCACCCTCTCACCCAGTTACAGTTGTCTTGTTAAATACCACTGTCTTTCTAGTTGCCTACCTCTTATGTTAATCTGACCATACATCTCATTTCCTCTCGACTTTCACTGGCTTGTGTGAGTAATCACAAAATCATCATCTTTGAAATCCATCCCCTTCAACTATTTAAATTTATTGGCCATCCTACTGTATTCCATAGTGCCAGAATACAAAAGTGACCACCCCTTTTGGTCCATCTTGCTGTTTTAAAAATAGTAACTCTCCACTAAACCTTAACTTTTTAAACAGGTAAAACTTAAGTTACCTACTTTCACATCTAGCTTCTCTAGTGCACACTGCAGTGTGCATTTTTTTCATCTTACATTTAAGCATCCCTGTGACTGGCACTTGCTCTAATACCTGCTGGAAAGCACTAGGAAGCCTTAAACTGATACAAGCACTCCACTCTCCATGTTAATAAGGATAAATTAATAGTAGGCACTAAACAGCCTATAATTGCAAAGTACCTTGCTAAGGTAAGGTAAAACTGCTCCTGTACTTTACAAAAAAAAAAGCACCAAACCAGACATGTCCAATGGTCAGCTTCTGGTGATTTCTCATGTCCACCTGGTGAATCTGGGCATACTGAGGCAATGCAGCAATTGCCTCATGCACACAGACAACCCTCTCCTCCTATCACCCAACACTATAACCTGTGAGAGATGCACTTACATAGCCAAAATGGAAGCAAAGCTCTCTCCATCCAATATTGTGCTAGACAGTCAAGAGGAGAAGGTCAACACCCTCAGTACACCTCAAGCAACACATAGCCCTTCTAAACCCACACCACCAACACCCACATATAGCAACACTAAATCCACATATGCAGAGGCCCTTAACTGTAACCTGCACAAACAACAAGGACCTCTGAAGCTGAAATGCAAACAAACACCAATCACAACCAAAGTGTCACATAGTTCACAACACCAGTGTGCCACCCATCAACAGCCCCTAAGGCAAGACAACAAACCTAACACTTAAGTTATAGGTGACTCTATAGTACGGCACACTGATGCCCCACTCACCAGGTTGAACAAGGAGAAAATTACAGTCAACTGCCTGTTGGGTGCCAGGATCCGCACATAATGCATGCACTCAAGTCACTCCACAACAAGTACAAATACGACTCTGTCATTGTCCATGTTGGAGTGAATGACTTGAGACGTACCTCCCTGAACTACATGAAAAGAGACATGGAAAAGCTCTCGGATCATGTGGCCAAGGCAGGTATGACCCTAGCCCTGAGTAGCATCCTGCCTTCACCCAGAATGATACCACAATATAAGGACAAAATGATTGACTTCAACAATTGGCTAAGCTTTTGGTGTGATTCAAAGGGGATCCAGTATCTGTCTGCCTGAGATGACATGATCGACAGACCACGATGCTTTGCCAGAGATGGTCTGCACCTGTCACGCCTAAGATTCAGGTTACTGGCTAAGGCTCTTGCTACCCATATAGTGCCTTTTTTAGGCAAAGTTCAAAGGACAAAACCACCACCGTAACAGGTACAAGCATGCGAAATCTGAAGGTAATGCTACTCAATGCTAGAAGTCTATACCTCAAAATGCACTCTCTCGAGGCACTCCTAAAAATGGAGAACATAGATATCTGTGCAGTAAATGAGACCTGGTTCAAGGCTCCAGAGAGCACCCCTGCAATACCAGGCTACAACTCTTACCACACTTTTCGGCCACCAAACCAGGACCGAAACACTAAAGGTGGAGGAGTGTCAATATTCACCAAGGATATTCACACCACCAGGCTAGTTGCCCAACACAATGCATCTGAAATTCTCCAGGTGCAACTAACACTAGGTAAGACTGCAATCCAAACTGTAGCTTGCTACAGATTCCCCCACCATACCCCAAGATTCTCACTACACCTTTCTAAACATACTGGAAAATATTAAGATAGAACCAAACACCCTAATACTGTGTTATTTTAACTACCCTGCCATTAACTGGGAAAACAACTCATGTACCAACACCTTTGCCCAACGGTTCTTGGAATTCATAAATTCCAATGCCCTGGATCAACTAATCCATAGTCCCACCAGGGGCTCCAATATCCTTGACCTGGTCATTACCAATATGGGAAATCAATGCTCCACACCTATGGTCACCCCCTCGTTAGTCAGGTCTGACCATAAGCTAATCACCCTTAACATCCACATCCCACCCCCACCCCCAGTAAGGATACCTCAATAAAAAACTTCGCCAAAGCCAACTTCATGCTACTCAAGTCAGAAGTGACAAACTTTATGACACCCATGCAGATGGGAACTGAAAGTTCAACTGCTGAATCCTACACTAAGGCACTGTATGAGCACATACACTCATGCATGAATCGTGCCATCTCAAATAGAACCAAGATGCTCTCATCCAAAAAAAGGAAGCCAATCTAGTGGTCCCCTGCCATAAACAAACTTTACAACAAAAGGAAGAAACTGTTGCAGAAAAGAGGAAAATCCCAGGATGCAAAAAATTCCCTTACCAGCCTCAGTAAGAAACTGAGATCCCTCATAAAATCCTCCAAAGCTAGTTACAAAAATAAAATTGCCAAAGATTCCAAAGACAACCACAAGGCATTATATAACTATGTCAAGAATCTAAATGGCAATGCTCAGATCTGCTCTGAGCTAAAACAGAATGGCATTAAATATACTGATCCCAAGGATATTGCCAATATCCTGGTAGATCGATTCAGTGCCAACTTCACCCCTCTCTCACCCCCTAAATGGCACATCTCAATACCGGAAGATTGCCAAATTCCAGTAATAATGGCCACACAGGTAAAAAGTACACTCTCCAAATCTAAGAATACAGCATCCATGGGACCAGATGACATCCCGGGCTGTGTACTACATGAACTACAACATGAACTGGCACCTCACCTAAGTGTCATGTTTAATCATAGCCTCACCTCAGTTTTCATGTCCACTGAGTGGTGCAGATCTACAGTTATCCCACTCCACAAGGGGGGATCCACCTTGAATCCCAGAAATTACTGTCTCATCAGTCTGACAAGCCTTATCTGCAAGGTCATGGAGCGTATTGTCATGGAACTTATAAACAAAGACATTGGCAACCTTCAAACACTGGACCCCACCCAGTTTGGGTTCGTCAAGGGCCGATCTTGTCTACTGAATCTGATTGACTTCTTCAAATCAGTCTCCAGAGCCATGGACAAGGGTAAGGTGGTCAACACAGCCTATCTAGACCTTGCCAAGGCCTTTGACACCATCCCCCACTCTGAAATCATAGATAAACATATTAAGCTGGGCATTAATCCCTACGTCACCCAATGGGTTGCTAACTGGCTTACTGATAGAACCCACACTGTAAAAGTAGCCGACTCCAAATCCAGCTCTAGACAAGTGACAAGTGGAGTACCTCATGGTTCAGTCCTGGGACTGCTCTTGTTTGGCAGCTACTTCTCTGAAGTACAGGCCAACACTAAGGGACTCTGGCTAACAAAGTTCGCAGATGACTGCAAACTGGGAGCCATTATTGAATCCCCAAATGATGTGGATACTTTACAAAAGGGCCTTACAGAAACAGATGCTTGGTGCCAGAGCCATGGGCTCAAGCTCAATGCCAAGAAATGTATAGTTATCCCCTTTGGGAAAACACATGTACCCATGAATTACCACATAGGTGGTAGTACACTAAACACCGAAAGTGTGATAAGAGACTTAGGGACACAGGTGGACAGTGGTCTCACCTTCAATAACCACATTGCCACAACAGACAGGATATTCTTCTATGTGGCACACCTCATCACTAAGGGCTTTTCATCCAGATAAAAGTACCTCTCAAGACATCTGCAACAACTGGAATGGCTGCAGAAATACCTCACTAAATGAATCACAGGCCTAAAGCAGATGCCCTATGCTGACCTCCTTAAAAAACTCCAGCTATACTCTGTCACATATTGTCTACTCAGAGGTGATCTCTGCTTAACATACAAGGGCATGTCAAACCCAGAGCTGTTGGACATGCTACACTTAAAGAAATCCCAATCCCTCAGAGCCACACGCTCTAGGGATCTAAACCTTGTCATCACAATAAACAAAACATGCTGGAGGGATAGGTTCCTGACCCAGAGACTCCCCAGATTCTGGAATAGATTGCCCATACATGTCAAGCAGAGTGCCTCTTTGGCCCTCTTCAAAAGGAACCTTGATGATTGGATGGAAGAAAGGAAATTCACCCCGGGGATCACGTCAGTTGCCCTGCTAGACAGGGTCCAGGGAAGTAAATAGTGTGGGTAGAAATAGCCAGGGAATTGTTATGGCTAGGCTGGAATAGGCCCTAGGCTAATAGCCTAGTACCGACTTATGAACCTATGAACCTATTATACCCCAAGCAGACCCCAAAAAATGTTTCCTCAGGTAGACTGCAAACGTCAGAGGTGGGATAGAGGAAGATAGTGATAATTAGGAACATATTTTTGAGAGTGTAATGAGATAGCAAACTTTAAAAATTCTCTGCAGAGTATTCTGTCAGAAATACTGCCCAAGCAAATTGGTGTACCTAAGAATTTTTTTTTTGTGAGCTGTGATACAGAATTGGAATTGCCAAGATATAGTAAAGCCGTGTCTTCAGAAAAGGGTAGGAGCAAATTACTTACATAAAATGGAAATTGCAGAAACAATACATGCAGAATAATGTTTTGGAGAAAAAATGAGGTTTAAGTGAAGGCAAGAATTGAATATGCTATGTAATATTAAATGGGCAATGACTGTATGGAAGATTATATATGATGTATAATGTTTGCAACTGAAATATTGTTTGTTTTCATTTATATAAATGTACGATTGCCTATGTCATAAGTAATAATTCAGTAAAGATGTTTCTTGTTTAAAAAAAAAAAAAAAAAAATATCTATATATATATATATATATATGAATATTTTTTTTTTTAATTTATTTTACATTTGTTGACCGGGCTACTCTAACAGGATATATGTCCATTTTCAGTAGAGGCCCGGGGAGATAAGCTCCAAGACACAATTTAGTAACAAAAAATGCTAGTACAATACATTAACAAAGGATGGCAGCTCATTACATAACTATCTAACAAACGCATCACATATAAAATGAAAATATCAACAAGACAAGGTCAGGTAAATAAAGAAACTAAATGAAAATCGAAAATTAAGAAAATATCAACAGGACAAGGTCAGTTAAACATAGCAAGTCTAAAGTTGTCTATGTTATCAAGGAAGATTGGAGTTAGTACTGAGAGATTAGCAGGTAAACAGAACCCAGTAAATAAGAGAAAGTTAATCAGGTTTAGAACAGGGGCATGACCAGTGTGTTCTAAGGTAAAGTTTCAGTTTATTTTTGAAAAGTGATAGGGGACAGTGATGCAAGTCCACTGTGAAATAGGTTCCAGGATTTCCCAACAGTATTAGAGAATAGAGTCACCAGCCATGTTGTTGGATTTACATATACTGACTACTAGTTTATTTGATGAACGTAAGATATTAAGATTGTTATGGGGTAATGAGGGTCGAAAGTATAGGAGTATTGGTAGGTTGGTAAAGGATCTTGTAGGCAATGGTCAACTGGTGAAATTTAAGATGATTTTCTAGCTCAATCCATCCTAGCTGTTTTAGATTAGTGCAGTGGTGAGTTCTAAAAAGATTAACAGTAGCAAATTTGGCAATGTTGTTATAGGAGATTACCAATTTGTGGAGGTTATTTTTTGATAGATTAGTATATATAGGTGAGGCATAGAGGAATGTAGAGATTAGATGAGTGTGGGTGATAGCTGTTCCAGCTGCTGGAGTAAGGAAAGGTTTGATCCTATAGAGAAAGCCATGTTTTCTATTTACAGTTTTTATAGTATTGTTGATATGGGTGTTGAAGTTGAGATTGTTATCAATTGTTATTCCAAGAAGTTTGGTAGTAGGGTCAGGAGATATTAGAATACCATTATTAGATATGACTATGAACTCTATTGGAGAAGACTTGCGTGTGGGAGTAAAGAGTAAGAGTTTAGTTTTTGGGGGTTCAGAATGACGCAGCTTTGTATAAACCATTGTTCTACTGTATTAAACACTTTTTGGGTTAGGGACTGCAGTTCATATGAAGATGTAGCTGAGCATATTAGTGTGGAATCATCTGCGTATTGTATACAAGTAGCCTGAGGAATTACTAAGTGAAGGTCAATAATGAAAATTGAAAATAGGAGAGGTCCCAGTATGGAGCCTTGAGGGACACCAAGGGTAATGGGGAGGTGGGTAGATAGATTATTTTTCCATAGCACTGCCTGTTTGTCTATTTTCTAAGTAGGATTCAGAACCATTTTATAGCCAGTGCATCTAGTGAAAGGGATTTGAGGATATTTATAAGTATCTGATGGTTAACCATATCAAATGCTTTTGAAAGATCAATAAAGAGTGTAGAGGAAAGCATGTTGTTACGTTTTTTGTTAATGCAGTCAGTAAAGGATAAGAGGGCAGTGGTAGCACTGTGGAATGGCCTAAATCGATGTTGACTCTTGGAAAGTAGATTATTTTGGATTACATGGTCAAGTAGTTGACTACGGTTGCATCTTTCCATAATTTTTGCCAAAGGTGAGAGTAAGGCTATTGGTCGGTAGTTAGAAAAATTGTTAGAGTTGCCACCTTTATGCAGGGGGATAATGTGGGAGATTTTCCAGATAGTTGGGATTTGTCCTTCGCTTATGGTTCTGTTAATCAGGATGGAAATGGGTTAGGCTATGGCTTTGGCAGCTTTTTTCAGATATTCTGCAGGTAGTTGGTCAGCCGTGGGAGTGGAAGGTTTAAGTTTTTGGATTAGGGTGAGAATTTGTGATATTGGGACTGGCTGCAAGAGAAAAGGAGAGAGTGGGCTAGTATTAGAGGTTGTGAGAGTTGTGCTATCAGGTGATAGCTGATTTACAAGTGTTTGAATGACCTCTTTGAAAAAGGTATTGAAGGTATTGGCAGTTTGAATAGGATTCTAAATATGTATATACTTTGGAAGATCAAAGTTTAAAAACTTCGAACGTCATATGGTTGAGACCATAACATTGAATAAAAGTCCAAAACTTCAATTAAAAAAAAATACAAATTATTTTTAATGTTTTTGCATGGGGGAAAGCCTCCCCTGCACCACCTGCACCCCCTAAGTAAATATATCAACTCCAAGATTGCACTACAGTGAAGAGAATGGTAAACATCCCATTCTGTGCTGTATGGCAATCTCCATTCAAACAGTTCAAAGTTCAAAACTTCGATCGTATGGTCTCATCCATATGAAGTTCAAAGTTTTGAAACTCTGAGCTTCCAATTAATACCCATATATATCTATCTCTCTCTATAGACACACACACACACACACACACATATATATATATATATATATATATATATATATATATATATATATATATATATTGTACCATCCAATATAGTACCACTTATAGAAAGCTGTTATACCTTATGGTACCAAGACAGATTTTTTCCTAATGAAAGGGAATACTAAACAATACAAAAAGTAGCATGGAGTGTTGTGTTAAGACCACGTCCCAAAAAGTCATGGCAACATGCCAACAACTCACGCAGCCACAAGTGCAGATCACTCCAATGCAAGAAAGCTGAAGTGGTTTTCTTGCCAAAGAAGACCAAGAGTGCACAGTTAGTCAAAGCATATACATTATGGTAACAAAGTCTGTAGATGCAATTAGCAATGCAACAGTAAACTTTGAAATAATCAGTAGCTAAACATGTTTAATTTTGCTGGTACATCCATCTTTTGTTTGTCCAAGCAACCTGTATGTATTAAACCCATTTCCATCTGTAGTCTGCAGTATAGCACAAGTGCATTATACCATTAATGTTTTAGTCACTTACCAGTTTTGTATGGCTGCACCTTGCTTAATATATTGCCAAAATGTGACTGGTTATTTTTCAGAAAGTGCTACTAGATTCTTCTGAGCCACTTACATTTTTCTCTAAAGCTATGTCTCATTCTAATTACTTTGTTAACATATAAGTGATAAAAAAAGGGACAAGATCAACTATAGCTGTAGATGGATATTAGTACTGCCTCAAATTTAAAATCTTTGAACAGTGTCATTTATGTGCATGTATTTTAAAGTAGCATGCCTTTTGTACTCAGCCAGACTATTTCAAAGAATTAAATATTCTTGTCCAGTTCTCATTAGAACAAACAATAATTAAAAAAAAAAAAAACAAGTTTATTGCTAAACTGTAAGATGTCAGCTTTCCAAAAAACATTCCATCTACCCTTTTGAAAAATGCCCCTGTCCTGGGGTTCCTTATTGTATCCTATCCTCTTATATCAATAATAGTGTGTTGGGGACCTGAAAACCAAAAATAAATGAATTAAAAAAAAGTTCCTCTAATGTGCATCAGTACATTTTCACTGGCACAGAGTATACTGAGATGCAAGTAGAAGTCACTGAACAAACTCAACTCTCTTAATCCTACTTTGTGAGAAGTCATACGGACAAGTCTGTAGGATAGTTGTCATACCTGTTTTAAAGTAGGTTAAGACATGCTGTCATTTATAGTGAGAAAATGATATCCTTCATTTTATTAGTCTGCAAGCACTTTCCTCAGTCAGAGGCAGGGTTCTCTTTGCTTAGTTCCTCAAAATTCCAGCAAACCTAGCATTTTCACTGTGAGAACTCAGAGCAAACAGCAGCAAAATGTACTTATCTTGATAGGTATGACTCAACTGCCAGTCAGTATGAGTCCAGAAAATTACTGTGCATGATAAGCGGCAATTTTATTTGTTATATATAACACAGTGTTTGAAGTAAGCAGTAATAATGCATGTGGAGAAAGGAAGAGTTTGTCATTGTTGGTGTTTGACATATATTTTCATTGAGGGAGTTAACGACGTTGAGTGTTAATGGCTTATTATTATTACTTTTTTTTTCAATTTCTTTTGAAAGTAGCAGTGAAATTCAAATGATGTTTGGTCTGTATTTCTGTATTTTAAGATTTTTTTTGGCTTGTTTGTCTCTTTCTGGTTTTGATGTAAATGTTAGGTTTCTGCTTATATTTTTCTCATACAAATATTATGTCACAGAAATAATGTATTATCATTTTTGTGATTTGTTTTCAAAGTCTGAATTTCATCATGTCAAAGATATGTTTGTATAGTTGAATTTTATTTTTTTTAAATAAGTTTATATGCACTGTTTATAAAAACAAACATATGAACATAACAGGCATATGAAGAAAAGCAACAATGAATGGATAAATATACAGTACAGCATGCCGTTTTGTAAAGTAACAAATCTTAACATTGCATGTATTTCTGATCAAGCCATTAATAACATGTGAGCATATGATACTATAAAAAAGAGCAAAGTTATGTTATGAACATAAGGAGCATCTGAGTATGTTGTTAAATGATTAATAACATAGTAAGTTATTTCAGAGGACTGAAATGCCAGAAAACTTGAATAATTCTGGGCAGATTTTTTTCAACAGTATTCTGGAAATTGCTATGAATGGTTTCACTTGATATCTGATAAAGGCATTATAAAAGGAAATTTTCATGTGGAGAATAGATACGTTCTTATTAGCTCTACTATTTTTGTACGTCTTTTTCATGTGCAGCAATATAAAAAAAATTAAATATGTCCAGGTGATCCTGGCAGTTGGAGAATTAGAAGAAGTAAGCTCCTGGGATCTAGGAATCCGTGAGGATTAAATATTCTGCTCTTATAAAACAAATAATTTTTGGAATCTGTTGATGTATCCTTGGCAGGCTGCTTGTGATCTATAGCCACTCTGTAAACTATATAAACCGGATCAATTTATGCAGCAACAAACATATACTTCCCAGGAGGTGGAGATAGTTTGCAAATCTGATGAAGACATACTACTGATTTGTAAACTTTTCCTCCTAAATCTTAGTGCTTGACAAATCTTTGAAGATTATCATGTGTGCATTCTCTCTGGCTTCATGTTAATGTTCTCTGTAATTGATCTCTGGTGGAAGAGACATTTGTAAGTCCCACTGACTATGGTTAAGGTATCTCTAAAATTAGAGAAGCCTTCAGCTGTAATTGTCCTAAACAGAGAGTAGAGGATGGCATTTATAAGCAGAAGGAATTGCCAGAAATCCGAGTGGTGTGGTTATAATTGCTCCTCAGAAATGCGGAGGAAGCTAAAGTGAGAGTGTCATTAACAGTTTGCACTTGATGCAAATATGTGGATACCTTTGCACTTCCACTTGACTCCATTATCTATATCATATGCAACATGCAGAACAGGGCATTTCCAGGGTAGACCAGCAGTGCTCCACAGAATGGGAAGCAACAACATTTTCTTTAGGGTGTGCATCTAAGCCAGGATATGACTTACAAAGGTACTTTAGGAGGCTATCCTGATACCACTGAAGTAAGCAGTGCTAGTTTTAGGTCCACATCCTGATTGTTCCAAAGGATTTCATTCTTTTTCAGCTGAATAACAGCTGTATGCAATACAAAGAATTTTATAAACACAACTACTATAAACACCCAAGCTGCTCTCAGTTCATAGAGTCTTGAGGAGTTTCATGTAGGTCTTATGGTGCTTGCCATTCCAGAAAAATGATACACACAAGTTTCTTATTTTTAGTTAATTAATAATGTCCTGGGAATATTGACACTTGCAAGAGGATGCAAAATAACCTAGGCAGTAGAAGGCTGGGAATATTAATTCTGTCTGATGGTGTCAGACTTATGTCTCCACACATACACATAGAGAACAAAGCATTCAGACATGGGTTAAACTCTCTCCACACATAAACATAGAGCATAAAGCATTCCCGCATGGGTTAAACTTCACCTTTGTCATACAGTAAATAGAAAAATGTGATGCAGAATCCTATATTACACATTTCTACAGCTGTTTTTTTCTAAGTGCTGAAAATACTTAGCTTTTCCTAACTCAATTACTTTTTGACAAAGAAGATCAAATAACAGCAACTATATCATAACACAGGTCTATATTATAACACTGAAGTGGTAAAACTTCGAATGTTATAACAGCAAACTGGAAACCTTGAAGACTGACAATATTGAAGCCACAGAATATCGAATTATTTCCCAGGGAAAGAATTTGGTGGGTCTTATACGTGGCTTCGCTATTTCCTCCACTGTGGTGTGATCTCAGAGTTGGTATATTTAAGTAGGGGAGGGTGTGGGGGCGAAGCTCCCCACATTAGAAATAGTTTGTAGTGTTTGTATGTTTCGTGTTTTGTACTGGAACAGTGATTTTTTTCCCAGACCTTCGGGATTTTCAGCTTTCGTGGTTTTGGGTTCGATGTTATAACATTCGAAGTTTTGACACTTCAATGTTATAATATAGACCCCATAACACTGAGTACTGCATATACTTTGTGCAAAATGGCACACATCTACTATATGATTACATTGGCCTTACTTATAAGAAAGTATAGCGATGACTACAATAACATCAACTATCCCACACAAAACCCCATTCCGTAGGAGGGATGGGCCTCCTTGAAACTGATTGTATGTATAGATCTCCAATCATGGGACTCCACACATATCTGTTGACCTCACAAGACCCAAACATAGTGAATGTTTGGAAACATGAGGAGAATAAATCTAAGATGACTTCTCTGCTTAATCGAGCATAAGTTTATCGGTGTCAAGCAGGAATGGAAATCAAAACAGAAGTAGATAAAATTCAGGCAGCAACGGAATGCACCAAAAAGCAAAAGAAAGAATATAAGGTGAAGGATCAGATGAGATGGCAAGAAATGTGGAAAAAGCATAAATATAGTTGCAAGTATAGAAAACTTCTGGAAGAACCTCATGTAGATCAGGAATGAACAGAGGAATGGTTAAGGAGAGGCAAATTCAAACTAAGAGATGAAATGTTAATATTGGTGGCCCAAGATAGTGGGCTGCATACACATTGGTTTATAAACTCTATTGAGCATGGGGAGAAACAGACAAATGTAGGATTTGTAAAACCAAATTGGAAGCAGTTGCACACCTCGTTGCTAGTTGAGACATGCTAATGGCAGAAGGACTGTATACTGAAAGGCATAATAATGAGGCGAGACTGTTGCACTGGGGATTGTGTAAACATTATGGTACTGAAGTGGCCAAAAAACACTGCAAACATGAGCCACAAAGCATCATAGAAAATTAAGAAGTCTACAACACATAGGATCATCCATTAGCAACAGTTTAAAAGACAGATGCTAGAAAAACAGATATAGTGGTCCAAGTAAAGAAGACAAGACTAGCATTGATAATTGAAATTGCCACACCCAGTGATTACAGTGTCATACATACAGAGAGACACAAAGGCATAAAATATCAGGATCTGCAGGCAGAAATGAGAGCAATGTGGAAGAAAGATACCCAGACAGTTCCAATAGTAGTAGGAGCAATGGATATTATAAAAAATAATTTACAATTGTATTTAGATATGTTACCAATACATGTACCTCCATACGAACTGCAGAAGGAGTCATTACTGGGCACATTGCGGGTGCTGCAAAGGGCACTATTGGCTGACATCAAAGATTGAAACAATACTAATTTCATGAACTTTAATCGTACTTTGAGTTATGAATGAGGTCCATTCCCATCATGGTATTAGAACCCCAAAAGACTTGGAGAAATTAAAAAAGCGTGAAACCACAAGAACGTATCATAACACAAGCTCAAGATACACTTTGTAACAATTTTGCAGCATGGTGCTCATCAAGAAATGATGAATAAGACATTGTATCCTTTAAAGCCGTCTGTTGTGAACAAATTAATACAATGTATACATGAATATGTACATTAACTCATGCAACAGAGATCAGATTTTGGGGGAAAATAGATAATGCCTATGCTTACAAGAGAGTCACGTATTACTCAGTCATTGCAGGATTCAAACACTTACCTATACAACAACACAACCTACAGAATAGTTTATCAACTGCATGCTCCACAAAATAATTCTTACCACAACTGTGAGAGATATATTTGGAGGTATGACATCATCATTGTGCTGCACATAGGTGAGTGGTTTTAAACTGATTCAAAGAGTGGTGTGATCTGTCTCTTTGTCTCAAAATCTTGCATGATGGTAGGTACACCCAAACATATGAATTGCATAATTCTGTCATGTCTGTGACTGTAAAAGTATACACATGCACAGTACACCTTACCAAGTCAACAAACTAGAGAATATTTTATTTTTTTCTGACACTACTGGAGAAGACTTACTACAGGTTGATATACATTGCATTTCATCAAATGGGCTCATCAGTGTTTAACAAAGCAGTTACCTGTTCTAAAATGAATAGAAAACAGTGAAAGAGGCCTCTTCAGCTGTACATCTCCACATCAGATGTATGGGTGACACCTTTCCTACCTACATTTACATTCACCCACACACTGATGCAACTGATCCCATGTATTAATGTCTGGATTCAAACTGACTACCAAACTAACATCACAAGCTAGAGAACATCGCATGAACTGCAAGCACCACACAAGATGGTCGATTACAACAGTGGGATAGTGCACATTCGAAAGGATGCCATTATCACTGATTTGCTAGGGTGATAGGAGTGCAAAAAGAGACTGAAATTGGTGGGAGAGACACTCCTACAGTAAAGCTACACATTAGATCTGTGAGTAAAGCCATTCTTACATATCACTATAGACACAAACTCTCAGAATAGCCATTCACTGCTGGATTCAAACTATGTACCTATTTATTTACACAACCTACCAAACAGAGTATCAAATGCAAAGACTACATGAGATATCTTAATGTAAGTGTGAGATTTGAGGACATTTGTAAGGATGACATCATCAGTGGGTAGCAGAACAATTGCTTGCATTACAAGTAGAAGGAATTGATGGAAGAGCGTTCTTTCAGTGCACGTGTCTCCCCTCAGTGCAAGTATACATATCACATCTGTTGTTAAAACCACAGCCAGTAGAAACGCACACACTCACATTAGTTCCACAGTGGTGGAATTGAACCACCTACATATCTAGTTACATAATCTAAAGTAAACAGTATTAACTATAGGTGCCACAGGAGAAATATGAGGACAAGACTGAGTTAGAGTAGATTTGAAAGGATGAGCATCATCAGTGTGTTGCAAAACAAGATGTCTTCGATAATTACATACTGCTCAGGTAAGTTATATAACCTGTACATTCATGTACATTGTGGTAGTGTGAGTGAGATGTAGCTGTTTTATAGTATGGTCTACAGATGATAATCACACTTGTGAAACAGTGAATTGACAAGCAAGCATTCTAGACTGTTCAGCTCAGGATGAGTATATGTGAATAATAATTATTTGGTGTGTCATTTTTCAATATTTCTTCATGCATGGACAATGTGCAATGTAAATTAATAACACAGGTCAAACATATGAAGGTACACTACTTAATTATGTCTGCAAAGGTCCCACGCCTTTGAACATCATTTGCAAATCTAATGTATTGGATATCGGATATAGATTTACATTTTGTAGTGTTTAAACTGCATCACAATCAACTCATCAACAGTTCATTGCAACAAATGCAAATAAATATAAACCACTGATATTACTTTCTGTTTCTCAAAATCACTTTCTGAAGTGAACAGTTTAGAAGCTCATTTGTGTTGGCTGATGGCAAATGATTAGCATGTGTAACTATGTTTTGAGGGTTTGAACATAGAATTGCAATTGGCAATTAACAGTGTACTATGGTTCTTCATGGCAACCATCATACAAATAGGGGCTACAGACGGGTCTACTTCATTTGCCCTAACTTCCAGTTGACTGACACCCATTTGCCTGACCCCATTTGACTGATATTTCATTTGACCGACACTTCATTTGCCTGACACTTCATTTGACTGCCAAGTATTATTGGCAAGTAAATGGAATATATCCCCTTCCCCACTGTTAGAATATATAGTTAGGGGGTGTGGGGGGCACAGCCACCCAATTACTTTTGTTTTACTAAGCAATATGAAAGCAAAATCAAACAATATAATATGAAATTAAGTGGGGGGGCTTCACCCCCCCACATCCCCATTGTGGGGGGCTGTGCCCCCCACACTCCCCTAACTATATATTCTAACTCCAGGGTCGCACTACAGTGAGGAAGGGGACATATTCCATTTACTTGCCAATAATACTTGTCAGTCAAATAAAGTGTTGGGCAAATGAAGTGTTGGTCAAATGAAATGAACAGCATAATGAGAGACAGGACACTAGCAGCTGAAGGCAAAAACTCACCAGTTTTTGCAGTAAACCATGAACTACCATTTACCATGAATTACAGCTGCTGCTCAATGTCAGGCATCATACAAATGCTGAAGACAAAAGTAATGAGGTAGAAAGGTGGGGGTGGGAGAGAGACTGGTAGACGGGAATAGAGGCATAGAATCAGTTTTGTTTATGGGCCACTTCTAGCCATGTTTCTGGTGTGTCACTCTTAGTTTTGTCATCATAATTATTCTTTCATACTATGCAAAATGTTGTTCTTGTTTGTCTTTCGGCTTTTCCCGGTTAGGGGTCACCACAGCAGAAGTCTGGTCCGCTAATGATTGGCAGTTGGTTTTTATGGTGTCGAGTAGCCACCCCAATGCCCAACCTTTAATGAAGGCACGCCCATTCAACGCATGTCTTTCAAATGCCCACTCGACCGCGGGGAGGACATACAGACTCCACACAGAAGGCATTCCCAACCCAAGCCGAGAATCAAACGGGAGAACCTCTTGCTGTGAGGCAACAACGCTACCGCTGCACCACCGCGGATGCAAAATAAAGTATTTATTATATGGAGTACACAGAGATATGACAGTAGAAACATGATTAAGACATAAGCAGGATAAGAGTGCATTAATAACATATGTAGCCAATAGTTAAACACAATATTAATATTTAAAAAAATGTTTAGCATACTTATGGATCCGAACCCTTAACAGTATGCAAAAAGAAATCTACAATCCTGGACAGTATCTGAGTACACTACATGAGAAGCCATACTTCACAATGTTAAAATCCCACATTTGAAGGGGCAGTGACAAAAGATTGCACCACTGTTCCTTTTGAATTTTGTTAGAGTATTTTTAAATTTTAGCTTCTGGTATTTAGGCCCAGCATCTAAGCAGGTTTCTGCTTGTTTGTACCGAGATAAACTGAAGTGGGCTACCAGCCACAACTCTGAGCTGAGATATCAGATGACTAGATGCTTCTGAACTTTCAAAAAAACATAAGTTGCCTGTTTTTTGCCTATTTATACTATTTACTGAACTTTTTTTATTGCCTGCCACCTACTTTATACTGTACTTATTTACTCTATACTAAACTACAGCCTTATACAGCAATTGCCTGATGCACTGTGTAAAATATAATTTTATTGCTGTTTTTACTTTTTAGCAAGCTTTTTTTGTTCTTTCCACTGCTTGTTAAGTATTTACTGGCATTTTTTCACTGTTTTAAATCTATCTGTTCTGCCTGCTCTGGTTTTCCCACCAAGCAGTACTTAATTAACTGATCTGTTAACTGTTTAAATTACTCTTTAGAGCCTCCTGGCTGATTTTTACCTGTTTTAAATGTTTATTCAGTGTCTTATGTTTCCCACTGAAATTAGGGCAGCTAGTATCTGTAACATAGTCCAGATCTAGGCCTGCTGTTTCTGGAACTGTTTATAGTGATTAGTTTTTCCTGAGCATGCTTTCCAGGCCATCTTGGATTGGAAGGGGCATTTCTACACCTTTGTGAAAGAATCGTGTTTGATTGGCACATGCCTAGTAAAAGGAGGCCATTCTAGGGTTTGGAATAAGCATCCTCATTGGTCCTTTTGAATTTTGTTAGAGTTTTTTCAAGTCTTAGCTTCTGGTATTTAGGCCCTGCACTGAGCAGGTTTCTGCTTGTTTGTGCACCATGCAGCAACCTGCACTACTGCACAATAGTGCTGTAAAGTCAGACAGTTAAATTCAACAAAGTTTCCCTTAAAAAACAGGTGGAAATATCTATTCGGAGAGCTCCTCCACGATCATTTCTGAAAAGCCACTCATAGTGAAAACAGTCTTCAACCTATCATTATGGACAGTTGGACTACCCTTGTTTCTCCTGCCAACCTTGTTGACTTGGGTCTCTTGAGGCAGTATAGCAATTGCTTCATGTACACAGACAACCCTCTACTAGTAACACAATCTAGTATAGAGTGTGAGAGATGTATTTGCATCAAGAATCTAGAATCCATGCTCTCTCACACTCAAAACAGTAACAAGGAGAAGGTTGTCAACTCTCCCACCACTATATATTTACATAGTACCACTAGAACAGATCCTCAAAGCCCTGTCCAAGGCAAAGAACACAGCCTCTATGGGACCAGATGACATCCCAGTCTGTCTTCTAAACAGGCTAAAACATGAAATAGCATCATCAAAAAGGGCGCTTTTCAATCATAGCCTAACCACAGGCTTATTCACATATCACTACTTATACACAGAGTATCCATCAAACCCGTAAATCTACATACGTGGAGGTTCTCTAGAAAAACTTACCAAAATACCAGAGACCTCCAAAAGTCAACTCTGCTACAGCTAATACAGTCTCCACAGCTCCCATGACACATAGCAACAGCAGTGTCTCACCCAACAACCCCATAAGGCATAACACTCAAAAATCAAGTTTTCTTGTCATTGCCAACTCAATAGTAAGAAACACAGATGTCCATCTCACCAGGTTGGACAAGGAGAAAGTCACGGTCAGCTGCCTACCCGGTGCCAAGATTTGACAAATTACGCATGCACTCAGGTCTCTCAGCAACAGGTACCATTCTGACTTTGTTATAGTTCATGTTGGTGATAATGACTTGAGATGTACCTCACTGAACTATATGAAGAAAGACATGTTTGAGTTCTTGAAGTAGGTGCCCCAGGTAGCTCTGTCTCTAGCCTTGTGAAGCATACTACCTTCACCTAGAATGATGAGCATACTACCTTCAACTAGAATGATGCCACAGTATAAACAAAAAATTATTGATTTCAACAGTTAGCTTAGTTTTTGGTGTTATTCTAAGGGGATCTAGTTTCTGTCTGCCTGGGAAGCCTTGGACAGCAAACCTCAATGCTTTGCCAGAAACAGTTTGCATCTGGCACCCCTAGGCTTTTGCCTGCTGGCAAAGGTTCTTGCCTACCCCATAGTGCCTTTTTTAGGCAAGGTCTCAAATACAACATTGCCAATGGGAAATTAACCAATCAAAACAAAATAAGGGTCATGCTGCTAAATGCTAGGAGCTTAAACCAAAAACTGAACTCCCTAGAAGCACTTCTATCACTATAAGATGTAGATGGCTGTGCAGTCACAGAAACCTCATTTAAGGTCTCAGAGAGTACACTGGCCCTGCAAGGCTACAATGCCTTCCGCACCTTTAAGCCACAAAATGAAAGTCTGAAAACCAAAGGAGGAGGTGTTACAATCTGTATTAGAGATAAATTTACCTCATGTAGTTAGACTGGACAACTCCATGGAGTTACTCCAGATCCAGATTATGGTGACTAAGACCCCCATTCAAGCGCTAGCCAGTTATATATCCCCCTCCATGGGTCAGGACACCCATGAAGCCTACTTAACCAAACTGAAGACAATGCAAATTCTGCAGAACACACCGGTTATGGGGGATTTCAATTATCCCACCATCAACTGGGAAATCTACTCTAGCCCAAAATCATTAGTACAAAAGTTCTTGACTTTGTGAATTCTAATGCCCTGGAGCAATTTGTCCATACTCCAGCAAGAGGAACAAACAGTCTAGATCTGGTCATCACCAACATGTCAAACAGGTGCATTGCTGTATCTCTTGGACTCTCATTAATTAAAATTGACCACAAATCAGTCACCTTCGAACTGACACTAATACCAGAATTCACAAAGGGTGAAATCAGACTAAAAAACATCTAAGTAGAGATATGAATGCATTGCAAGCCCCACTCCAAGCTGAAAGTGGTGAGTACACTGAAGCTTACACTAAAGCCCTGTACAATCACTTTGCATAAGTGCTTAAACTTGACTGTACCAGATAGAATCAAAGCCAGAGCCCCAAGTAAAATCAAGCTGCCATGGTGGACTTCCAGCATAAAAAAACTCTACAATAAATGCAAAAAAGTTGCTGTCCAAGAAAACAAAGACAAGGACCCAACAATGGAAAAGCAACCTCCTCAGCCTTAACAGAAAAATAATTCAACTTGTCAAATCCTCCAAGAACTCCATTGAGAGAAACCTACGAAGTAGTGACAAGGATAACCATAAGGCCTTTCACAGCTATGTATGTAACCGAAAGGATAGGACCCAAGCATGTGCAGAGCTGGAGGCCAATGGTATCACACACACTGACTCCATAGATAGTGAACCTGCTAGCAGATAGGTTTGGCAAACATTTCACTCCCTTATTACCTCCTAACTTACAACAAACTCTCCCCCAATCCCCCCACCCCACCTTACATATCTGAAGAACAGATCCTCAAAGCCCTGTCCAAGGCAAAGAACACAGCCTCTATGGGACCAGATGACATCCCAGTCTGTCTTCTAAACAGGCTAAAACATGAACTAGCATCACCAAAAAGGGTGCTTTTCAATCATAGCCTAACCACAGGCTTTGTTCTTGTGGAATGGAAAACAGCTGCAGTTATTCCCCTCCGCAAAGGTGGCTTAGTAACTTACCCAGGGAATTATGAACTCATAAGCTTGACCAGCCTCATCTGTAAGGCCATGGAATGTATCATTATGAACCTCATAAAAAAGACATAGGTGACCTCCAAACCTTGGATCCTACCCAAGTCAGCTTTGTGAAGGGCAGATCCTGCCGGTTAAATCTGGAGGATTTCTTTGAAAGTGTGACCAAGACCATTGGTGAAAGCAAATCTGTGCACACAGCATACCTCGACTTGGCAAAGGCTTTCGACACAATCCAACATTCAGGCATTACTGATAAATGTAGCAAACTGTCTATAAATCCCTTCATTGTAAGATGGGTTGCCAACCAGCTCACAAACTGGACACACACTATCAAAGTGGGTGTCTCCACATCAGTCAGCAGACTTGTTACCAGCAGGGTGCCACAGAGGTCAGTGCTGGGCCCCCTACTGTTTGGTATATACTTCTCAGAAGTTCAGGTCAAAACTAAAGGGTTTCTAGCTGACCAAGCTTGCAGGTGACTGCAAACTAGGTGCAATCATTGAATCCCCAAATGCCAGTATACTCCAGGAGGGTCTCACACAAACCATCAACTGGTATATTAGCCACAGTCACAAACTGAATGCAAAGAAATGCATCATCATTTCATTTGGCACAAACAATGTCCCTTCACACTATCAAATCAATGACAATACCCTAAGTACCCATGAAGTGCTAAGGGACCTGGGATCACAGGTTGACCATGACCTTAACTTCAACCACCATGTATATACTGTTGTAAGGAAAGGTTTCCACATAGCTCACTTGATTACTTAAAGCATCAACTCAAGAGCAAAACAAGTTATAACCCCCTATATTCAGCACTTATCCGGCCCATGATTGAGTATAATGCCCCATTTGGTATGTACAGCACTAAGCACCTACTGCAATTAGAGAGACCTTGGAGGTTTCTAACAAAGAAGATCATGGGCCTCCAGCATGTGCCTTATATGGACTGACTAAAATCCCTGTCACTATACTCCATATCTTATAGACTTCTTAGGGGAGACTTAAGCCTGGCCTACAGAGCAACCCAAGACCCAAACCTAATGAGCTTACTGCATATCCATAAATCAAATAGATCTAGGGCTACCCATCCCAGGGACTTAAACATGGCCTGTGACTTGAATAGGACATGATGGAGGGACAGGTTTATCTCCCAGCGACTGCCACATCTTTGGAACAGGCTACCAATTCATGTGAAACAGAGCACCTCTATGACACTGTTCAAGAGGAACCTAGATGAATGAATGGACTGGGCATCATAAATTCTTACTGGGGATAGTGTCCACAACCCTCCTGGACATGGGCAGTCATCAGTAAATGCAATCTTGGTTAATGATTAGTACTTCTGCGGTATTACATTGGGTTGAAATGGCTAGGCTTAAAAATGACCTCCGGGTCAGTAGCCTAGTAATCTCCTATGAACCTATGATCCTATAAATTGGATTATAAGCATCATACTTCATCTCAGTAATGGCAATATTAACATCACATAAGGTGTACATTAGATCCATCAGTCTAATAATTATGTAATAACAAATGTCTCACAATAGTGCCATCAATCTGTATTTCTTTAGCACAGCAGGGCTAAGCAGATTTGTGTAAACATAACTGTACTAGTGTGGTTGAATGTAAAATCTTCAATGTTTGCCATAGGAATGAAACACCATTTACCATCACTCACCATCAGTACACAATGCAAAGCATCATGCAAATGCTGAGGACAAAACTTGAAGGTATTTTTTATGGGCCATCTCTGGCTATGTGTATTGTGTGTGATTCTACTTTTTGACCAGATTAAATGTGTGAAAATGGATTGACAGGAGAGTAGTGAAAATGGGGACAAGCAGTGGTTAGGACATGAAGAAGAATAAAGGAATGTGCAGGAGAGTAGTGGGAGTACCCCGTAACTATCAACTTCTTCACAGGATAAATATATCAAGAATTTTATGACTTTGGATATCCACCACAGCAACTAACTACTATTGCATGGCAAATTGAACCAAATCAATTTGGACATGCAGACATATTGCGAAAGTGGATAGCTATGTAAAGTTTTTTTTTTTTGTAGTTTTGTGGGACAGCTGGCCATTTTTTTTTTTTTTTTTTTTGTAAAAAGACAACTGCTAGGGAAGACAGTTAAAAATAAGAGGGTAAGGTAGCTAGGGTAGTTTTGGTAGAAGGTGCAGGCATACATGATATACAAAACAGACAGGGATGGTGATGGACACAAAAGGTGGGGGAACACCATGATTGGAGTTAAGTAGAGACATCGGAGGTGCATCTGCTTCCAACATGAGCATAGGGAGAATCTAGTCATGATCCTGAGGGCTGTCAATACTATCTCCTATAGCACATTCCTGGGTCAGTGCCAGATGTGGTATCATCTTTGAGATTCGATGCAGGGTGTTTTCTACTCTGTCAATGTGGGCACTAAGATGCCTCTCTAAGATGTACTCCACCAGCCACATCAGCTTCTGATGGGTGATATAATCTCCAACACCAATAGTACTACTCCTGGAGGCTACCATTTCACCAGCAGCCAGGGCAGTGCTACCAGACACTGTTTGAGCAAGTACTACAAGAGTTGTGGAGGCAACACTGAGAAGTTGGGGCCTAGATGTGCTGAGTGTCTGTGCTTCCTGTAATAGAACTTCTGCAGTCATATATAGAGGTATTGCAGTCCAATCCACAGTGGTCAGTCTAGCTCCCCATGATGATGATCACTTGTGTTTCACCAGCAATATTTCCACACACAAAAAAAATAAAAATAAAATAAGAGAGAGAGAGAGAGGGAGAGAGTTGGGAGACAGAAAACATGGTTAATAGCAATAATGCTATGCTGGTGGTAATAATCATTGTTGGGAAGAGGAAAATGGTATGAACTGGGGCATAATGGATTGGTGGGATATATAAAATAACAAACTTTGACTAATAACACCTAGGAGTTTGGACCCATGACTAAAAGAAAAGGAAACTGCTAACTGTTTTTCATTATCTCTTAATGCAATAGGAGAGTTAGCATTTTGAGCTTGTAAATTGAGGTATAACAATTTAACATTATTTCAGTTATAATTATGACAAGTCTCTATGTGTGTAAGTTTCACTTGCTTTTTTGCTGGAGTTATATGTAAAAGCCAGTAATTATTACTGTTAATCTATTTAATATGCATTGAGCTGCATGATCTAAGTAAAACATGTTGGGGTAGGTGTCACACATACCTTACATGACATACTGTCCTACACACCTAATAATTATATGTGTTACATCATATTTTTATAATAATTATTGTGCAGATTATTCATATGCAAGTGTACTTTAAATTGTTATTGCATACTTTACACATAATATAGTTTAATTATTTGCCAGTCATTCCTTAGAGTTGTGTTGCAAATTTAATTCTTTTAATAGTCAGCAACAAGGTAATCTTTTACAAACATTTTGGGAAGATTTATTCTTGGTATGGGTTGGAACTAGAGAGTTACTGGATGAGTTTTTGACATATATATAGGTAACACAACTGACCTTTTAAAATTTAACATGCAAGTATCCAGAGAAGCGATTAACTTCCTATATGTTAATTTGAAGATTAAAGATGGTCAAATACAGACAACAGTCTATAAGACATTGTGCTGGATGAACAATATTATGAAGAGATCTAGTATGCATCCCACCTTTGTATTTCAAGACATTATCAAAAAGAAAATATTGAGACTATCAACCAACAATGACATGGAGCCCAATACAACAATAGACAAAATGAGCAAGATTCTTGAAGATAGGGGTTACTCGATAAAGGAATGCTAGAAATTACTGGCATGGTGATTTATGAAAGGCAAGATAGAGTGAAGCCCTATTTCCCTAAAAAGCTGATGAAATCTGCAGAGAAGGAAGAACCTTTCACAAACAAGAAATGGCACTTAGTACTGCCTTTCACATCTGATAATCAGAGTATAATCAACATCATTCGGAAGAACTGGTACATGTTGATATCCAATGACAACATCTTTCAAATTGTGGGTCCATGTCTGAGCATTACATACAAGAATGACTAATCTATAAGAAGAGTATACTACCAGAACAATGATGGGCAGAATGTCAACAATCTCAGTAATGTGGGAACCTTCAGCTGCAGGTGGTGTAATATCTGCTCATTTATAGCCAATAACAATCATTTTGTTCATCCTACTATGGACAAGGTTGTTAGACTTTGGGGTTATGCCAATTGTTGGACCAAGGATGTGGTCTATTTAGCTACTTGTATGAAATGTGCCAGTTTTTATGAAGGAAAAATTAACAGGCCACTTAGGGACAGGAACAAAGAATATTTATACAAAATATGGAAGGAAGATACAACCGTGGCCACAGCTAAACATGTTGTGGAACATCATTTCAAATTTATGGTACTTGACACTTTGAAAGAAAAAAATAGAATGGATGACAGAAATAATAAAATTGAGAAGACTGAACAAGAATGGATCATTCAGTTACAAGCAGACTGGTGTTTTGGACTGAATGATGCTGTTTCCATTGAGCTTTCCTTGAAAGCTAGACCACTGCCTCACTAAATGTTGTTTTCTTCTCATAATATTACATTTAACCTCATTGACTGGTTATTTGATGCCAGTCAAAGGGAATAATAGGCTGGAACACCCTGCTTTAACACAGATTTCTTTGATTGACTATATGCGTATAGAGGATGGTTCTTAAGCAACGTCATGCTTGTTTACATTCTTTTGGAGCTCTTAGGATCTATGCACATTCACTGGCCTGGTTCTGCAGGATTATAACTCAATTAGTACATTTCTTTGGATGTTTTTATCAGGTAAGGGTAGTTTAATTTTTTATTTTATTGATTGAGTAGTACTCCCTTTTGGTTATAAGACCCGATGCTTGTAAGCAGACATGCTCTTTTATACATATAACACTTAAATGATGGCTAATATTTTTTAGTAATAATAGCTAGCTTGTGTTCTTATAGCTTTTAAGTTTTATGTGTATTCATTAGCTTTCTCCATTAAGATTGTGATTATAATACCCTATCTGCTTAGATGTTTACCATGAAGTAATGTTTCATACTGAAGTTGTTTTGGTCTTATCAACTGTCATGGCTTATCTGCTTGAATGCAGGCACCTTGGTATTCATTTTTTATTTTATTTTTTTTTTATCTTTTCTTCATGGTATGATTTAGGAAAACTTACAATGTTGTGCTATGCTCCAGAAACTGACTGCACTTTTTCCTTTTTGGAGGGGGGGGGGGGGCAGGGTTATAGCCATTTGTAAGCATTGAATTTTGAATGTTGGAAACACCCAGAAATTCTAAATGTAACAGATAGGAACCTACAGCTTTTGTATGTTTTCTTGAGACGAGAGCTAATTTAAGCAAGTATCTACAAGACATTAAATATTCATTCAGTCATTTTTTATGCAATTCTGGCAATCAATTAATCTGATGGTCTTTTTTAAGCCTCACAGAACTTTGTTTAATGGTTTTGGACTTGTATATCCTACCATGACAAAGCACATATGTACTGCTAGAACAAGCTGACTAGTATATAAGTTGTTTTTATATATACTTAAGTTATACTAGAAATTATAGTTGCTTGATTTTTTTAATACACATTGGTAGATAATATACTGTTTAATTTGCTGTTACAGTTTGTACAGCTGATTGGATAGCTTGTTATGATGTCATAATTGGAATCAGTCTCTGATTTGTTGTTTGGATTTTAAATAGAGCGTGTCAGTTTGTATATTTTTAAAGTTAGATTAAGTGTTGAGGTCAATGCAAAACAGCTTATTAAGTTATAACAAAAGCTTTTTTTTTTTGGATTTTACATATCCGTGTTTGTTGTTACTTAGTTTTTATTCTGGTTTTGTTTTTTGTGTACTGGTGTGAGAACTTAATCCCAGCCATGCGGTTGTTTTTTCCTCTTTGGACCTACATTAAGAAGGTATTTTTCTGCACCCTAGTGTCAGAAGTGTACTGATCTAACCTGTCTGAGTTGGGGACTGGTGGTAGAAGGCTTGTTGTGTGCTTTCCTGATTGGTAGTTAGCTTAAAACTTGTTTCTCTTTGCTTGCATTTAATCCTAGCATTTATGTGGGCTTTGGCAGAGATACTCAGAGCTGCTTGGTGTTTGATGACTTTGCTATTGATTGCTGAGAATCTGCTTTCACCTAGAGCAATCCACTACTGAAAATGGAAAAGTAAGTATTTTTTTGCACGTCTCATATATTGTGACTGTACTTTAGCAGTTTCTTAAGCTATTTGTTATTAGTTTTGCACTTTATAGCAAAAAGTTTACTTTCTACAGCTGCTTTAAGTAGTTACTTGCACTGTATTACATTGTATCCATTAATTGTAGGCTATTGTAGGCAGATTGTGTTGTCTTGTTACACTTGGACTCCAAACCAGCTATTCTACATTAAGAAGTTATTTTCTGAACCCTTGTGGCAGATGTGTGCTGATCTAACATGTCTGAGTTACGGATTGCTGGTGGAAGGCTGATTGTGTGCTTTCCTGACTGGTGGTTAGCTTAAAACTTCTTTCTCTTTGCTTGTATTTTAGCCTCCCTATTGTATGGTTAGCAGTGCCCTATATAGATGCAAAAGCCTAGAAGCTCAGTTTTTCCGTAAACAACTGTCAGTGAAACACTTTCAATCTTTTCTGCTGCTCTAGAAGCAACTCAGTTGTGCACTGAGCAGCATTTCCTTATTGATCAAGCTTAGCCTACACAAAGTATAGGTCCCTCTTCTAGTCTTGGTACTACCAGCACAGTCCTGTCAAAGTAACCAATTCCCTTTCCTAATATAACATACAGTAAGTGTCTGCTATCATAGACGGACAGTTTCCCATCATCTCTCTGGCCAGCCTGATAGATATTTGCATCCTAAAAATAATGTAGCAATTGTCTCATGCATACTGACAATCACTTACTCCTGAAACAAACAAATGCTTTATGTGCGAGATGCAGTTACACTATGAAATTGGAGGCAAGACTGTCACATAAGGACAAATTAAATGCCAAACAGGTTGTCAGCACACACACACTTCCCTTACTAAATAAGGACATGGTACATAAACCCACATATACAGAGATACTTACTAGTAACTTAACAAAAGACCAGACATCTCCCAAATGGAAACCACTTAAACACATAATGCAAAAAACATCAACACATAATAACACACACACACACACACCAGTGTCTTAAGAAATAAGCCCATAAGGTGTAACACCACAATACCTAATGTACTGGTCATAAGTGGCACTGTTCATAGGTTCATAGGTTCATAGGTGGGTACTAGGCTATTGGCCCTAGAGCCTATATAAGCCTAGCCAAAGGTACCCTGGCTTTCGCCACCCAAGAAAATTATTTTCCTGTGCCACTCTCGAGCAGAGCCACAGAAGTGATTCCCCGGGGTGAATTTTCCCATCCAGTCATCAAGATTTTTCTTGAAGAATGCTAATGAGGAGCTTTGTTTGATATAGATAGGTAGTTTGTTCCAGAGTATGGGAAGTCTCTGGGACAGGAATCTATCCCTCCAGCATGTTCTGTTTATTGTGGTGACGAGGTTTAGGTCCCTAGAGTGTGTAGCTCATAGGGATTGAGATTTCTTTAAGTGGAGCATGTCTAAAAGCTCTGGGTTTGACATAGCTTTATGTGTTAGGCAGAGATCGCCTCTGAGTAGGCGATATGCAACAGAGTAAAGCTGCAGTTTTTTGAGACGGTCTGCATAGGGCATCTCTTTGAGGCCGGTAATCCTCTTTGTGAGGTATTTCTGTGGCCTTTCCAGTTGTTGTAGATGTCTTGTGAGGTACATACCAAAAGGGGCATTGTACTCTATAATGGGTCTAATGAGTGATGAGTAGAGGGGAACAATTACCTTTTTTTTCCTGGATGAGAAACCTTTTGTGATGAGGTGTGCCACATAGAAGGATTTCCTAACTACTGTGGCAATGTGATTATCAAAGGAGAGACTACTGTCCACCTGTGTCCCAAGGTCTTATCACACTTTCAGTGTTAAGTAGACTACCACCTATGTGGTAGTTCATGGTTACTGAGTTTTTTCCAAAAGGAATGACAATGCACTTTTTGGCATTGAGCTTGAGGCCATGGCTTTGACACCAGACATCTGTCTCAGCAAGGTCCTTTTGTAGAATGTCCACGTCTTTTGGAGTTTTGATTATGGCTCCGTGTTTGCAGTCATCTGCGAACTTCATTAGCCAAAGACCTTCTGTGTTGGCCTGTACTTCAGATAAGTAGATACCAAACAGGAGAGGACCCAGGACTGAGCCCTGTGGTACTCCACTTGTAACTGGTCTGAAGCTGGATTTGGAGTCTGCTACTTTCACAGTGTGGGTTCTGTCAGTGAGCCAGTTGGCAACCCATCTTGTGACATAGGGATTTATACCTAGTTTAGTGAGTTTATCTATAATTCCAGAGTGGGGGATGGTGTCAAAAGCCTTGGCGAGATCTAAATAGGCTGTGTGAACCACCTTACCCTCATCTACGGCTTTGGTGACTGCTTCAAAGAAGTCTATCAGGTTTAGGAGACATGATCTGCCTTTTACAAACCCTAACTCAGTGGGGTCCTGAGTTTGGAGATTACCAATGTCATCGTTTATAAGTTCCACGATGATACGCTCCATAGCCTTGCAGACCAGGCTCGTTAGGCTAATGGGGTGGTAGTTTCCGGGGTCTGTGGTGGCTCCCCCTTTGTGAAGTGGGATAACTGTTGCTGTGCACCATTCAGTGGGCACATAGCCTGAGGTGAGGCTATGATTGAACATGGTACTTAGGTGAGGTGCCAGTCCGTTCTGTAGTTCATGTAGAACACAGCCTGGGATGTCATCAGGTCCCATGGATGCTGTGTTCTTGGCTTTGGATAGTGTGTTTTTTACCTGTGCAGCTGTGATTACAGGAACTTTGCATTCTTCTGGTATAGAGATGGGCCCTTTAGGGAATGAGAGAGGGGTAAAGTTAGCACTGAATCCATCTGCCAGGATGTTGGCAATATCAGTTGGTTCTGTATATTTAGTGCCATTGTGCTGTAACTCAGAGCAGATCTGAGTGTTGCCATTGAGATTCTTGACACAGCTATAGAATGCTTTGTGGTTGTCTTTAGAGTCAGTGGCGATTTTGTTTTCATAACTAGCTTTGGAGGATTTTATGAGGGATCTCAGCTTCTTACTGAAGCTGACCAGGGAGTTTCTCCAATCATGGGATTTTACTCTTTTTTGCAACAGTTTCTTTCTTCTGTTGTAGAGTTTGTTTATGGCAGGGGACCACCAGATTGGCTTCCTTTTTTTTGGAGGATAGCATCTTGGTTCTGTTAGGGATTGCACGATCCATGCACTCATGTAAGTGCTTATAAAGTGCATTTGTGTAGGATTCAGCAGTCATACCTCTATTGTCCATCAGCATGGGTGTCGTGAAGTTTGCCACTTCTGTCTTAAGAAGTGTGAAGTTGGCTTTGGAGAAATTTTTTACTGTGGTTTCCCTAATGGGGAGTGGGGGAGGAATGTGGATGTCTAGGGTGATTAGCTTATGGTTGGATCTGACCAACAAGGAATTGACGTCTGTTGTGGAGCACCGGTTTCCCATGTTGGTAATAAACAGGTCTAGGATATTGCTGCCCCTGGTGGGAGTGTGGATAAGTTGATCCATGGCATTGGAATTTATGAATTCCAGAAAACGTTGAGCACAAGAGTTGGTACATGAGTAGTTTTCCCAGTTAATGGTAGGGTAGTTGAAATTGTCCATTATTAGGGTGTTAGGTTGTACCCTAATATTTTGCAGTGTATTAAGAAATGAGGAGTGGGAATCCTGGGGCATGGTGGGGGATCTGTAGCAAGCTACAATTTGGATTGCGGTCTTGCCCAGAGTTAGTTGCACTTGGATAATCTCGGATGCATCATGCTGAGCAACTAGCCTGGAGATGTGGATATCCTTAATGAATATGGACACGCCTCTGCCTTTATAGTTTCGGTCCAGGTTAGGTGGCTGAAAGGTATGGTATGAATTATAGCCTGGTAATGCAGGGGTACTCTCTGGAGCTTTGAACCAGGTCTCTGTCACTGCACAGATGTCGATGTTCTCCATTTTAAGGAGTGCCTTGAGAGAGTGCATTTTGAGGTTTAGACTTCTAGCATTGAGTAGCAATACGCTCAGATTCTTCTTGCCTGTACCTGTTAGGGTGGTGAATTTGTCATTTGAACCTTGTCTAAAAAAGGCACTATATGGGTGGCTAGAGCCTTAGCCAGTATCCAGAATCCCAGGGGTGACAGGTGCAGGCCATCTCTGGCAAAGCATCGTGGCTTGTCGATCATGTCATCCCAGGGAGACAGATACTGGATCCCCTTAGAATGACACCAGAAGCTTAGCCAATTGTTGAAGTCAGTCATTTTGTTCTTGTACTGTGGTATCATTCTGGGTGATGGCAGGATGCTACTCAGGGCTAGGGTCATACCTGCCTGGGCTACAAGATCGGACAGCTCCTCCATGTCCCTTTTCATGTAGTCCAAGGAGGTACGTCTCAGGTCATTTACACCAACATGGACAATGACAGAGTCATATTTGTACTTGTTGTGGAGTGACCTGAGTGCATGCATTATGTGGCGGATCCTGGCACCTGACAGGCAGCTGACAGTAACTTTCTCCTTGTTTAGCCTAGTGAGTGGAACATCAGTGCGCCTGACTATAGAGTCACCTATGACTAGAGTGTTGGGTACGTTGTTATGCCTTATGGGCTATGGTTGAGTGGCACACTGAGTTTGTGGGCTATGTGTCATTTGGGTTGTGTTGGGGGGGTGGAGGTTGCTTGTGTTTCTGCTTTGGTGGTCCCTGTTGCTTGGACAGGTTTTTACTGAGAGCCTCCGCGAATGTAGGTGTGTGTTTTGTGTTTCTATGTGTGTGTTTTGGTGGTCTAGGTTTTGAGGGACTATGTGATGAGTGTGGTGTGGTGCAAGTGTTTACCTTCTCCTCTTGACTGTCTAGTCCAGTCTTGGGTGAAATGAGCTTTGCTTCCAGTTTGGCTATATAAGTGCATCTCTCACAGGTTGTAGTGTTGGGTGGTAGCAGGAGAGGGTTGTCTGTGTACATGAGGCAATTACTGCATTGCCCCAAGATGCCCAGATTCATCAGGTAGACAGGAGAAAACACCAGGGGCTGACCATTAGATATGCCTGGATAGGTGCTTATTTGTTAAGTACTATAAACTGTTTTCCTCTAAACAGTGAGGAAAGTTAAGTGCTGCAGTAATTTGTAGCTTATTTAGTGCTTACAATAAGTTCTGAACAAGTGCTGAAACAAAAAACTGGCTAGTTCTAAGAAACAAAATTAAGCTAGAAGGCTTCCCTCCAACACATACAGGCTTGGGGACCTAGAAGCCTACAAATAGTCCTGGACACAGCAGATCTATATCCAGGCTAGACTACCCACAGGAAAGGCAGGAAACAAGCTTAGAAACATTTTTTTTTTTTTTTTTTTTTTTTTTTAGTGGAAAGAGAAAGGAGTAGCAGAAACTAAGCTGATTGTCCTTCTCAAATGCTCTCCCTGCACTGGGTAGAATGAGGTAATGACACTAGACTGGGAGGAGGGTCCCAGATCAAATTTACACTAGGGGCGGGCAACTGCAAAGCCACCAACTATAAAAACACTATACCAACAGGGAGGGAGGATGGGAAACAAACTGCAGAAATGTTTCTCACAGCTGAAAAGCAGCAGTGTTCCCCTCACCAGGTTAGATAAGGAGTGGGTTACAATTATCTGCCTGTGAGATGCCAGGATCTGTCAAGCCACTCAAGCATTCACGTCACTCAACCACAAGTACCAGTATGATTCTGCCATAGTCCATGTGGTGGTGAAAGACTTGAGCTGTATCTCACTGGACTATATGAAGAGAGACATGAGTGAGCTGCCAGATTATGTGTCACAGACAGTTATAAGCCTAGCGTTAAGCAGCATTCTACGTTCTCCAAGGATGATGCCAGAACACAAACAAAAAATTATTGATTTTAACAATTGGCTTAGCTTCTGTTGTCAGTCCAAAGAGGAGGACAATGATGGCAAAAATTAAGAGGTGAAGCACCCAGAAGGATAAAGCACTCTCATCAAGCTAAGCAAACAACTCAGAGGACAAATAAAGTCTACCAAAACCATATATGAAGTAAGTTTGGCCTTGCAGGCCAAGGACAACCACAAACCATTCTTTAGCTATGTCTGCAACCTCAAAAGCAATACATACTTGTATGCAGAGCTCATTGTAAATGGAGCCACCTATACTGAGACAGAAGATATAAGAAACCTTCTGGTTGAGAAATCCAGCTCCAGCTTTACTCCTCTCTCCCTCTCAACCTTCCTTCAGGAAATATCATCAAATATAACTCCCCCTACTATCACTAGAGACATGTCCTTAATGCTCTGTCTAAGACCAAGAGCACTGCATTAATGGGCCCAGGCAATATCCCATGATGCCTTCTAAATAGCATGAAACATGACCTGTCAGGGCCTCTGGAATTACTATTTAACTGTAGCCTGCAAACAAGCTTTGTACTTCGTGAATAGAGAAAAGCAACAGTCATTACTCTGCACATAGATGGGCCATCTACAGACCCTGGAAACTACAGACCCTAAGTGTCACTAGCCTTAAATGTAAAGCCACAGAAAGAATTATCATGGAGATGATCAATAGAGATATAGTAAACCTCCAGACACCTGGCCCCAACTCAGTTTGGTTTTGTAAGGGGCAGATCATGCCCACTCAACCTGGTGGACTTCTTTGAGAAGGTCACCAAAGCAATGGATGAGGGCAAAATCATTCACACTGCCTACCTTGACCTGGCTGAGGCATTTGACACAACACCCCACTAGTGCATTGTTGACAAACTCAGGAGGTAAGTTACAAACCTGTATGTCATTTGGTCGATAGCCAACTGGCTCACAGATATGACCCAGGAAGTTAGAACTGGGGAGTCCACCTCTACAAAGAGCCAGTCACAAGTGTAGTCCCTCAGGGATCAGTCCTTGGACTGCTCCTTTTTGGCATTTACTTCTCAGAAGTCAAGTCCAATGTCAGTGGTCTCTGGCTGACTAGACTTACAGATGATTACAAATTTGGAGCTGTCATTGAGTCTCACACTGACACAAATCTTCTCCAGGAGGGGCTGACACAGACAAACAACTGGTGTTGGAGTCATGGACTAAAACTAAATTCCAAGAAATGCATAATAGTATCCTTTGGGAAATCATCCATCCCTGGTAACTATCATACTGACAGCACACCCCTTAGAGTGGACCCAGTAGTCAGGGACTTAGGAACACACATAGATAGTAATCTAGCCTTTGATCTTCACGTGTCTACAGTGATGAGGAAATCATTCTATGTTGCACAATTTATAAACAAAGGTATGGCATCTTAGTCCAAGGAAGTCATTGTTTCACTGTATTCAGTATTCATCAGACCTATCATTGAGTACAGTGCTTCCTGTGGTATGTACCTAACCAGGCATATCCAACAACTGGAACGTCCACAGAGGTCCCTCAATAAAAGAACATAGGGCATAAGTAATATGTCCTATGCAGACCACCTCAAGGCCCTATCCCTCTATTCTATCTCCTACAGGCTTTTGAGGGGAGCTCTATGCCTGGCATACAGGGCATTGGCAGACCCCATTCTGATAAACCTCCTGCATATCCACAAAACAAGCAGTACCAGAATTACCCATTCTAAAGACTTAAACCTTGCCTGTGATATAAATAGGACCTGCTGGAGAGATAGGTATGTAACTATGGAATAGACTCCCCATCCATGTGAAGGAGAGTTCCTCCCTAATCCAATTCAAATGCAACTTGGACAATTGGATGGGAAACTGGAAATTCATCCCTGGTTTTGCACCTATGTCTCTGGTGCAAACAAGTAACCTGTAAATGGTTCATCTCCCAGGCCCATGCTTACACTTATCAAGGGTATCAGAACTCATCAGAGATTTGGGATGCATGGCTAGGCTTAAAAAGACCTTGTGGTCATTAGCCTAATAAACTCCTATGAACCTATAACTGGATCCAATATCTGTCAATCTGGGAAAACATGGTCAACAGGCCATGCTGCTTTGCCAGAGATGGTCTGCACCTGTCTCCTCTAGGATTTTGAATAGTGGCAAAGGCATTAGCCAGCCATATTGTGCCTTATTTAGGCAGTGTTAAAATAACCAACCTCCCAACATAACAAAATCCTCTCCAGATAAACTCAAGGTACTGCTGCTTAATGCTAGGAGTCTAAACAAGAATCTGCACTCCCTGAAAGCACTTCTCATTTGAAAGATGCTGATGTCTGTGCAGTTACCGAGACATAGTTCAAAGGTGCAGAAAGCACCTGGCTGTGCAGGGCTACAATGCCTTCTATACATCCAGACCACAAAATGAGCATGAAAAAATCAAAGAAAGAGGTGCATCAATCTTCATTAAGGATAAGTACATCTTGAGACTGGTCAAACAGTACATCTCTCTTAACCTACTACATGTCCAATTAACTATAGGCAAAACCCCCTACCACTTCATAGCTAGCTATAGGTCCCCCACCATGAAAAAGGAAAAGCATACTGCACAACTGAACTTATTGGAATCACTTGCCATACAGCCCAACACCTTACTCATGTGTCATTTTAATTATCCTACCATCAGCTGGAAAACATGCATGACCACAAACATGCTAGCTCAGAGGTTCTTGGACTTTGTCAATGCAATTGCTCTAGAACAGCTAGTCAGCACACCCACAAGAGGCTCAAATGTCCTGAACATAGTACTCACTAACATGGGAGAGCATTGCAGCCACCTCCCAGTGTGATGTCCTCCCTGGTAAGATTGGACCATAAATCAGTCTCATTTGATGTAATTACAAGACTAGTTACTCTATCAAGCTCAAAAAGGCTTTAGAATTTTTTAAGACAAATTTCCTCCTACTAAGTGATGGTATAAGAACTTTCAAAGCCCCCTTGAAAACAGATAACACTGACTCCTGTATAATGCCCCATTTGGCATGTACCTCACTAGACACATGCAACAGCTGGAAAGGCAGCAGAAGTACCTCATGAAAAGGATCCTAGGCCTTAAACACATGTCCTACATGGACAGACTAAACAAACTCCAGCTATTCTCTTTCTCATATTGTCTACTAAGAGGCAATCTCTGCTTGACTTACAAAGCCATGTCTGACTCAGATCTGTTAGAAATGCTACACCTAAAGAAATCACAATCCCTCTGCACCACATACTCCAGAGACCTCAACCTCATTGCCACAACCAACAGAACATGCTGGAGGGACCGGTTCATAACCCAGAGACTGCCTATTCTGTGGAATAGACTTCCCATATATGTCAAGCAGAGCACCTCACTAGCCCTCTTCAAGAGAAATCTTGATGAGTGGTTGGGAAATAGAAAGCTTGTAAAGGCTCCAGGGCCATTAGCCTAGTACACACCTATGAACCTATTAACCTATGACACAATCCTCCACTCAGGTATTATAGGGAAACTCTCTTAATTGGGAATTAACCCCTACATTACCAGATGACTGGCCAAGTGGCTCACCAACAGAACACATACTGTTAAAGTGGGTGACTTCACCTCTAGCAAAGGACCAGTTACCAGTGGTGTATTACAGGTTCTGTGCCCAGTCCCTTACTGTTCGGAATTTATTTCTCAGAAGTCCGGGCAAACTTGGGCAGCCTGTGGCTGACCAAGTTCACTGATGATAGCATATTGGAAGCAATCAATGAATCCCCAAACAATGTTAATATACTGCAGACAGGGTTAACAAAGACAAATGATTGGTGCCAAGGCCATGAATTAAAGCTAAATGCAAAACAATGCATTATTATTCCCTTTGGGAAAGCTGACATTCCTGCTAATTACATTATAGGCAGCACCTCCCTAAGTTTAGACCCAGTGGTATGTGATCTGGGTACTCAGACTGATAGCAAACTGAACTTTGACCACCAAGTATACACAGTAGTAAGGAAATTGTTCTTCTATATGGCACATCTTATAAGTAAAGGTATCGCATCTAGATCTATGAATGTTACAATTCCATTATACTCAGCCCTCATCAGACCAATAATTAAGCGCAATGCTCCCTTTTGCATGTACCTCACCAGACACCTGCAACAGTTGGAGAGACCACAGAGGTTTCTCACCAAGAAATTACAGGGTACACAAAACAAGTCACACACAGAAAGACTGAAAGCCCTGTCACTGTATTCTGTCTCCTACAGGTTGCTAAGAAGTGACCTGTGCCTGGCTGACAGGACAGTCTCTGATCTGGCCCTAATGGAAATGTTACACATTTGTAAATCAAACTGCACAAGAGTCACTCACTGCAGGGATTTTAAGCTAGCCTCTGACATGAACAAGTCATAATGGAGAGATAGATACATCACCCAGAGACTGCTATTTTTCTAGCACAAGCTTCCATTTCACTTGAAACAGAGACCCTTCCTTACCTTCTTCAAATGTAACCTAGATCAGTCAATAGGTGAATGCAAAATCTCTCCTGGGGTGGTGCCCATGACCCTCCTGGACAGAGGAAGTCAATATTAGCTACTATAGACTCCAAACTCTGCAAACTACACTCACCTAACCACCAGCAATTCGGGAACTCTGGATAAACATGGCTGGGCTTATAACGGCTCTAAGGCAATTAGCCTAGTAACCTTCTATGAACCTACGAACTTATGAACCTATGGAGGTTTGCTTTAATCAGACTGGTGGTGGATGAGGTATAATGAATGAAAACACTGCCTGACTTTATTAATATATGGTTGTTTGATTGGTTAATGTAATTTTATGATGCTGTAGTTAACTATGGCCTTACAAGTGTGCTGTGATTTAAGCTGTAAATGCAAATGAAACACCATTCTTTACTGCAGCCAGTGCAGTCATCATTTGTGTCTAAAGCAGCCTACAAATGATTTCTGGGAACAGGTACACATTATAATCTGTTTCTTTCTGTCTAACATATGATGGTTATTATGCTGGAATCACACACTGCCTCATTTTGGGGCCACTTGGGGTGGAAAGCCATGCAAAATCAGAACTACCAAAAAAGGTGTTGGGGTATTTTTTCACTATGGAGCTGGCCTTTGTTGGTGTGGTAACAGATAACTTAACATGCATAGCAGGGTATATAATAGATGTGAGAATGTTGTCCTTATATCCATAAATGCTTTACAGTTTAATTTTACAAAGTTCTGAAATGATTTTACATGCAAGTTCATCATTGAAAATATTTTCTGTATTTGGCTATCTGTATGAGTATTTTTTGTCTTTCAAATGAAGATCTTAAATGTAATTTGTTAAGATTTCTTATCGAGCACATGTCACAAGCTTGAGGGATGGGGCCATCTAAACTTGGATCATGCAGTCCCATTAGTCATTGAAATTGTTTGACGTACTGAGAGGCAGAAGTTGTTGCAGCTTTAATTCCTGCAGTGTTCACAAGACATTTAAATATGACAGCTGTCAGGGAAGTTATTTTATCTATCATAGGGCCTCTTGGGCATGTGCAATCTCACAGGTAAAGGCTGATAATTTTTGTCATGATGACAGCCAGCCAGCCATGTGGCCAGTGTGGAATTACTGCTCCATTTATTTCACATTGATGGGCCATAGATCTCCACAATGACAGCCAACAGCACAGCAGAACTATGGAATGCCGTACAGATAGAATTGTTTGAAAAAGAGTTGTTTAATCTGTTACTTAAGAAATGATACCAGTGAAACTGCCAAATTATCTTCTCTCTCTCTCTCTCTCTCTCTCTCTCTTTCTCCCTGGCAATTAATGTAACCAAATAAGGGATTTAAAAAAACACATTTATTCTCAATTGTGAGCAGAATATCTCAGATGCCTGAAAAAAGTACACTCTACTGCATACTTGTGTCTCACAGGGTAAGAAACCATATACATTTAAACCTAATTTAATTTATTCCTACCTGTGAGCAAAATATCCAAGAAACTGGGACACATGGAGTCTAATGTGTTTCAGCTTGTCACATGGAAGGCAGCCTTACAGGTTTAATATACATCTGAGTTTTTTTTTTTTCAAGAAAAAAAGCGAATATTGCAGTGATGAAACAGAAGTTTGCAATAGTCTAGAAAAGAACCTTCCTAGATAGCCATCATTTCTTCTTCACAGAAACTGAGCCAAACACCAAATTTGGTGAGTTATATAATTTCCTACAATGAAACAGTATTGGGTGTGGTATCAGATATGATCAGAAGAAAGGCTGTTACTGAGAGGATCATATTTAACTTTAAATAACGCAACTGCAATATTTCACAAAAAGCAAATTTACTTTGCCAGTTAAAAAAACACTGATAAGTTTGAAATATTTGCTTACACTTGCCAGAGTGTAAAGTGCAAGAGTTTATACCTTTTGATTTCTTTTCTCCAATTGTAAATACCCCAGAAATCGTTTCCATAGGAAATCATTGCTGGCGTTATTTTTCTTTGTCTGCTGGCAGTGAGTGAAACAGGTAAGGCTTTTCATTTTTTATACACAGTAGTGTGACCACAGAGTTAGAATAGGTACTCTATCTATCTATCTACCTACCCATCTATCTGTCTGTCTATCTATCTATCTATGTATACACACATGCATATCTAAATGTATATACATATAGAGATATGTGTGTGTGTGTGTGTGTGTGTGTGTGTGTGTGTTTGTGAGTGTGTTTGTGCATGTGTGTTTATGTGTGTGTGTGTGTGTGTGTGTGTGTGTGTGTGTGTGTGTGTGTGTGTATATATATATATATATATATATATATATATATATATATATATAAGTATATGGGTCCCTATCAGTTGATCGAGTTTTCAGAAACTAGAACTATATATGGTATACATAATTTGCAGTGCCCCCCCTGCAAAAATGTAAAAAAGGTAGATTTTTGTGTTTGTTTGTATTTTTTTTTTTTTGATGTTTAAGTTTTCAGAAACTTGATCATATGGTCTCTTTGATCTTTTTTTTCAGTTACTGAAAAGTCGATCATCTGACATAGACCCATATATATATATATATATATATATATATATATATATATATATATATATATATATATACAGAGAGAGAGAGAGAGAGAGAAATGTGTGTGTGTGTGTGTGTGTGTGTGTGTGTGTGTGTGTGTGTGTGTGTGTAAAAAAAATATATATATATATATATATATATATATATATATATATATATATATATGTATATAGGTTCATAGGTTCATAGGTAGGTACTAGGCTATCAGCCCAAGGGCCTACATAAGCCTAGCCAACAAGGTTCCCTGGCTTACACCACCCAAGAAAGTTATTTTCCTGTATCTCTGTCGAGCAGAGACACAGAAGTGATCTCCGGGGTGTATTTCCTATTTCCCATCTACTCATCAAGATTTTTCTTGAAGAGTGCTAATGAAGAACTTTGCTTGACATAGATGGGCAGCCTGTTCCAGAGTATGGGAAGTCTCTGGGACAGGAATCTATCCCTCCAGCATGTCCTGTTTATTGTGGTGAGAAGATTTAGGTCCCTAGAGCGTGTAGCTCGGAGAGATTGGGATTTCTATAGGTGTAGCATATCCAACAGCTCTGGGTTTGACATAGCTTTATATGTTAGGCAGAGATCACCTTGGAGTAGGCGATATGCTATGGAGTAAAGCTGGAGTTTTTTGAGGCGGTCAGTGTAGGGCATTTGTTTGAGGCCAGTAATCCTCTTTGTGAGGTACTTTTGTGGCCTTTCCAACTGCTGCAGATGTCTTGTGGGGTACATTCCAAAAGGGGCGTTGTACTCTATAATGGGTCTAATGAGTGTCGAGTAGAAGGGAACAATGAACTCTTTTTTCCTGAATGAGAACCCTTTTATGATGAGGTGTGCCATGTAGAAGGACTTCCTGACTACTGTGGCGATGTGACTATCAAAGGAGAGACTACTGTCCACCTGGGTCCCAAGGTCTCTTATCATGCATTCGGTGTTAAGTAGATTGATGCTTATGTGGTAGTTCATGGGTACAGAGTTTTTACCCAAGTGGATGACACTGTACTATTTGGCACTGAGTTTGTAGCCATGGCTCAGACACCAGGCATCTGTCTCAGCAAGGCCCTTCTGTAGGATGTCCACATCATTTGGGGACTTGACTAAGGCTCCTAGTTTGCAGTCATCTGTGAACTTCATTAGCCAGAGGCCTTCTGTGTTAGCCTGTACTTCAGAGAAGTAGATACCAAACGGGAGAGGTCCCAGGATGGAACCCTGTGGTACTCCACTTGTCACTGCTTTGAGGTCAAATTTGGAGTCTGCAACTTTTACAGTGTGGGTTCTGTCAGTGAGCCAGTTGGCAACCCATCTTGTGATGTAGGGATTTATACCTAGTTTAGTGAGTTTAGCTATTATTCCAGAATGGGGGATGGTGTTGAAAGACTTGGCGAGGTCAAGATAGGCTGTGTGAACCACTGTACCCTCATCTACAGCTTTGGTGACTGCCTCAAAAAAGTTGATCAGGTTCAGAAGGCAAGATCTGCCTTTCACAAACCCGAACTGGGTGGGATCCAGAGTTTGGAGGTTACCAATGCCTTTTTTTATGAGTTCCATGATGATACGTTCCATGGCCTTGAAGACCAGGCTCATCAGGCTAATAGTTGATAGTTCCCGGGATCAGTGGTAGCATCCCCTTTGTGGAGTGGGATAACTGTTGCTGTGTGCCATTCAGTGGACACAAAGCCTGATGCGAGGCTGTTATTGAACATGGTGCTTAAGTGGGGAGCCAGTTCCTTCTGAAGTTTGTGTAAATTGCAGCCTAGGATGTTGTCCAGCCCCATGGATGCTTTGTTTTTGGCTTTAGAGAGTGCAGCTTTTAAGTGCATAGTTGTGATTACAGGGACTCTGCATTCTTCCTGTATAGATATGGGCCCTTTAGGGGGTGAGAGGGGGGTAAAGTTAGCACTGAACCGATCTGCCAGGATGTTGGCAATATCAGTTTGTTCTGTAATTTTCATGCATTTGCGCTGTAACTCAGAGCAGATCTGGGTGTTGTCATTGAGACTCTTGACATAGCTATAGAATGCTTTGTGGTTGCCCTTGGAATTAGTGGTGATTTTGTTTTCGTAGCTAGCTTTGGAGAATCTTATAAGGGATCTCAGTTTCTTACTGAGGCTGACCAGGGAGCTCTTTCACTCATGGGATTTTACTCTCTTTTGCAAAAGTTTCTTCCTTCTGTTGTACAGTTTGTTTATGGCAGGGGACCACCTGATTGGCTTCCTTTTTTTGGAGGATAGCGTCTTGGTTCTGTTTGGGATATCACAATCCATGCTCTTGTGTAAGTGCTTATAGAGTGCATTTGTGTATGACTCAGCAGTTGTAACTGTATTGTCCATCTGCATGCGTATCATGAAGTTCATCACTTCTGTCTTAAGAAGCATGAAGCTGGCTTTGGAGAAATTCTTTACTGTGGTTTCCTTAATGGGGGGTGGGGGCGGGATATGGATATCAAGGGTGATTAGCTTATGGTCGGATCGGACCAACAAGGAGTTGGCTTCAGGTGTGGAACACTGGTCACTCATCTTGGTATTGACTAGGTCTAGGATATTGTTGCCCCTGGTGGGGGTGTGGATAATTTGATCCAGGGCACTGGAGTTTATGAATTCCAAAAAGAGTTGAGCTAAAGAGTTGGTACACAAGTAGTTTTCCCAGTTAATGGTGGGGTAGTTGAAGTCACCCATTATTAGGGTGTTTGGTTGAGCCCTAATGTTTTCCAATACATCAAGAAAAGAGGAGTGGGAATCCTGGGGCATGGTGGGGGATCTGTAACAAGCTACAATTTGGATTGCAGTTTTTCCCAGAGTTAGTTGCACTTGGATAACCTCTGATGCATTGTGCTGAGCAACTAGCCTGGAGGTGTGGATATCCTTAAGGAATATGGACACACCTCTGCCTTTGGTGTTTCGGTCCAGGTTACATGGCTGAAAAGTGTGGTATGAGTTATAACCTGGTAGTGCAGAGGTGCTCTCTGGAGCCTTGAACCAGGTCTCAGTCACTGCGATGTTCTCCATTTTAAGGAGTGTCTCGATTGAGTGCATTTTGAGATTTAGACTTCTAGCATTGAGTAGCATTACCCTCAGTTTTTACTTGCCTGTTCCTGTTATGGTGGTGAATTTGTTATTTGAACCTTGCCTAAAAAAGGCACTATAGGGGAGCAAGAGCCTTAGCCAGTATCCGGAATCCCAGGGGTGACAGGTGCAGGCCATCTATGGCAAAGCATCATGGTCTGTCGACCATGTCATCCCAAGCAGACAGATACTGGATCCCCTTAGAATGACACCAGATGCTTAGCCAATTGTTGAAGTCAATAATTTTGTCCTTGTATTGTGGTATCATTCTGGCCTATGGCAGAATGCTACTCAGGCTAGGGTCATACCTGCCTGGGCTACAAGATTGGAGAGCACTTCCATGTCGCTCTTTATGTAGTCCCGGGAGGTACATCTCAAGTCATTAACACCAACATGAACAATGACAGAGTCATAGTTGTACTTGTTGTGGAGTGACCTGAGTGCGTGGGTTATATGGCAGATCCTGGCACCTGACAGGCAGCTGACAGTAACCTTCTCCTTGTTTAGCCTGGTGAGTGGGACATCAGTGTGCCTGACTATAGAGTCACCTATGACTAATGTGTTGGGTATGTTGTTTTGCCTTACTGGTTATGGTTGAGTGGCACACTGAGTCTGTGGGCTATGTGTCATTTGGGTTGTGTTGGGGAATGGAGGTTGCTTGCGTTTCTGCTTTGGAGGTCTCTGTTGCTTAGACAGATTATTATTGAGAGCCTCCGCAAATGTTTTTGTGTTACTATGTGTGGATTTTGGTGGTGTAGATTTAGTGAGACTATGTAATGAGTGTGGTGTGGTGCAAATGTTTACCTTCTCCTCATGACTGTCAAGTTCAGTCTTGGTTGGAGAGAGCTTTACCTCCAGTTTGGCTAGATAAGTGCATCTCTCACAGGTTGTAGTGTTGGTTGGTAGGAGGAGAGGGTTGTCTGTGTACATGAGACAATTTTTACATTGCCCCAAGATGCCCAGATTCATCAGATAGACAGGAGAGAACACTGGGAGCTGACCCTTGGACATGCCTGAATAAAAAAAAACTATTTTCCTCTGGATAAGTGAGGAAAGTGAGTACAAGAGCTGTTTTTCTCTATGCAAGTGAGAAAAGTAATATATGTGTGGATCAATGTATTTCCTTGTATGCATGGAACATCAAACATTTTGGAAAAAAGCTTGTTTTCTCGAGCTGTTGGTTTATCATTTATTGCAGAATGCCAACATTTGTTTGGGAGGATTGCTACACAGTAGAGAGAGGGATTTTACCCTTAGCTCACTGTTCTGCAATCTTGGACTTGGTCAATATGATTAGGAGGGTGTGTGGGTGGTGCAGAGTGACTTAGCCCCTTCATAACATGCTTCTTTATTTTATTAGTAGTAGTAGTGTTAGTAGTGGTAGTAGTAGTAGTAGTAGCAGTAGTAGTAGTAGCAGTAGTAGTAGTAGTAGTAGTAGTAGTAGTAGTAACAGTAGTAGTAGTAGTAGTAGTAACAGTAGTAGTAGTAGTAGTAGTAGTAGCAGTGGTGGTGGTGGTGGTAGCAGTGGTAGTAGTGGCAGTGGTGGTGGCAGTAGGTGGTGGTAGTGGTAGCAGTAGCAGTGGTGGTGGCAGTGGTGGTGGTGGCAGTGGTGGTGGTGGTGGTGGTAGCAGTGGCAGCAGTGGTGGTGGTGGCGGTGGTGGTGGTGGTGGTGGTGGTGGCAGTGGTGGTGGTGGTGGTGGTGGTAGTGGTGCAGTGGTGGTGGTGGCAGTGGCAGTGGTGGTGGTAGTGGTGGTAGTAGTAGCAGTGGTAGTAGCAGTGGTAGTGGTGGTGGTAGTAGCAGTAGTAGTAGTAGTAGTAGTAGTAGCAGTAGTAGTAGTAGTAGTAGTAGTAGTAGTAGCAGTAGTAGTAGCAGTAGTAGTAGCAGTAGTAGTAGTAGTAGTAGTATTCATTTTTGATATATTGAGTGTAGACCATTTGTGGTCAATAATGTGCAGCCCATGTAGAGGGCTGGTGGTGTTGTGAAATATAATCATATACATATATGAAGGCAAAGTCTCCCAAATCAGAGTTTGGTTTGGGATTGTATCCCTCTAAAAGAAGAAAATATGGATGTTCTGTTGAAATGAAGCTTCTACCAGTTTGTTTTGTCAGATTGAAGCTCTACTCACGATAGGTGGTTGACACATGTGAGTAGTCTTTGCAGTATATAATGTTGTCTGCAAGATGAAAAGGTCTAAATGAGAAAAAGGAAAGAGAAATGAGTTGCAAACATTTTACCAAGCATGAAAAATATTAGAAATGTGTCATTGGAAAGTACTGCAATGGGTGTTGCTATAAGCAGGATAAAAACATGTTCTTTGTTCAATCACATTTGGAGATGATGTGGAAGATAAATAATTCTGCAAAAGTGTTTCCAACCATATCAAATCAAAGTCTTGAAATGGGTAATTTGTGGGTAAGATCTGTGTTGATATTTCTAAGAGTAGATAATGTGCAAGAGTAAACTATATTAAAGAAGCGTGCAGTGAATCATTTGGAAGTCCACGAAGTAAAGCTTTAAAATTAATAATCAAAGTGCATTGTACAGGATACATACTGGTAGGGAGTGTAATGAATTAGCGCTCGATCACTTGAGCACTGAGTTTGGAAGAGAATAAGCTGAAGACAATGTGTAAATTGGCTACTTATTTTTGTCGTAACATACTTTATTGAACCAGGAAGTGCTTGTACATGAATATAACATTGTGAACTATAAGACATCATTCCATACAGTATATATATGGTAAACTTGCCTTCAGGTTTTGGTTGTTTGGCTCATCTGTAGTTTGATATACTGACAAGAATAAAAAGTATGATTGTACGGCTGCTTCAAGGATCCCATGATGTGCAAACTTATGATATGCTTGGAGTATGAATATAATTTATTATTTTGGTTTGACTTTGTACAGGGACTTTGCCATATCCAAAGAGAAGCTGGAGGGTTACCAGTAGAGCATGCTCCATGGAAAGTTCCATTAGATACGAGGAGTCAAATCAGTGATGAGCTAAACTACTTGGAGGCATGCCTGTGATCAAGTAACAGGCCGAGCTAATGAGCTGGTAACAACATGGGTACTGTTTTTATACCAAATTAATACAAATGTATTTAGGACCACAATAGATTAACAAAAATATAAAAGAAATGCATTATTTTCTTACAACTAAAGATGTAAGTGATTTCTGTTTTAGATACCTGTGATGTTAGCAAATTTCTTTGCAATAAAACTGTAACTGTACTGCAATCTTCACTCTTTCATCCTTGGATTGGTGGAGGCTCCACGGGTTCATTTAGACTCATTAGACAAAAACATTTTTGCTTTCCATAGGCCCTATCTTTGGAACATTCTACCAAGGTGTTGAGGTCAGCTCTGATCCATAATGGCGTTGACTGCCTTTAAGACATATCTTTTATTTTCACTCTTTGGGGAGTTAATGTTTCCACCTTATATTTGATTTTTTTATCTGCTTATTTGCTGTCTTTAGCTTGTGATTAACTTTGTGATAGTGCTTCGTGCTTAAATTGCATGCACTCAAATAAACTACGTTTGAACTTACTATGCTAATAACACCATATACTGCAATGCTTGAAAAAAACAGAAATTTGTCAACTCATTCCTGAAGGATAAAGTTCCAGGATGCATACTCGCACTAGCCGGTGGAAGTATACAGATTATTTAAGACTTCCACTTGGTGTTTTTGTCAGCACCTAAGGCTTTTCAGTGAACTGTTGTACAGGTAATTCAGAGGCATGTTGTGTACATAGTATAACTGATGTCATTTAGATATGAAATCTGAGCAAAGAACAACAGAATCATAGGAGGTTACTAGGCTATCAACCCAGAGGTCATTTCAACCCTAACCATTTCATCCCAATATAATACCATAGATACTGTAGTCAACACCCATGATTGTATTTAGTAATGACTGCCCATGTCCAGGAGGGTTGTGGGCACTATCCCTAGTAACAATTTATGGTGTCCCATCCACTCGCCCAGGTACCTTTTGAACAGAGTCATAGAGGTGCTCTGCTTCACATGAATGGCCAGCCTGTTCCTAAGACATGGCAGTCACTAGGAGACAAATACAAGACTGAAGAGATAAAGTCATAACAACCACAATGTAAGTGTAAACTTGAGTTATAGCACTTAAAGCCATTGCTTCTATCTTAACATCTGAAGACTTCAAGCGGGTTGCCATTGGCATGATTGTGTTTTGTTGCACTGTGTCTTTGAGTCATCTTATATTGAAACAACATTCTGAATTAAACAGTCACATTACAAATAAATGCCAGCCAAAAAAAAAAGACAAAAAAATGGAACAAAGGTTCTACAAGTACACAAAACAGTTTGCTAAATGTATCTAGGTAATTTGTAGAATACAGAAAAGTATGCTTAGGTACATTTGCCATAATAAATGGTTGTGAACATTCATGAATACAGCTTTGTGAGTATATTCAAGAATCTGTTGTATAAGGCTTGCCAAGATCATAGAGAATATTGCTGAAATTGTAGGGGGGTGACTTACTTGTGAAGTATAAGCCAAGGAAACAGAAGCGTGCACTGAGTGTGCTGAGTCATAGATACTTGACTTAACAGTAAGAAGGTTATAATGGTGAGGATGTGGAAGTTTAATGAAAAATTCCAGAAATTACTATGACTGAAAAGAAGCTTAAAGAATGTTATCAGTATATTTTATTATTTAGCACTTCAATTAACTTTTTCCATCATTGGCAGATAAGAGATTTATTTTATTGTTTTGCACTTCACTTAACTGTTTTAGAGTGTCACTGCTTCATGTTAGCTTTATTTTGCCTTTAAATCATTGCAAAGGTCCCTAATATTTGAAATTGTCTTGTCCAGATAGTTTGTTTAAATTGTTTTTTTTTGTAGCATTACACTCTCGAGCAATCTTTATTGGTGTTGGTGTTTTTACATTAAGAGATTAGCAGTGCCCTGCAGAGATGCAAATGCTTAGATAGTAAATTTTATCTGTAAGACTACCCTTTGAACTTCAACTTTATGTGTTTATAACAAAGCCATTGCTTGGAGACAAGCCTAGAGCAGCTAGTTTGTGCATTATTTATTTTATTTATTTAACATTTGTTGACCAGCAAAGTCCAACTAGGACATAGCCTATTTTTAGCAGAGGCCCAGGGAGAAATGCTCCAGATGCATTTCTTTGGAATGTGGAAGGAAACAAAAGTACCCAGATAAAACCCACGCTAACACAGGGAGGACATGCAGACTACACACAGAAGGCACCCCAACCAAGAATCAAACCAGAGAACCTCTTGCTGTGAAGCAGCAATGTTAACCACTGTACCACTGTACTGTGCAACACTACTATCAAATCATAACAGAATCTAACCTAGTCAAGTACCAAACCTGAGACCCTAAAAAGAGACCTCTGTTTAACCAAGTCCATAACCTCCAGTAGCCCAACAAATACAGGCCCAAGCAACATGATTACAAAATTTCCAAATGTCTCTGTAGCCATGAGCATCCTGAGACAATGTAGCAACTGTGTCATGTTCACTGACAGCAATTTAACCCTTGAAGAAACAAACACAGTATGCGAGAGATGCAAATACACAATTTCACTGGTGACAAAAATCTTGCATACAAATAAGATTGTCAAGAGCACAGACACACGCACACTACATCCACCACACACACATAGTGTCTACACATGCATAAACCAACTTATGCTGAGGAATGAAAAGGCAAACCTCAAAGACCTCCTAAGCCTATACACAGTAATAGCTATCCTCAGCAACGTCTAAAGCACTCAACAACAGCAACACTAAACACCACAGATATGTCTACACCCACTGAAGTCCCAAGAGCAAAGCCCATAAAACAACCAAGAACATTACACAGGAATCTTGTCATAGGGCACTCCATTGTATGAACCACAGTTGCCCCCTTCACCAGACTGAGCAAGGAGAAAATAACCATTAGCGGCTTATCTGGTGCCATGATCTGCCATGTTAGGCATGCACTCAATTCACTACACCTTAGGTAACAGTATAATTCCATGTGGGTATTAATGAACTTAGATGTATCTCCCTGCTGTATATGATGAGAGACGTTATTAAGCTCTCTGAATATGGGTCTCAAGCAGGTGTGTGCCTTGCATTGAACAGCATTCTACCTTTACCAAAGCTGATGCCATGGTATGAACAAAAGATGATTGACTTCAATAATTGGCTTAATTTCTGGTGTATTTCTAGGAGGATTCAATATTTGACAGCATGGGGAGACATGGTTAACAAACCACTTTACTTTGGATAGGATGGTATGCACCTGTCCACCCTAGGCTTCTGAATATTGGCTAAAACATTATCCATCCCCATAAAGCCTTTTTAGGCAATGCCAAATTGACAAACCTACAGTCATAGCAAATTAAACCCAAAGAAACTTAAATGTGACACGTGTGCATGCACAAACACAGGCACACACACACACACACACACACACACACACACACACACACACACACACACACACACACGCACACGCACACATACACACACACACACACACACACACACACACACACACACACACACACACACACACACACACACACACACACACACACACACACACACACACACACACACACACACACACACACACACACACACACACACACACACACACACACACACACACACACACACACACACACACACACACACACACACACACACACACACACACACACACACACACACACACACACACACACACACACACACACACACACACACACACACACACACACACACACACACACACACACACACACACACACACACACACACACACACACACACACACACACACACACACACACACACACACACACACACACACACACACACACACACACACACACACACACACACACACACACACACACACACACACACACACACACACACACACACACACACACACACACACACACACACACACACACACACACACACACACACAAGACATTCAAACATAATGACCCTGGTACTCAACAATATGAGAGAGAGAGAAACACCCCCCAGTGTCACATCCCCACTTATAAGGCTGGACCACAAAGCTGTCTTCTTCTTAATAAAAATCAACTCCGTAACCCCAGCAAACTGCAAAAGCAAACTACATCCTATTAAGCAATAATGTTTCCAAATTCATTGCCCTCTAACCCTGAGTTTACATCAACCTATGCAAAATTGTTCAAAGACCCTGTACAACCGTGTAAATGGCTGTATTGAAGCTGTTGATCCTACTCAAAGTAAGCCCAAAACAAATTCTAAAAGCAAACTACACTGGTGGAATCCTAAACTTAATAGGGCATATATGATCAAAGAGAAAAGATAAAGGCTAAAATCCAAAAGAGCAACTCTCATAATGATTAAGAGCTCTCTTACTAAACTAAACAGGAAACTAAGAGGACTAATTACATCCAAAAATGGCAATTATAAAGTCAAGATAGCCTCACAGGCTAAAGACAACCACAGGGTTTTCTACAACTGTGTCCAAAACTTCAAAGACAGCACACAGCAGTGCTCCAAACTGGTGGTCGGTAGTGCCACCTTCACTGAGCAGATCAACATAGCAAATCTGCTGGCTGACAAATTCAGCTTAAATTTAAAGCCCTACTCCCCCCCCCTTTCCCCATATGAAGTATCTTCTAGCATAACCCCTCCTCAACTATTATCCAGGTGAAGGTCCTGGCAGCACTCACTAAAACCAAAAACACAGCCTCAGTGGATTCCAAAAATATCCTCAGATGCCTCTTAAATAGCTTGACACATAACCTATCAGGACCACTTGAATCACTTTTTAAGTATAGCCTCAAAATAGGTTATCTGCCTACAAGAATGGAGGATGGCAAAAGTTGTATCACTTCATAAGGGTGGACCATTGACTGACCCAGGAAACTACAGACTCATTATATGCAAAGCCATAGAACTGATTATCATGGAAATGATCAACAAAGACATAGAAAACCTTCAGACACTGGATCCAACCAATTTTGCTTTGTCAAGGGAAGATTATGCCTACTAAATCTTATTGACTTATTTGAGAAAGTCACCAGTGCAATGTGTGGGGGGAATATGATGCATAACACCTAGCTGGACCTGATTAAGACATTCAGTACAATACCCCACACAGGTATAGTAGACAAACTCAATGAACTGAGAATCATCCGCTACATAACTCACTGAATTGCCAGCTTAGTCCTAGACAGGACCCAGGAAGTCAGACTGCTGAGACCACCTCCACTAAGAGACGGTCAATAGTGGAGTACTACAGGGCTCTGTGCTGGGACTGCTTCTATTTGGCATCTGCTTCTCAGAGGTAAAGGCTAAAGTCCCTCATGACCCAAGCATGTTACAAGAGAGTCTAACTCAGACAAATGTTCAGTGCCAAAGTCATGCATTAAAACTCAATGCCAAGAACTGCATTATAGAGCTATTCGGGAAGACAGCCACCCAGGCTAATTAATAAGACACCACTAAGAGCTGACCTGGTACTCAGGGATCTGGGCAAATAGGCAGATAGTAATCTGGCATTTTTCCAACATGTGGCAAAGGTAGTAAGAAAAATCATTCTATGTTGCTTAACGTATAAGTAAGGGCATAGTATCTGGGTCCAAGGGAGTCATCGTGCCATTTTATTCAGCCCTTATCAGACCCAACATTGAGTATAATGTCCCCTTTGGCATGCACCTGACCAGACATATGCAACAGTTGGAATGCCCATAATGGTTTCTTACTTGGAGAATCCAGGGTACAGACACATTGTCCTATATAGATCACCTTGATGATGTCCTATCTGTATACTTAGCATCCTACAGGTTACTGAGAGGTGATCTATGTCTGGCATACAAGGCATCCTTGGATCCAGCTCTGATGGATCTGCTTTAGAGCTACTAGATCCAAGGATTTAAATTGTGCTTGTGATATAAGTAGGTCATGCTGGTGAGACAGGTATGTGTCCCAGAGGATCCACATGCTGTGGAACAGGCTACACATCCATACAAAGCAGAGTCTATCCTTAACCCTATTTAAGCATTATTTTGACCATTCGATGGGAAATCAGAACTTCACCCCATTTTGGGCCCCCATATCTCTGATGCAGGCAGATAGTAACTATATCCAAACTAACATACCCCCATCACATAACCCTTTGAAACTCCCTCCTAATAAATGCTCATGATACAATGGGACACAATTGGGTTAGGTTGCATGGCTAAATTTATAAAAACAGTGGTAGTCATTAGACTAGAATATACCTATGAACGTTGGGGTCTTCTGGAGATGTCCATTCTTTGAGAAGTGATTATAAAAGATTGGCCAAATTAGACATTTCCCTATAGAAAGTAAATACAGCCTTCTTTTGCTTAAGGAAAAGCTTAGTCAGATGCAATCATTGATATTCACTGTTAAAAATAATAACTGTGTAGAATCAGCTAAAGAAGTACATTCTGGCAAGAATCAGTCACACGTAGGAATTGTGAAGTTAAAATAAAGAACTCATGATTATGACTATGTTAGTCAGGAGAATCAGGGTAAATAGAACAATATACTGGGTGGCACAGTGGTGCAGTGGTTAATGTTTTCACCTCACAACAATAGGTTCTCTGTTAGATTCTTGGCTGGGGTGCCTTCTGTGCAGAGTCTGCATGTCCTCTCTGCATTCACATGGGGTTCCTCCGGGTACTCCGGTTTCCTCCCACATTCCAAAGACACGTGCATGCACATTTTTCCTCGGGCCTCTGCTGAAAACAGAGTTTGTCCTAGTCGGACTTTCCCGGTCAACAAATGTTAAATAAATAAATTAAAGTTATAATGCATGCAATGCTCCTCTTAATAATCAAAAAGAAGAGATGATTCTTCATTTGGTTGAAAGAAAACTTGTACTACAGTAACAAAAGATTTGCTTCAGTTTTCAAGAATGTGTAATAATCTAGGTACATCATTACTCACAATTTTATAAAGTTTTAAAGATAAATGAATCTTCAGGCAATCATGTATTTATTTATTTATTTTACATTGGTTGAACAGGAAAGTATGACTGGAAAAAAGTTCATTTTCAGCGGAGGCCCTAGGAGAAAAGCTACACAAATACATAGTATAATTAAAACTGAATGTAAATGTAAAAACACAGATCAAAATAATTATAATATAATAGATAATTTGTGTCTGCTTACAGATTAGAAGGTAAACATGGCAGTTTATATACAAGAGAGATGAAAAATATTTATATAAGAGTTCCGCATGTAGTGAGATGCATTAGAATGACTTAAGCTTCTGCAGTGCATTCATTACATAATCTGGTTAAATACAGATTGCAAGAACATTTGAACCAAGAGAAAAAGATAAGGAGAGAAGAGGTTACAAGATTTGTATAGAGTGGTTTGAAGTATAGTTAGAGGTTCTATAAAGGTAAGAGATGCTATCCAGGATTAGTACATGAGCAGATCCATGTGGACGTTAGATGAGTTTTTAATACTTTTTTGAAGTTAATTGTGCTGGAGGTGGATCTAATGTCCAGAGGTAGGGAGTTCCAGATTTTGGCTATGCTATTAGACTATAGAGAATCACCAGCAGTATTTCTACTTTTAGTAGTTAGGGCTTTGTTACTGGAGCACAGAGTTCGGTTTTTGGAATAGTGTATAAATAGGCTTTGGAAAGCGGGGACTTTTTCAGGTTAGTTGAGCATTTGGTGGGCCATGGAAAGTTGGTTATAAGTCAGAAGGTTGGGGAATTCCAGCCCAAAGAATCTTTTGAGAGCATGGCAGTGATGGGATCTGTAGTTTGCATCTGTAGCACATTTTGCTACTTTATTATAGCAGCTATCTGTTTTATTTATGTCAGCTTTTCTGAGGTTAGTAAGAATGGGTGATGCATACAGGAGTGTTTAAACTAGGTGTGTTCTGGTAATGGAGACCTTTGACTTATAAGGAAGTTCACTTCTTTACAGGCTTTCAAATTTTTGAACACTTTTTTTTAATTGTTTGGGCTATGTGGATGTCAAAGTTCATGTTTTGAATTATTATAACTCCCAGGAGTTTGGTGTGGGATACTGGAGTAATGACAGTATTGCTTGATGAGGTAATTATGAATAGAGGAAGGGGGTTTGGAGTCCTTGTTGGGTGAAACAGGATGAGCTTTGTTTTGTTGGGATTGAGTATTAGTTGTGCATTAGTTCACCAGATTTCTAGTTTGGAGAAGGACTCCTGTGTTATTTGCTGGAGATGGTGGAGTGTTGTTGCAACATATATCAAGGTCGAATCATCCATGTACTGTATTAGTGCGGCTTATTTGGTGGCAGCATGTAGGTTGTTAGTAAATAATGTGAAGAGAAGTGGGCCAAGAATGGATCCTTGTAGGACACCTAAGGTAAATGGTAACAGAGGAGGAAGAGTGTTTCCCCACTTTACCACTTGTCTTCCAGTCAGATAGTTTTGGAACCAGGCAAGTGTGGAATTACTAGTCCTTAATTCTGATAGTATATTAAAAAATTTGGAATGTGAGGCCATGTCAAAAGCTTTAGAGAGGTCCAGAAAGATTGATGAGGCCAGATTTTCCTAATTTCTAAGAAGGTTTATATAGTTAGTGAAAGTTCATAGGGCAGTGGTTGTACTATGACTGGGGCGGGATCCATGTTGAGTGTTGGATAGGAGATTATTGGTTAGTAGATAATGTAGGAGTTGGGTATGAATACATTTTTCCAGAATTTTTGGTAGGGGAGAAAGGATAGCAATTGGCTGGTAGCTGGAAAGCTCAGTAAAGTTGTTACCTTTATGCAGTGGGATGATGTGCTCTATTTTCCAGATTGTTGGGATTTGTTGTTCTGAAATGGAGAAGTTTATGAGGATGGAGACTGGATATGAGATGGCTTCTGCTGAGAGTTTAAGATAGTCTGTGGGTAGGTTGTCTGCAGCTTGTGTAGTTGGCTTGAGTTTTTTTGAGGTATTTTATATGGTGGCAGTAGGGACAGGCTGAAAGGAGAAGCTATTATTATTTTGTGCTGGTGAAAGAGTGGGGGTATGGGACAGTTAGCATTTGTTAGGGTGAGTATAAACTGTGTGAGAATGTTGTTTGTGTGTTGGCAGTGGTTGGAGAAGGAGTACTGATTTGACCTGGATGCAAGATTTTCTTAACTGCTAACCAGAACTTTAGGACATAGATTGGTGTTTAAATTGGATCTTAGTGTAGCATTCTTTTTGTCTTGTTTGATAAATTATAAGATGATAAGTTATTTTATAATAACATGATTATCTTATGATTTTGTAAGATGGTTAGTTATTGTAGAATTTCTTAGTGCTTGATATTTCTGTTGAGTCACTGCTATTTGGTTATTAAGCCAATTATCTAAGGCTTTGCCTCGTGTCTTTAGTAGAGCGCTTGTCTCTTTGGTTAGCCATGGGGTGTAGCTGGGTTTTGTCATAATTGTTCTGGGGGCAAGTTTATTTAAAATGTTAAGGAAGGTGGAGTTGAAGTACTCCACTGGTTCATCTAATGGGAGATGTGTGAGATGTGCCCAACTGCAATCTCTGAGTAAGGATATGAATTCTTGGGGATTGAAGTATTTTTTTTTCTTATTTGGTGGTAGGTTGGGAGGAGGGGGTTGAGGGGTTTAGATGTTGCCAAAGTAGAAAGGTAAGAAGGTGGTCACTAAGGCAGTCTGGGAGATAGACGGAGAGTAGTGAGGGATTGGGTTGGTTAGTAAGGATCCAGTCTAGGATTGACTCTATTTTACATATTTTGTCTGTCCTGGTGGATTTTTGGATTAATTGGGAGAAGCCATAGAGAATGATGTGGTTTGTGGGAGCGTCTGAGTTATAGGTATGCCAATCAATATTAAAGTCTCCTAGTATAGTTGTTTCCTGAGGGGAAGGAATTGGATGTCCACTGCAGAATGTGTTCTAGAACAGGAATATTATTTCCTGGTGGGATATAGCCACCTACTATATTTATGTGTTTTTTTTTGGAGTTAATTCTTAGCTTTGTTAGAAGCATTTCTGCACTTTTAAAATCTGGGGTGACTATGTCTATCATTTCAAGGGTGAGGTTGTTTTTAAATAGTATGGCTACACCACCTCCTCTTTTGCCTTTTCCGTCTTGTACTATGTATGTTATAGCTAAGGAGTAAGATTTCATTGCTAATGATTTCTGTTTTGAACCACACATCTGTTGTCAAGACTATGTCAGGTGTGTAGAGTGAGAGGGTAGCATCGAGTTCATGCACTTTGTTAAGAATGCTTCTAAGGTTTAGGTTTAATATTAGTAGATTGGAGATTTTTTGGAGAAGTTTAGTAAAGTTGGTTGCTTGGTGTTGGGCGAAGCATTGAATTGGTTTGGTTGTGTTAGGGTGCCAGGGTTGGGATGTATATCTCCATTGAGGATTACTTGTGATGCTATGTGAAGTATCATTTTCAAACATTTTTGCATTGCCTTATCATAGTTCAAGGAGGTATTTTAATTTGATTGATGGGGGAGAAGGATAAATGGGAATAAGGTGGTGTTTTCGATGTTTAAGATGTTTGAGGCAATTGTTATAGAGGTAGCTTTTTAATGAGATGGACAGGTAGTTATGTGTACTGGGTGATGCCATGCTAGGTTGAGCTCATTATGATAGGATGTGAGTTGTGTGGCTATTATAAGGAGTAGGAGAGAAGATATATGAAAAAGTATTATGTTTTGTTTAGTAGTATGTTGGATTATATATGTGATTATATTTAGTGTTGGTTACAATATTTTGTAGGTTAAGGTGTATGTTTGTTTGTATGTGTGGGTATAGAGGGTTTATTGTGTGCAGTGATAGGCTTTGGGCTGTTATGGGGTTTATCATGAGATGACAATACTTAAAGCCATATTTAAAAAAAATGTGAATCTTGAAAGGGTAATATCTAATAAATGCACACAATATAGTAGTATGAAATGTACAGAATTTTCATAATAATTTATTATTTGAACTTATGACTTCCAGTCCTAACTTTCTGAATCCTACAGCCTATTTGAGATGATAGGACAATGCTAAAAACTTCAGAAAAAGTTAGATCATTAAGAGTGATACATCTCCATGCAATGTCTTTCAGCAGCTCAGCTGTTGATAGATCAGAGATTAAAAAGTAAACCTACATGTGCTACTTCTTACCAAAAAACTGAGTATATTTCATGACAAGACTAAACAGTCCTGTAGTGAAGAGGCAAAATGCCTGCCATCTTTAAAATAGGAGGATAAACTGAAAATAGAGCAAAGTTCCAAAAAGAAGCAGCCCGAATGAGTGGATATAAGATCATAAGAGCAACCAAGAGCATTTGTTGTTTTTAAAGAGGATAAAAAGAAGAAATTAGAGGTATTTGTTCAAAGCAAATACAACTATGACTATTTTAAAGCGAGGCACTGGTATTGACAAAACGAGTGTGAAAAATGCATGCATGATTCTCCAAACTCTCTTGGGGTTTGCAGTCACTGTCCCATTTTCTGAAAAGCAATAGAGAAGCACTTGATATACTAATGACCATCCAGTTCTATTGTGCTCTGGAATATAGGGTATTGTGTAGTCTTGTTGCATAACACATCTATAAAGCATAAAGCAGCTATCTTGCTTACTGAGTAGCCATAGTCTTGCAGAGTCACACAGTATACCACTGTTATGGCAGTCCTGGGGTCCTTATCATATTATGGTAATGAGTAGGTCTGGTGTTATATTTGCACTTATTGGTGGAAGTTCACCAACATCATGTGGGGGTAGAATAATGTAGTGTGTGTAAGAGCAGGTTTTCGTGTACTGTATGGGTCTTTTTTGCTGGTAGTTATTTTCCTGACAATTGTTTCAATGCAAGTATGGTCCTCATTCCTATCTGAATAGCAGCATACTTGCAGGGATGTAGGACTGCTGCGGCTGTAAGAGCTACATCAACTATCAATATGCTCTTGGACTCTCATAGTTCATACCTTAAACACCAGCATATTCCCCAGTGGTGTGTGTTTTGTGAATTATGCACAGTTTGAGGATTAATGTTATTTGCACGCAAAAAAACAGATACACAACAGAGCAAAAATATGTATAGGGCTTTATGCCTCAAATCCTACATCATGGCACACATTCCACTGTGGTTGTAATGTCTCCATCAGAGCTAGTCAGGCAGATATCTAGAAAGTTATCCAAAGTGACATTTCCATCAGATGATGAGCAGAAAAAATTTCAGCTGAGTACTGAACATCCAGATAGCCAGTCAGTTTTTGTCTTAGCTTTTTTTTCATGTGTTGACTGTGTTAGTCCTACTAGGTTAATAACCTCTTTTCAGGGTAGACTTGAGGTGGCCTTTACACTACCAGGGGAAATTCTGCCAGGGCATCATGGAATTTCCCCTACTCATCATTGTTGTGAGTGAGACCCATGTTGGTGGAGCACTTCCTGTATGCATTCCAGGTGCATAGGTGGCCTGGAGAAACAGCGTGGCAGATGGAGAGAGAAGTATATGTTGGAGTAGTGAAAGAAGTGATGGACACGGCAAATATCAAGACCAAAGAATTTGTGCAGGGTTCTGAGGAAATGTTTTGAAAAATCCTATTTGATGGAGATGACTCAGTAAATGATGGATGCATAATTACAACCCTCCAGTCAGGAGAGTTGCAGGATGATTTACTTAAAGAAATGGTGGTGCAGAGTGAGCCAGAAAATAATGGAGATGTTTAATAGGGGGACATTATGGAGAAAATACAAAAGGAGGATGCAGAGACAATCCTGAAGAATAGTGGGGAGATGAAAAGAAAACATATGCAGGGGAAAGTAAAAAAGGCAAAAGAAGAGCAGCAGAAAAGAAGGCAGAGGAAAATGAAAAACAGAAGTACATTGTAAGGATTTAAAGTAAAGAAGACAAAGAAATGGACAGGTATGAAGAGTTGGACAATTTAATAGCTTATTTCGTTGTAAGAGCACATGAGGTAAGAGCATCTATTCTTATTAACAAAGAGATATTTTGTGACATTATATTTGAGACTTTTTTTAATGGAAAATGTTCTTGGAGAATATGAAAAAAAAATTCTTACCCATGGAATCTTTATGTGATAAAAGCATGTAAAGGGAAACAAAAAAGAAGATTCATATACAATTTCAAATTCAGAGGTAGAAAGAGAGACTTTGAAAAGAACATTTGAAAGCTTTCTGTAAAGAAGTACTGGACATTGCAAACACTTATGACAAAAGGGGTTTATGGACTGCTGGGTGGGATTGTAATATTGTTTTTAAAATAGAAATGGAAAATATTTACATATACCAATCATGATAAATGTGGAGGGGAATAAGGGTGTTGTAAAATACAACGTACAAGCCAAAATATGATTTTTTTTTCCCCATGGAAAATAAGGACATTTGATAAGCAACTGTGACAAAAAAATGTTACATTTGTGGAAAAATGGGACAAGATACAAAAATGTGAATTGAAATCTTATAAATGTAACAATATTGGACAATTATGGATGGATTGCAAAAATGAAAATAATGGTAAGTAAAAAAAGAGAAGAAAATAAACAAAGAGAAGAAATTTTTGAAATAGTAGAAATAGGAGGAAAATCAGGTGAGAAAAAATATAATAAAGAGGACATAGAAGAAGGTTCTGAAATAAGTGATGAAGAAAACATAAACTGGGAAGGAGTAAAAGGGAAAAATGAATAATATTGGTAAAAAGGTAAAAGACTGAAAAAGAAAATTTATAGGGATAAGTACAAAAGGAAAAAAGAAAGGAAATGGATGAAAAAAATATATACAGCTAAGGTTAAGATGTTTAACTCACAGACAAAAGGTACAGTGTTTGATTCCCACCATGGGGAGGATATTGGTTAGGGTTTGAATGTCCAATTAAGAAACATAGCCCAGTAATTAGCTATGAGTTTATGAAGCCATGAATCTAAGGAAGTATATGTTGGAGTAGTGAAAGAAGTGATGGACACGGCAAATATCAAGACCAAAGAATTTGTGCAGGGTTCTGAGGAAATGTTTTGAAAAATCCTATTTGATGGAGATGACTCAGTAAATGATGGATGCATAATTACAACCCTCCAGTCAGGAGAGTTGCAGGATGATTTACTTAAAGAAATGGTGGTGCAGAGTGAGCCAGAAAATAATGGAGATGTTTAATAGGGGGACATTATGGAGAAAATACAAAAGGAGGATGCAGAGACAATCCTGAAGAATAGTGGGGAGATGAAAAGAAAACATATGCAGGGGGAAGTAAAAAAGGCAAAAGAAGAGCAGCAGAAAAGAAGGCAGAGGAAAATGAAAAACAGAAGTACACTGTAAGGATTTAAAGTAAAGAAGACAAAGAAATGGACAGGTATGAAGAGTTGGACAATTTAATAGCTTCTTTTGTTGTAAGAGCACATGAGGTAAGAGCATCTATTCTTATTAACAAAGAGATATTTTGTGACATTATATTTGAGACTTTTTTTAATGGAAAATGTTCTTGGAGAATATGAAAAAAAAAATTCTTACCCATGGAATCTTTATGTGATAAAAGCATGTAAAGGGAAACAAAAAAGAAGATTCATATACAATTTCAAATTCAGAGGTAGAAAGAGAGACTTTGAAAAGAACATTTGAAAGCTTTCTGTAAAGAAGTACTGGACATTGCAAACACTTATGACAAAAGGGGTTTATGGACTGCTGGGTGGGATTGTAATATTGTTTTTAAAATAGAAATGGAAAATATTTACATATACCAATCATGATAAATGTGGAGGGGAATAAGGGTGTTGTAAAATACAACGTACAAGCCAAAATATGATTTTTTTTTCCCCATGGAAAATAAGGACATTTGATAAGCAACTGTGACAAAAAAAATGTTACATTTGTGGAAAAATGGGACAAGATACAAAAATGTGAATTGAAATCTTATAAATGTAACAATATTGGACAATTATGGATGGATTGCAAAAATGAAAATAATGGTAAGTAAAAAAAGAGAAGAAAATAAACAAAGAGAAGAAATTTTTGAAATAGTAGAAATAGGAGGAAAATCAGGTGAGAAAAAATATAATAAAGAGGACATAGAAGAAGGTTCTGAAATAAGTGATGAAGAAAACATAAACTGGGAAGGAGTAAAAGGGAAAAACGAATAATATTGGTAAAAAGGTAAAAGACTGAAAAAGAAAATTTATAGGGATAAGTACAAAAGGAAAAAAGAAAGGAAATGGATGAAAAAAATATATACAGCTAAGGTTAAGATGTTTAACTCACAGACAAAAGGTACAGTGTTTGATTCCCACCATGGGGAGGATATTGGTTAGGGTTTGAATGTCCAATTAAGAAACATAGCCCAGTAATTAGCTATGAGTTTATGAAGCCATGAATCTAAGGAAAAGGGAAAATGAAAATTTTAGAGTGCTTTCTGTATATGTGAATAGTATTAAGAATGTAGTGAGAAGAACAGTGATTTTGGAGTGGTCTAATGCATGTGATGTAGATGTAATTATACTAGAAGACGGAAGATGTTTAATAAATAAATAAAGATTACAAGCAGAGAAACTATGGAGAGGAAAGATAATCTGGAATTTGAGAGATTTCTTTAAAGGAGTTTTATAAAGTATTAGGACCAATAAAGATAGATTTGGCTGCAGCCACAGCCACAGATGGAATAGGGTATGGCATGTATAAAAATGTAAGGAATTGGGAAAAACATTTGTTTAAGATTTTGAATGAGCGGTTAAATGAAGGTTTTGTGTATAAAAATTATATAGTGGAATATTTAAATTCATATTGAAGAAGGAAGATAGAAGAGAATTAAAAAAACTGGACACCAAAAATATTGAATACGAATGACAATAAGATCTTTATGAAAATAATACAAAAAAGATTTAAAAGTAAAATGGAAAATATTATGGAAGATAGCATATATAGTATAAATTGTAAGTGTTGTCCAGAATTATTAATGATGGTTAGAGAAATTCTGGATGATATGAACAGAAAAGAATAATCAAAATCATGATTGAAGGTCTTAATAAAGGCATTTGACATAACTGGGCATGAAATCTTATGAGTCATAATGAAATAATATACTATAAGTGAAAAAGTTAGGAAATTATGTATGTCAGCATATAGTAAAAATAAAGTAAAAATATTTGTAAATGGCTGGTTAAACCAAGCGGTATATATGAAGAGTGGTGTAAAGCAGGGATGTCCTATGAGCTGTATACTATTTGCATTAGTTATGAATGAGATAGTATGTGAAATAAATTACAAAATGAAGTAAGCAAGGTATATAACACCTGAAGGGTTAAGAATTCCAGCTATCTTAACATATGCAGATGGCATTATAATAATTGCAAAAAAAAAAACAAAATTTGGATAAAAGGAGTGATAACTTGCACAAATGAGTATTTGGAGATGATAGGGATGGCTTTAAATAAAGAGAAAAGTAAAGGTTTGGGTGATGTAGTAAAGATCGGGGGTATATGTTTTACAATGAATGAAATTTGGTAATAAAGATGTAAGTAGAATTCAGTGGAAAACAATAGAAGAAATAAAGGAAACATTTATTTTCTGGAGAACATATAAATTATTATTCAGAAAAAAGGCTTATTTGATAAATTCAGTACTGATGGGAAAAATAGCATACTTAGGAAGTGTATTTATGTTGCCAGCAAAATTTGAATAGCAATCACTGCAGATAGGTTCTGAGGTTCATAGGACAATACTAGGCTATTGGCCCAGAGGCCCTTATAACCTAGCCAAGAATTTCACCCATGTTCCCACAGAGTCAGTACCTGTTTCCCCTGTCTAGCAGGGACACAGATGGGATCTCAGGTGCATATTTTTTGTTTCCCATCCAGTCATCCAGGTTCCTTTTAAAGAGGGCTAGTGAGTTACTCTGCTTGACATGGACATGAAGTCTATTCCACAGATGAGGGAGTCAATGGGACATAAATCTATCCTGCCAACAAGTTCTATTAATGTCACAGACCAGGATGAGATCTTGTGTGTGATTCAGTGAGTGGAGTTTGACTTATGGATATGCAGCAACTCCATCAAGGTTGAGTCTGAGATGGCCTTGTATGCCAGACATAGGTCAGCTCTTAGCAGTCTGTACAAGACTGAGTAGAGGGACAGGGCATTTAGCCTATCTGCATAGGCTAGATGTTCGAGACCCTGGATTTTCCTGGTCAGGAACCTCTGTGGCTCTCTAACTGCTGCATGTGCTTGGCTTGGTACATGCTAAAGGGGGCATTGTACTCAATAATGGGACTGATAAGGGAGGAGTACAGGGATGTTATGACCTCGTTGTTCCTGGATGAAATACCCTTACTTATGAGGTGAGCCATGTAGAAAGCCTTCCATACAATGGCGACAATGTGGTGGTCAAAAGTGAGTCCCTCATGACTGATTGTGTGCTTAGTACTTTGTTATTAATGTGATAATTAGTGGGGACACCATTTTCCCCAAAGGGGATAATGATGCAATTCTTGCCATTCAGTTTGAGGCCATGCTTCTGGCACCAGTCATCAGTTTGATTAACTCCCTCTTTGGAGGATGCGCACAATACTAGGGGAATTTATGACAGTGCCCAGCTTGGAGTCATCTGCAAACCTGGTCAGCCACAGACTACTTGTTTTGGCTTGCACCTCAGAAAGGTATATCCCAAACAGTAGAGGCCCCAAGACCGACCCTTGCGGTACCCTGCTTGTTATGGATTTACTACTAGAGGTGACTTCCCCTATTTTGACTGAGTGGGTACTATCAGTGAGCCAGTTAGCTACCCATCTGGTAACATATGGGTCAATGCCTAACTGGAAGAGTTTATCTATTATGCCTGACTGGGGAATAGTGTTGAATGCTTTGGCTAGGTCAAGATAGGTGGTGTGCACTGTCTTGCCCTCATCCATGGCTTTGGTTACTATTTCAAAGATGGCAACCAAGTTTAACAGGCATGATCTCCCTTTGACAAAACCAAACTGTGTGGAATCAAGCGTTTGGTGGTTGCCAAAGTCATTGTTTATAAGTTCAATAATAATACATTCCCTGGCCTTGTAGATTAGGCTAGTTAGGCTGATTGGCCTTTAACTGCCTTGGTCAGTGGTTGCTAAACCTTTGTGCAGAGGGATGACAGTGGCTGTCCTTCATTCTGCTAGGATGAAGCTGGTGCACAGGCCTTGGTTGAATAGGGTGCCTAATGGTGCTGAGAGCTCTGTCCTGGGTTCATGTAGGGTGCAGCCAGGGATGTTGTAGGGTCCCATGGAGGCTGTATGTTTTACCTTTGAGAGGGCAGTAATAACCTGCTCCCTGGTGATGAGGGCAGGGGGCAGGTGCTGAGGATGCCCTGGTTTACTGATGTGGGGGATAGGGGGGTGAAGTTTGCACTGAACCTGTCTGCCAGCAGGTTGGCTGTATCTATGGCATTTGTGTTTGTGGTATTGTTGACCACCAATTCAGAGCAGATTTGGGAGTTACCTTTGAGGTTGCAGACATATGCGAAGAAGGCCTTGTGATTGTACTTGGTGGATGTGGCCAATTTGGACTCAGAATTAGCCTTAGAGGATTTCACCAGTGACCTTATTTGCTTGTTCAGACAAAGGAAATATTGCTTCCAACTTGGCACCTGCTCCTTCTTTGCCCTGGACAGCAATTTTTTCCTTTTATTATAGAGTCTGTTTATTGCTGCTGTCTACCAGACAGGTTTACTCTTCTTTGAAGAAGATGATTTGGTCCCGTCAGGTATTGCTGAGTATATGCAGCTATATAGGTGCTCATATAGATTTTTGGTGTAGGCTTGGACAGTAGTGCTTGATTCAACTAAAGGGATAGTGGCTGTGAAGATGCTTATACCTGCTCTCAAGAGGTTGCAGTCAGCTTTGGAAAAGTTTTTTTTTGTTCAACCCTGGTAGGGGAGGGGGGTCAGGGAAGATGGTGACTTTGAAAGTGATTGCTTTATGATCGGATCTTACCAAGAAGCATGACACTGTAGGGGAGCTACAGTGGCTACTCATGTTGGTTAGTACCAGGTCCAGGATATTTTCACCTCTTGTGGGGGTGTCGACCAGCTGATCCAATTCATTGGCATTGACAAAATCGAGGAATCTCTGGGCATTCGTGTTTGAACTAGAATAGGTCTTCCACTCTATGTTTGGGTTGTTAAAGTCACCCAGGATGTGGGTAGAGGGTTGAATCTTGATGGATTCAAGAAAGTCCAGACAGTTGAAGTAGGCCTCCAGAGTCATCTTTGGGGGTCTGTATCTACCTATGATTTGAGTAGGTGTTTTGTCAATAGTTAACTGCACCTGGAGTGTCTCCTGTGCACCATACTATTTGACCAGCCTGGAGGTGTGTATGTCTTTGATAAATATTGAAACTCCACTTCCTTTGGCTTTGTAGCCTTCTGTTTGGGGTCTGAAAGGTTTCAGTTACTGCACAAATGTCACAATCTTCCGGGGTGAGGAATGCTTGCAACGAGTTCAGTTTCATGTTAAGACTCCTAGCGTTTAGCAGCATGACCTTTAAATTTTGTTTAGAAGAATTTTTCACATTGGTAATTTTGCCCTCATGACTTTGCCTAAAAAGGCACTATGGGGAGGCAAGACTCTTTGCCAGAAGCCTGAAGCCCAGGGAGAGACAGATGAAGGCCATCTCTGGCAAAGCATCCTGGTCTGTCAGTCATGTCCTCCCAGGATATCAGGTACTGGATCCCATTGGAATGACACCAGAAACAAACCAATTGCTAAAGTCAATCATTTTCTGTTTGTACTGAGGTATCATTCTGGGTGATGGTAGGATGCTGCTTAAGGCTAGGGACATACCTGCTTGGGATACATATTCAGCAGCTCAATCATATCTCTCTTTATATAGTCCAGAGAGGTATGTCTCAAGTCACTCACACCAACATGCACTATGACAGAGTCATAACAGTACCCGTTGTTGAGTGATTTGAGTGCATGAGTGATATGGCGGATTCTAGCACCTGACAAGCAACTTGCCTTTCCCCTTGTCTACCCTGGTGAGGGGCACATCTGTGTGTCTCATGATAGAGTCTCCTATGACTAGTATGTTGAGTTGTGGCTGGGCCTTTGAGGCTGTGTGACACAGGCATGTGTACTATGTATGGTGCTTGGTGCAGTGGGTTGTGATGTATGTGCATGCTTTTGCCTTGGAGGTCTCTTTTGTTTAGGTATGCTTTTGTTGTGAACCTCCACCTATGTAGGAATGTACTGTACATGCTTGGGTGATGTTAGAGGTGTGGTGCTTCTGGTGTTTGTGCAGACAACCTTCTCAGTGCCAGATGTACTGGCTTGTGATTGAGACAGCAAGGATTCTAGGTTCTTAATGTAATTGCATCTCTCACATATTGTGTTCCTAGGTGTTAGAAAAAGAGGGTTCTCCGTGTACATGAGGCAGTTGCTACACTGTCTCAGGCTGCCCATATCAACAAGACTAGCATGATAAACCACAGGAAATTGTCCATACATGGTTGTCAGAATCTGTGGAAGAGTGGTAAAGGATGATAGAGTGGGTACTACCATAATAGAGTAACTATAGGTGTGAGTTGGGTTGGATAAAATTACAGTAGTTGAAAGGGAGGGCATCAGTTACACAGGAGTGCTGGTAAGGGAAAAAAATACAACTGAGATACCTCACAATGGGTTACAACAGCACAGCGGCAGTGCACAATGAGCAAACAAATGCAACACCCTGCAAACACAGGATATAATAATACAATACCAGCAGAAGATGACTGCCAGAAACACAAGAAACTCAACAAGCAAAACAACCAGGCCTGGATAACAACAGGCCTCTATCCAGACTATGCTACCAGACTAGAATGCAGAAACCTCACAAAAAAATGAACTGAAAAGCATAGATAGAGCACTCACAAACAGAAAATACAATTCTCAGTATGAAAAAGCAGTTTACAGTTAAGTAATTCAATGAAAATGCAATTACAGTAATGTAACACTATCTAGCAATGAAAATACAGTTAAACAGTATAAAACAGTACATAAATGCAGTGAAACAGTAAAAAAGCTTTATAACAGTGCAAAACATAGTCGATTAGCTGTATAGTAAAACTATAAGAGATAAGAAGTGCAATTCAATGAAATAAATGCAAGAAAAAACGTATTCTGCTGTTGGAGCCTCATGGATTTTCTGCTTTGTCACAGCCTGATAAAAACAAGCACAGCCCCTGCAGGGTTTAAATAATAGAAAAGATGGAAGATTGTAGAAGCTAGAATTACTACCCAATCCTGCTAGCCCCTATTCTTTCAACCAATCACTTATGCTAGAGTAGGTCAGGCATATTCTGCTATTGCTTTTCTGTGCGTATATGTGGTATCTGCTGCTTCATTAAATTTGTGCAAAGTGCTAAAGTGGATAAATGAAAAAGATCAGAGATTAGTAGTAAAACTTTATAAATATAAGTATGATACATTTTGGGGTATGGTAAAAAAGAGTAAACGAGAAAAAAGTGTATAAATGATGAAATAAAATGTTACCAAGAAAAAATACTTTTGTGGAAAATAAAAATTGATGAAATAGAAAATGATAGAAAACTAGGGGAAATCTAACAGATGAAAAAATTAAAGCTGATGTAATCATCAAGTAGAATGTCAAGATTTTTTGTGGAGACTGGTAAAAGATAAACTGCCGGTAGAAGGAAATATGCCATATAAAAAGAAAAAGTCAAGAAGAAGAAACTACAGAACATATGTTTTTGAAATGCACAGGAGTAAAACAATTATGGGGAAAATTATGTAAAGAAGATTTTTTTTAAGATATAAAAGAAGTGGATAAAATAGATATGATTAAATATGGATGTTATAAGAACAGAAGTAAAGAATAAGTTAAAAGAGTAGATAAAAAGTTGTTTTATGTTATGGATTATATGGAATGAAATAATAAATTAAATTATGTTTAATGGTAAATGGATTTTAGCAACAATATTAAGTAAAATCAGATGGTGGTTATGGAAAATAAGGATGAAAATTTAGCATGATTGTATAGGAAATTATGAATATGTGTATTTGTACATATGTAAATATTTTGTATATAAGAGTTATTTTGTGTATAAATAATGGACCCCTACTCTTTTTGATAGGTGCCATGAGATCTTTTGCAACCCCCCGAGCTACCACCGATCACATCAGATGAGACCTCATTTTAATTTCTTATCTGGAAGGTGACACACTGAAGTGTGCAGGACTCCCCTTATGTTGAACAGCAGTGTCAGCAATCCATGTACCTGGTGTGGCAACAGAACCCATGATTTTCTCTACTAAAGGTAAGTATATTACCTATTGCATCTCTGGCACTGAAGTAGCTTCTATTACACCACAGTCAAAAGTACAGACAAAAGACTTTCCTAAGTACACTAAGTTTGGATTATTTCTCAGAAAGCCAGTTCGGTAGTGGGACGAAACACTGAAAAGTACTGATTGTATTGACTTGATACTGAATATGCTACTATTTTAATACTGAAATGTTTTGGCTTTGACTTGTTCATAATCGAAGAAATGTTTGATCTGACTAGCAACAGAAATTTCTAAATGTTATATCGAACCAATGCCTATAATGAAAAATAAATATTTTGAAACTAAATGCTGTATATGGTCACCATTAGAAATGTTAGGACCTGCTAGAGCAAGTCCTGAACTGCAGAGGCTGAATGGCCAACAGAATGGAGTTGTATATATTAGATCTCAGATGCCATTTCTCAGAAATTTCCCTTGACTCTAAGGTATGGTGATCTCAGAGCTAGGCCTTGCTCTTCACTTGGGGTGGTGTTTGGAGGGGGGACTTGTCCCCCCTGCAAAAAAAAGTTTTAAGGAGAAGAATGATTTTCAAGATTTGATTTTCTCTGTGTTGTCAGTCATTTTATTTTTTTATGGCTTTTCAGAACTCAATATTTTGAGTGCCAATATTTCAGTAGGGAGCAGCTGTATATATATATATATATATATATATATTTGTGGGATGGTCTCCTATAGGTGCTATACATTAGGTAAGTAAATGCTGATGCAGTTACTGCTTGTTGTTAGTGTTTGTCTTATTTGGAGCATTAAAAATCAAATGTTAGGCATCTTACAAAGAACATCCCATTTTCAACAAAATATCTGAACTTTGAATGTCACTTATTTACTTGCGCTATTAATAGTAATCGGGTAATATTTTGAGAAAGGCATTTCTATCAGTTCTTGCTGGGAATATGCCGTCTTAGTTTTTCCCTTAACACGATGACTTGCCCACATGTATTTGATAGAGAAGATGAGGAGGAATAACCTTCTGTGCATCTGACCATAAATGGTGGTGGACATTCTGCAAAACTATTGAAGTTACTTTCAAGTACTGTATATTGAAGTTACACAAAGCAAGCTGCTTGTCAGTTTGAATACTGGGTGGCTCAGTAGTGCAATGGTTAACATTGTTACCTCACAGCTAGTGGTTTACCAGTTTGTTTCTCAGCTGGGGTGCCTTCTGTGTGGAGTCTGCATGTCCTCCCTGTGTTAATATGGGTTTCTGTTGGGTACTCTGCTTTCCCCCAACATCCAAAGACATGCATCTGCAATGTTTCTCTGTGGGTCTCAAAAATAGGCTTTGTCCTAGTTCAACTTTCTTGATCAACAAATGTTAAATAAATATAGAAATATATACACATATATATATAAATTCTGTAATATGCTTATGTTGTGTTCCAAATTTTGGCTGTTTGGTCAATAAAGATTCATGCAACTCTTATACAAATACCTTCTTATTTCAACTAAAAAATGAAATTCAAAGGTCTTTTTCATGTGGTTGGGTGTTGCTGCTGTTATCTATATCTTTTTCGACTGGCAAGACCTGCTGGGTGCTATTCAAGTTTGAGGACATCCACATACATATATACAATCATTCGTCTCAAATGTCTGGATTTTTGCAGAATGTCCAGCCTTTTGATTCATAGTTTGCTCTGGTCATAAAATGTATGGTTTTCTAGCAAATCATTGAGGAGGGAGGATTTAAATCACTAAATAGGGTCAAATAGTTGAGTGTCAGACTTCATACCCTTAAGAAAGTGCATGCTAATACAAAACCCATTATTGTATCAACTTTCTAAGTTTATTAGAGCAATGTTTAAAACTTGTGAATTTTGGTCCTGTGTCTCCCCATTATTTCTAACTTTGTAGAAAATGCTTGCACTAAGATGTTGATAGGTATGCATACAATTAAATACAATGAAATGATCTGCAGTTCGGATGCAAATGTGTATCATGAAATGCTTAAAAATAGAAAGACAAAATCATACACCTATGAGTGCTTGTACTGCAATAGCCATAGCAGTCACATATAATTATAGCATTGTTATCTTGTAGAGATGACATTGTGAACAAAAAAATGTTGATAACATTTTTAACATCAAGTCTAGGAAATATTTGCCTGGCTTAGTTTCTCTGAAGGATTAAGCCCTTACTGCAACACAGACAGAAGTTTAATTAGCTACCCTGGCACTGGAGAAGACAGGCAGGAAGGCATACCCGTTAAACTGCAGGTACTGAAAACAGGAACAAAGGCTCTAAAAGAGTAGGAATATCTAACTAAAAATCTGGAATCTGGACATCTAATTAGCATAATATTTGAATACCAAGTAGCACATAACTTTTCCTACAAAATGATGGAAAAAGATGTGTGTTATCAAAGAGTGTAGAATCTGCTGACTATAATGAGAAGCATTGCAAACTTCTGCCACTCACAGTCATTTATATTTACTTAAGAAAAAAGGAAATGACAGTTGTTTATCCTTTCTTAAAATTATTGTTGCCACTAGTATGTTGATCATGTAGCATGGTTTTCAGTTTACTGGACAGCTTCAAAACTCAAATCTGCAAGAGGGATTCAGAAAATTGTATGATGGGATAAATCAAGTCTGAAATGAGAACATACCTCTAAAGATAGGGACATCCTGGGTAGGGGCAAATCAGGCCTGAAAATAGAAATGTTCCTCCAAAATAGAGAATGTTGAGAAATCTTCAAGGAGGTTGTGACACCCGTGCACTGGTCCAGTAATCAGTGACCCTCAATCCTCACCACTAGCACCAGTGAGGAGCGTGCACACTGGGGGGGGGGGATAACAAGTACATGCACAGTAAAGTACAATTTCCCTTAAGAGCACCCAGAGATCACAGTCAGTCTGGGGCTGGTTTCTCCCTTTCTCTCCAGATCCCCAATAAGTCTGCCCACTGACAGCTATAGGGTCCAGAGCTCAGCCTAGTGGTCAAGTTAAAGCCTCCAGCACCCTCCCTGTCCATCCAGTGATTTGTGTCCCTGTCCAAGTAGCTGACACATACACACTTTAAGATTTGATTTATATACAAACACACAGACACTCCTGGGGAAGGCTGGCACAGGCTGTCCAGCTATGCCCCCTTCTCTCCAGACTATAAGGTAGAAATCACTGCCACCAACAATTGGTTGTCAGCTGCTAATAAGGCCCTTCCCAAAGCCTGACCAATTTCACTGTGCAATATTACTGTTATCCAAATAGTAAGTGTGATAAACAGCAATACTATTGGAGTGGCTTGGACAGTATCACCAAATACATGCAAGTACTCTCTTTTTTGTTGTTGTTGTTGTTGTGTCTTTCAGCTTTTCCCGGTTAGGGGTCGCCACAGTGGAATCCAGTCCACTAATGATTGGTAGTGGATTTTTACGTGTCGAGTTGCCAGCCCTGACGCACAACCTTCAATGAAGGTATGCCCATTCACGCATGTCTCCTCACAGAAGATGCTCTAGCTAATGGGACAACGTCTTGCTGTGAGGTGACAATGCTACTTCAGCACCACCACCAAGTACTTCATTAAAACATTAATTCTAAAGTATCAAATACAAGTAAATATGAATTTCCCATTAAACCATTAAATATGAAATTAAAGTCATTCCTAATCCAATAAATAAAGATAGATCTGCTGGATTATCACTCATACCTTTAACCAACAATATCAGCTGAGCTCCATATGTTAAATTATTATATGGAGAATTTTCTTAAAACAGATATGAAATTCTATATTATTCTATTATTGTTCTATAGTATTTTATATATCAGGATGGAATGTTAGTAGTGTAAACAATTATTATGCTGAAAATATCCAATATTTAGTTACCCTTAAGAGATTCCAAACATGTCAGATATGTCATTTTGGATAAATTAAATGCAACAGAGGAGCATACACTAAATAAGCCAACAACAAATAGATTATTACTAAAAGGACTCTGCAGGAGACAATGAGTGATTACCAATGAAATATAAATTTACTGTAGGTGTACTGTCTTCCTTTACTTTCCCACTCTTCAGCTCACCAACTACAACTTACACTTATGAAAAAACACGGCTTATCAGTGATATCCTGACTCTGAGTAGAGGTGCCCTACATTCTAGTGTGCACTGCTTTTACATATTTATAGATTTACAAAGCAGAGTCTAAGAATGAACTATGATCACGATGACAATTTCCATCCTGCATAAGGCACCTCCTGCTTCCAGAATGGGTAATCACATCAGGCCTAGAATGAATGTGAAGGTACCTATATGGTAATCAAGACTTACCTAAGGTAAGTATTAATCAAATAGTATTTAGAGCTTTTTAGAGAGTTCTTGGGGCAGTTAGAATACTCTTAAGCCTCTCCTCCCTTGACCAAAAACAGAGATTTCCCTTCCCTTTTTTTCCTTGTTTTAAATCAGTACTAATAAAAGAAATTCAGCAAACATAGGTAAACAGGAATAACATTCAGTAGTCTGTCTTGTACATGACTCGCAATCCATTAAACAAGTCAATGACTAACATCACTTTAGTAAACATTATAAAGACAAATTATAAATAATCTCCTAGCTCTTTAAATTTTCTAATAAAGCAGAAAGTTAACAATAAGCTATTTTAACTAAAAGTATTAAGCATTTCAATTTTTCCTTGCATGTATACATTTCTACTTATATTGTAGTGTCAATAGCTGTCTGAAATCTGTACAATACTTCACGTCTTCAAATCATTCCTTTTTCAATTTATTTAGGTTTTGTTTTGCCAAAACGGCAACAATATTTCAAGGGCACAATTAATATTTAGACTGATGTTTCAAATAACTAACTTGTCAGTTGCCAATTGAGTTAGTTTAGAATGTATGGTCAGTGAAAATATAGCATGTTGCAAAAATAATATATATTTTTTCGTGTGCTCTAGAGACTGTCATATGCAAGTGACATATATAATGTAACATATATAGAGCAGATAGCTTATGGATTCAGGTTGCTAAAGTAAATTATGCATATTAATCAGGCAGTTTCATTTAAATTCACAAGTAATTTGGGGACAGTTCAGGAATGTGTAGTCCAATATGAATAATTGAGTCAACTGTTTCTCATAAACATATGTCACAATTCATTAAACAAAGCAGAGTCTAACATCTGTCGAATAGTCATTAGAAAGACAAAGAATAGTAATTTCCTAGCTCTTCAAACTTTCTGTTATTGCATAACGTTGACAGTAAGTTATTTTAACTGGAAGACTAAAACATTTCAATACTTCCTTGTGAATATATATTTGTACTATCACTGTAGTGTCAAGAACTGTCTTTGAAATCTATGCATTACTTCACTTCTTTTAAGCCATTCATTTTTACAGTTCAGATTATATTTTCTCAAAATGTCAATAGCATTTCAAGGGCACATTTAATATTTAAACTGATATTTTAAATGAATAGCTATCAGTTGCCAAGTGAGTGTGTACAGAGTGTGAGGTAACTGCAAAGATAACATGTTGCAAAAAGTAATATGTGTCTTTTCATGTGCACTAGAGACTGACAATTTCAAGTAACATATAAAATGTAACTTTTACAATGCAGACAGCTTGTGAAATCAGCATGTTAAACTGAGTAATACTTTTTAATCAAGCAGCTACATTTAAGTGTACATGTAGTTTGGGAACATTTCAGTTGTGTTTCCAGGAATATTTAATTCTATGAAGATAAATCATAAAATATTACAAATAGTCATACTATTTTACCTTGCTTAGGTTGTTTTTCATTTTAATAACTTAACATTACTTTTTCTTATTATTTGTTATCTGTGAGGCTAAATCCACTTCGCAGGTTCACATTGTCCTTAGAAACTGCAGCAATTGTTTACTGTTGCTATGGCAACACAAATAGCATGTGAAGATAGCTTCACTTCTCTTAACTAACAGTACATTTTTCGCTCCTTTTTTTAATATATTTGTGAATACTAAAAGGAAATAATTCAAAGGACATTTGTACATGGATGGAACATTTCAATGTTAATCACGAACATGTCCCAATCCCAATAAGCATAACAGTGACTATCATTACTCTAATAAAAAGTTCACTATTCCAATTAGTCTACCTTAGAACTGCATTATTTTAGACTAGTATTTATCTATATATAGATAGTGAGTTATTAAATATATACAGACTATATTATTATAGTAAATAGGAGAGAATTTAGAAAGGGAGACAAGATGCAGTTAAAATAATAATGAGCAAACAGAGAAGAGAGAGAAAGAAAAGAGAAAATTAAGAGAAAATACACATATACTATGTATGTTGATATACAGTATAAATATTTTATGTGCCATATAACCCTCCTTCTGTGAAAGAAAAGTACCCTGTTTTACATACCTAAGGTAATGTGAAAACTCTAATGTGTCATCTATTTTCAAAAAAATATAGATAAAGATTCCAGTAGTTAGTTACCTTTGTTTTGAAATTCCAAGCAGTAAAATTGAACCTTTAAAGTAATGTTAAAACAATTCACATCATAGTAGATGCTTTGAGAGATTTGGTTGTAACAGTATCAGTCTTTTGCTTCTTCTTTTTGATATCTGTCCAGACATTTGTTTCTTTTGTTCTCTTGAGAGAAGGTGACATCCAGCCCATATCTTTTGGTAAAGTAATCACATTATTAGTTTTAATAAATGAAGAGGCTTCCTCTAAATCAATAAAAGTCCTCATGTCGTTGGCATACAGTATTCTTATCTTAGCTGGATATGCAAGTTGTGCCTTGATGTTATTTTGTTTCAGAAACTTTATCATTGGCCACACTTTTTTCCTTTCATAGGTTCATAGGTTCATAATAGGCTATCTGCCCTAGGGCATTTATAAGCCTAGCCAGAATGTGTTTGGCTTTCGCCACCCATTTTAAATTTATTTTGCTATGCCCTTTTTCGAGGTTAGTATACTGTGCCTCTGTCTAACAGTGACACAGAAGTGATACCTGGGGTAAACCTACGATCTCCCATCCACTCATCAAGATTCCTCTTGAAGAGAGTCAATGAGGGACTCTGCCTAACCTGGACTGGGATTTTATTCCAGAGTGAATGGAGCCTCTGGGTTATGAATCTGTCCCTCCAGCATGTCCTATTTATTTCAGTGCTGAGGTTCAAGTCTCTCGAGCGCGTAGCTCAATGGGATTTGGATTTTCTGAGGTGCAGCATGTCCATTAATTCTGGGTTGGACATGGCTTTATACGTCAGGCACAGATCGCCTCTGAACAGGCTGTATGCCACTGGGTAGAGCTGGAGTTTCTTTAACGGGGCAGCATATGGCATCTGTTTGAGCCCTTTGATCCTCTTGGTGAGATACTTTTGGGGTCTTTCCAGTTGCTGCAGGTGTCTGGTAAGGTACATCCAAAAAGGGGCATTGTACTCAATTATGGGCCTGATGAGGGATGAGTAAAGAGGCACGATGACCTCCCCTGATCTAGATGTGAATCCCTTCATCATTAGGTGGGCTATATAAAACGTTTTTCTAACCACTTTGGCCACGTGGTTGTCAAATGAGAGATTGCTATCAGCTTGGGTCCCCAGGTCCTTAATTACTTCTTCTGTACTTAATGGATTACCACCTATGTGGTAATTTGTGGGCACTTTGTTTTTGCCAAAGGGGATGACTATACACTTTTTGGTATTTAGCTTGAGGCCATGGCTCTGGCACCAGTTGTCTGTTTCTATGAGGCCCTTTTGGAGGATGCTTGTGTCAGCTGGAGAGTCGATTATGGCACCCAGTTTGCAGTCATCTGCGAACTTGGTCAGCCACAGTCCTTCCGTGTTGGCCTGTACCTCCGAGAAATATATACCGAACAAGACAGTCCCAGGACTGAGCCTTGTGGGACACCACTTATAACTGGTTTGGAGTCTGACATGGCTCCAGCAATTCTAACCATGTAGGTTCTGTCCTTGAGCCAGTTTGCAATCCATCTAGTGACATAGGGGTTTATATTTAAGCTGGTGAGATTATCTATAATGCCCGAGTGGGGTATTGTATCGAAGGCTTTTGCGAGGTCCAGGTACGCTGTGTGGACCACCTTCCCCTCGTCAATGGCCTTGGTGACTGTTTCAAAGAAATCAACCAGGTTTAAGAGGCAGGATCTGCCCTTAACAAAGCCGAACTGGGTAGGATCCAGTGTCTGTAGGTCCCCAATATCTTTATTTATGAAGTCCATGATGATCCTTTCCATAGCTTTGCAGACCGAGCTAGTCAGGCTTATGGGGTGATAGTTTCCAGGATCCGTTGAGGCACCACCTTTGTGGAAAGGGACCACTGTTGCTGTACACCACTCTTTGGGTACATATCCTGTAGTAAGGCTGAGACTGAACAGTAGTTTTATGTTTGGGTTTAGCTCTTCTTGGAGTTCATGTAGGACGCAGCCCGGGACACCGTCTGGTCCCATTGATGCTGTGTTTTTTGCTTTGGAGAGGACGGCTCTTACCTGAACATCTGAGATGTCAGGGGGGCAGCACTCTGCTGGGATAGATATTTGCCCTTTTGGTGGGGGGGGAGAAGTTTGCGCTGAACCTGTCAGCAAGGATGTTGGCAATGTCTGTGGGTTCAGTGTATTTTTTGTCATTTTGGTCTAATTCTGAGCATATCTGGGAATTACCACCCAGGTTTCTAACATAACTAAAGAAAGCCTTGTAATTATCCTTAGTGTCCTGTGCAGTTTTTCTCTCGAAGCTGGCCTTAGACAATTTTATGAGTGCCCGTAGTTTTTTGCTAATACTGATCAGTGATGCCTTCCCTTTTTGGGATTTTGCTCTATCATTTAGTAGCTTCCTCCTTCTATTGTATAATTTGTTTATGGCTGGGGTGCACCAGACAGGACGTCTGCCTTTGGAGGATTGGGTCTTGGTTTTATTTGGGATCGCATGATCCATGCAATCCTGAAGGTGTTCATAGAATGCATTTATAAAGGATTCTGTGGTCTGGGCCATATTTGCCACAGGCCCAGGGGCTTTGAAGGATTCCACCTCGGTTTTGAGGAGTGTGAAATTTGCTTTGGAGAAGTTTTTCACTGTGGTTTTCTGGGCAGGGGGTGGGTTAGGGATGTGAATATCCAGTGAGATTAGTTTATGGTCTGATCTTACCAGTGAGGGATATACTTCTGATCTGGAGCATAGAGTCCCCTTGTTGATGATGATCAGGTCCAGTATGTTTTCCCCTCTTGTGGGAGTGGTAACAAGTTGTTCCATAGCATTTGAGTTTATAAATTCTAGGAACCTTTGGGCTAGGGTGTTGGAGCTAGAGTAATGCACCCAGTCTATGTTTGGGTAGTTGAAGTCACCCAATATAATGGTGTTTGGGGAGACCTTCATATTTTCCAGTGTTCTCAGGAAAGCTGAGTGGGGTTCCTGGGTTTGGGAGGGTGGTCTGTAGCAGGCTATAAACTGGAAGGCAGTTTTACCCACTGTTAGTTGCACATGGATAGTCTCTGATGCTTCGTGCTTTGCCACCAACCTGGAGGTGTGGGTATCTTTGATGAATATCGATACTCCCCCTACTTTTGTGGTTCGGTCCAAGTTTTGGGGCCGAAAAGCATGGTATGAGGTATAACCTGGTAGTGCTGGGGTGCTCTCGGGAGCCCTGAACCAGGTTTCTGTTACCGCACAGATATCAATGTTCTCCATGCTAAGGAGAGTTTTGAGTGCATGCATCTTGAGGTTTAGACTTCTGGCATTGAGTAGCATTACTCTTAGTTTCTTATCCCTTGTGATACCTATGGAGGTGGGTTTGTCTTTTGAGCCTTGCCTAAAAAAGGCACTATGGGGTTAGCAAGAGCCTTTGCCAATATCCGAAAGCCCAGGGGTGACAGGTGCAAGCCGTCCCTAGTGAAGCATCGTGGCTTGTCGAGCATATCATCCCAAGCTGACAGGCATTGGATCCCCTTTGAATGACACCAGTACTTAAGCCAATTGTTGAAATTGATCATCTTGTCTTCATATTGTGGCATCATTCTTGGTGAGGGTAAGATGCTACTCAAGGTCAGGGTCATACCGGCCTGGGCTACATGCTCAGAGAGCTCCTTTATGTCTCTTTTCATGTAGTCCAGGGAGGTACATCTCAGGTCATTCACACCAGCATGGACAATGACTGAGTCATATTTGTACTTGCCTTGGAGTGACCTGAGTGCTTGTGTTATGTGGCGGATCCTAGCGCCCGACAGGCTGCTCACCATGACCCTCTCCTTGTTCAGCCTGGTGAGCGGGACGTCAGTGTGCCTGACGATAGAGTCACCTATTACAAGTGTATCAGGTGTGTTGTTTAGTCTTTAGGGCTGTGACTGTTCGGCACACTGGCTTTGTGAGCTATGTGTTGCACGTGTTTTGTTTTGGGGATAGCGGTTGCTTGGGTGTCTGCTTTGGAGGTCTCTGCTGCTTAGGCAGATCTTTATTTAGAGCCTCCGAGTATGTTTTTGTGTGATTATGTGTTTGGTTTGCTGTCGTGATAGGTCTATGTGAGACTGGAATTGTAGTGAGTGTTGTTTCCTTCTCCTCCTGACTGGTTATGCCAGTACTGAGTTGAGAGAGCTTAGCCTCCAGTTTGGCTATATGCTTGCATCTCTCACATGTGTTGGAATTTGTTGGGAGGAGGAGAGGGTTGTCTGTGTACATGAGGCAGTTGTAACATTGCCTCAAAATTCCCAGATTCACCAGCTGGACCAGAGAGGAGATTAACAACTGACCTTTGGACATGCTAGAATAATATTGGGAATTCCTTAATAATTGAAAACAAGGGCCAGTGGGGAGTGAGGGTGTAGTGCTTTTAATTTTTAGTGCTGGCTTATATAATTGCTATAGTGAGCAAGTGCCAGGTAACTTAAGTGCAATGTGTTACAGGTAACTTAAATGCAAAAATGACAAACAGTAACTTTCTTTCAAGTGAAACAAGGAAATAAGTACAGTAAGCAATGCAGATATCACTAGTGATCCACAGAAGCACTGAGAATCCGCGTATTAGGTGGAATTAGCATTCCAGAGAAATAACAAGCAAACAAACAACAAGCATATAAACAAAGCTAGATTCAGCAGGCCTGGATCTAGTCTATGCTACAGCAAACAAGGTGTGCCAATTTCAGTAAGATACAGTTCAAATATTCAGGCACTGTAAACCTTTAACCAGAAATTCCCAGCTCAGAAGGGCAGAGTCCAGCCTCTTCTCCCACAAGAGTGCAGACCACGAACCTTCTTAATGTAAAATAACTGGCCTGAAGCCCAAGTGCTTAAACCAGAACTAATACACTTTAAGAATAACAGACACTGGGCTCTCAATCAGCAGTTCACAACTTAGAAGGATGAAAGCTACCTGTCCTGCCACCACAGTGCATGCCACAAACCTTCCTAATGTAAAACAACTGGTCTGAAGCCCAAGTGCTTAATCCAAAAGACTTAGAATGATAGCTACACTTTAATCAAGTTACTACCAAGCAGTAATAAATACAATTGAATACTTTAGAGAATGCCTGGATTAGTGCTTAAGTTACACAAACAAAGCTAGATCCAGCAGGCCCGAATCCAGTCTATTTAACAGCAAACAAGGCGCACCAACTTCAGTAAGAAGCTGTTCAGATATGCATGCACTATAAGCCTTTAACCAGAAATTCCCAGCCCAGAAGGGCAGAGTCCAGCCTCTCCTCCCACAAGAGTGCAGACCACGAACCCTCTTAATGTAAACTTACTGGCCTGAAAGCCCAAGTGCTTAAACCAGAATTAATACACTTTTAGAATAACAGACACTGAGCCCTCAATCAGCAGTTCCCAACCTAGAAGGATGTAAGCTACCTGTTCTGCCACAACAGTGCAGACCACAAACCCTCTCAGTGCAAAACAACTGGTCCGAAGCCCAAGTGTTTAAACCAAAAGGCTTAGAATGAGTTACACCAAGCAGTAATAAATACAACTGAGTACTTTTAAGATGATGCAAAAGTAAAATAAAGTAGGTAGAAACACAAGTACAGTAAAAGCAGATGAAATTTTTTTTTTTTTTTTTTCTGAACAAGTGCTGAAATCAAAGAAACAGATTTGAGTGCTGAAACTATTAAACTGGCTAGTTATAAGAAAAAAAAAAACTAAGCTAGAAGGCTTCCCTCCAACACAGAAGGGCTTGGGGGCTCAGAAGCCTACAAATAGTCTATACCACTTAACAGGAAAGGCAGGAAACAAGCTTAAATTTTTTTTTCTGTTTCCCAGATGCTCTCTTTGTACACAGTAGGAGTGCCTGAAATCAGAATATGATCTCACTGCACTCAGTTGAGTGAGCAAATGAGATGGGCCCAGAAGGAGTATCCAAACACAAATTTACAAGAGGGGCGGGCAGTTTCAAGGCCACTAAGATTAACACCAAAACAAAAACAGAGAGGGTGGGTGGGACTAACTGAAGAGCAGAGTCAAAACTTCCAGTTTAGTTAATATTCCTGCAGCACAGTTAAAATCAATTTAAATGCTGTATTTCTTTGAAAAAAAAAAGTGCAGATAAACGTACTTAAATTCTCTTATACGTCCAGCTGAATACAGCAAGTCCTTAGCCGGCCAAAGCTGATGCTTTTAAGCAGAAAATATTTCACACTGTACCACTTAAATAGGCAAGGACAGGAAATCAAAGAATGTGGCTACCCCCACACCTGTAATTACTAGCAAATAACAAAATTCAGCAAACACTGACTAACTTCCAGTTCAGTTAATATTCCTGCAACACAGTTAAAATCAATTTAAATACTGTATTTTTTTGAAAAAAAAAAGAGCAGATAAAGGTACTTATTTATTCTAGATGAATAGTCGTTATGAAATATTATCAGGCTCTGTTTATATTGTAGAGGCGACTTCCTCCAAGCAGATCTTAAAATCAGTTCCTTGTCCAAATAGGAAAGAAATTTGATAATTATTGACCTAGGAGGAGAGTTTGAGTTAGTGGCAGGTTTCCCAAGAGCTCTGTGTGCCCAATCAATGCCAAAGGAAAGTCCTTCTTTTAAATTTAAAAAGTCAGAGATCCAGATTGCTAAAAAGGAAATAATATCCTCACCTTCTGTGTTTTCAGGAAATACGAAAATCCTGATGTTATTTCTCCTCTCCCTATTTTCCAAGCCATCTACTTTATTAACCAACCAAGTGTTTTGTTTAAGAAGCAGTTCTTTCTGTGTTTCCTCTTCCTTAAGTCTGCTTTCTAAGTCATTTAGAGAAACCTCTATTCCTGTTATCCTTGTCTGGTGTTGTTGTAGCATTTCCTTGAGGCCTGTTTTTGACTGCTTGTTCTAAGATTTTCTAGGTTCTCTTTAAAATCATCCATCTTCCAAGACAATTCCTGCAGGGTAGATGCCATCTGTTGTAGTTCCTTCTTTAAGGCAGCATTCTGGTGAGAATTCTTTGAGATGCTCATTTTAACAAGTTAATATATCTCCAAGCTTTTTGACAGGAAATTATTTGTAAAACCTCACCAAAGTTTCTAATTATGTAAATTATACCTTTATCTGTAAGATTTTATACTTTGAAGAAAAAAAAGAAAATTTTTCCTGTCTTATTTATCTAGTTATATGGAGCTCTAAAATACTGCTGCTTTCAGTTAGCCATTTAGGCTCCATCCCCTAAAGTGTGACTTTAACAGAACAGTGTGCATTTCAATGAAGTAAGTTGGAATTTTTATTTTCTGCTTATTTCAAAGAATGTCCCTAGCTTTGCCTCATATTTTTGTTCTGTTCCTCATAAAATATCTATATTTTCTGGCATATGGCTGAGGATTGCAATCATGAAAAGAAAGACATTTAAATTGTTAGACTTCATATCCTTCAAAATTGCATGCCAGTGCAAAAACTGTTGTAGCTAACAATTATTCAAGATCAATATTTAAATTCTCTTCCTGATTCTGAGCATTTTATTAGGTTTTAGCATTGCCCCTGATTCCTGCACTGAAAGGTGTTATTTATCACAATCAGATAAGGTATACACAACAATGTATCTATAACTGCTGGGTATATTTGGTGGGTTGCTGTCTATGGGTTAAACAACTTACATTCTTGTCATTTGCTCAGTTTAAACAATCTGGTTTGCATAACTAATGTGCATTTGGAGGAAATAAATTAGAATATTTGGGCTACCGTGTGCCTGTGTGAAAGAAGCTTGAAAAACTTTGTTTCCATAATTGCATTACAGTTCTGCAATCAAACACCTGAGGTGTACAAATTCAGCAATGAGGCTATATTTGCTAGGTAGAAGACTGTGGAACAGAATTGCTAACCGTGCTGTCATGATCAAGTTAAACTGCCATTAGTCTGTTTTGCAGGACTAGTATGCATTTGTGCATAGAAATAATACATTGCTGTGGCCATTGTTAATCACAACCAAACATCTGTGGTGCACATAGTAAAGTTGTTGTAATTGATAAGTATGGATACTTGCTAATATCAACAGTTTTGAATTATTTTAAGTTTGGAAGGTGAATGTAAAAGAAAATGTGCTTTCACATGTGGTTCAAGAAAAATGTGCATTTGTGGGGGGGGGGGGGGTTGCCCATTGTTTGAAACCTTCCAGTGGCCCAAGGTTCTGTTAATCTGCTGCTGGATTTGGATGTTATGTTTATTACATGATTAATGTGGCCATAAGGCAAAAATGCAATACTTTTATGATCAATAATAAAAAGTCCAGTCACAGGACAATGGGATGAAATTCTAACATTGAATTTCAAAGCTCAAGATAGCATTTAGGGTGTTTTGGATAGACAAGTGGGCACTGCTGTTATACCTATTCAACAAATGTTTATATATTTGGTTAATAGATCATTTTGAATTTAGCTCTCATTGTTTTCTACAACTGAAGGAGATTGCAATGAAGTTGTTTTTATCCCACTGTATGTAAACTTTTATATGGGTTACTTGGAGTCTAAGACCTGTAATCCTGGAAAGGTTAGGATACTTGCTCAAGAAGATAGAAGTACACTTGACTCCTCACCCAGAGAGGACATTAAGATGTTCTCTGCCAGAAGTTCCTTAAAGCACAAAGGTAGAAATAGCTATTATAATATGTGGAAAATGGGACATTTATACAGATGTGGCAGCACATTTCCAGTCTCCTTCACAGACCTCACCAAGATTTTTGTTAGCAAAAGAAACACAGAGAATGGAACTTACCTAGGATGCACTGGGTTTCATTAATAGTTATTTGTCCCCCCCTTGGGTACTACAACACTGTCACAACATCTTATAATATTCTGTGCAAACACACATGTGCTGGCACACACACACACACACACACACACACACACACACACACACACACACACACACACACACACACAGACGCAGACACACACACACACACACACACACACACACACACACACACACACACACACACACACACACACACACACACACACACACACACGCACACACACCTCCCTAGTAGCTAAACATGGTACTACTACTGCTGATCAAGCATTTCTCCTAAACGCTGAAATACCTTTCTCAGTGGTTTGGTAAGGGCCTTACCATATAAGAAGCAATTTTTGTTAAAAGTAAAACATCATGGCACACAAATAATCTTTGCTTAAAATGCAGTATGACCTACTTAGCCCAGATGATCCACTTGACAAACAAGAACATTGCAGGGCATCTAGCCTATTCCTATACTGATCTTTTGTTACCATTGTTTTCTGTACTGCAAATACAGTACAGGGCCAAGATAAGCTTCAAGTTACAATGTATCAATTAAAAGTATACTGATACTTTGTCCTAGCACTGATAAATCATTAGGAAAGTTAGCTATTTTCCCACAAGCACTCAGACCACAGATGATACACAAGTAAGGCATGGGGAACTATGATAACTATATATTTGTTATTGAAAAGAATCGTAAGGAACACCCATTTTTTTTTTCAAATAACTTTTTTATTTATTTCACATCAAGAGTAAATGAACATTACATGAAGATATGAATATGCAGGTAGGCCTAATACAATCTAAAACTTATAAAACAAACAAAAATATATACAATATTTACAAAAACTAGAGTGCTACCATTTAGAGAAATGAAATAAGAAAAGAACTTTGAGGTTCTAAAAGATATCAGTGGATCTCCTAGATAATCTTAAAGTGAAAACCTGTACCAAATTCCGAGACAGAATCCATGAACTCGATTAACTGTAGAGAATAAGGTCGAGTAGATTCTTCCAAACTTTTCCAAAGAAGGCTTTTTTCCTAGGTCCTTTTATAATAAGCTTTTGTGCTGAAATATATGTAAAAGCCATCTTCTTAAAGTTATTCCAACAGAGTTTGGTGCGATCCAGCCAGGTGTTTAGTGATATATAATTTAATCAGGGAGCATAAAATGACTAGTATGTGTAGGTCTAATTTAGATAGTTTAACAGTGGGTATATGAAGGATCTCTAACTCCCAAGAGAGAGTAGATTTGTGGTATCCCATTTTCTCGAGGTGAACTTTCAATGAAGTTGAATGTTTGTGGGAATATTTGCAGGACCAGGGAATGTGTATAAGGTCAGCATTTGGAAAGGGACAACACGTACAGAAGGGAGTATTTCTGGGGTCAAACTTATTAAGCACAGATGGTGTATAATATGAGTTATTATTAACCATTAATTGTGTGTAAATGAGTTTTTTAAAAGGGGATAATTCTAAAGTAGTTTTTATAGCAGATAGTTTTTGTTCCTCTGTGAAGGGGGTTCCATGGTTGTCCCAGTAGCTGGAGAAGAGGCAAACTGAGTTATGCATTATAGAGTTCAATAGATTGTAGGATTTGGAGAGCATTTTCTCTGAGCTCAAAATTGCTTGTATAATCTCCAAGAGTTTGGTAAAGTCCTGACTATTGACTGAAATATAAGCAAATTTTGATGATATTAATTCTCTTAGCTGACGTAGAATAACCGTGTATTTATTATTGACTTTGAGAATTAAACGTAGGGCAGGGAGTGTTATGTTTTTATATTTGAGAATGTCCCATATTACAACATCCTTAATGAGAGGAAAGTCCGAGAGATTAATCATCAAATTATTGATTTTAATATTGGGATTTAGATGAAGAGGTTGAAGTAAAGAGAAAACTTTGTCAAGGTTGATGGATTTTAAAAAAGTCTGGAATAGCCTGATTTTATGTTTTAAAGTGCTGGAAAGTTTGGAATTGTTGAGAGCTTCTGGAGAAAGAAAGGGGAGAGCTTTGGTATTAATTTTATTTGCCTGAATATGGTGATACCATATTTTCATCCAAGAAGGGGAAAATTATAGTATCCCTGAGTTAGTTTGGAAATGGACAATATTATATTGGCATAAATAATCGTATATTAAAGTTGAAAATTAGGTAAACCCAGACCACCCTTATTTTTTGGGTAAATTAGTTTAGAGTACAATATCCTCACTGATTTAGGAAACCAGATGAATTTGGCTAATTCTTTATTAATCTTAGAAAAGATAGTTTTGGATATCATAAGGTTTGAAGCACTAAATTGGTATGGGAGTCTGGGTAAGATGTTCATCTTCACTATCACGGCTTTGGATAGAAGAGATAGATTAATTAATTCCCATCTACGAAGGTCTTGTAGAATTTTCAACCATGTTCTGAATAGGTTATTTTGGAGCATAGAAGTTTGGTTGTGATCGAAGTGTATACCGAGATAGGTAATATTGAAGGTAGTCTGAAAGGGAGAGTCTGGAAAGTAATGAGATTTATGACCTATAGGATTAATAGGAAAGATATGTGATTTCTTATGATTAATTTGGTATCCTGAAGCTTTCGAGAAATCATTAGTAGTATTAATGATTTTACCTAGGTCAGTATTGGGATATTGAAAATACAAATTAAGGTTATCTGCAAAGGCAGAAAACATTATATTAGTATTCAGGACTTTAGGAATTGAGTGAAAAGAATTTTGAGCTATATAAAAAAAGAAGGATTCAATGAAGATGTTGAAAAGAAAGGGGGATAGTGGGCAACCTTGTCTTGTACTATTCGTAATCCTAATTGGTTTAGATAAGCTTTTGTTTATATAGAGATAAGTGTATGAGTTTTTATATAGAATTTTAATCATATCAGAGAAAGCGTTGGGAATATTAAAGTACGATAGAGTTGAAAACAGAAAGTCCCAATTGACTCTGTTGAAGGCTTTAGAAGCATCAAGGGTTAATGCATATATTGGGTTTTTATCTTTCTTTGTAAATTGAATTAAAGAGTCAAGGGTTAGGATATTATCCCGTGTGTGTCTATGAGACATAAAACCAGCTCAGGAGAAATTAAAGAGGGCATCATTTTCTTAGGTCTATTTGCCAGGACAGATAAAAGGATTTTTAAATCCACATTTATTAAGGCAATAGGTCTATAGTTGTGGAGATTGGTTTTATCTTGCTTATTTTTCAAAATCAGTATGGTTTTCGAGGTGTTCCAATGTAGATCCGAGATTCCATGTATTATAATTTAGTTGAATACCTTTAGAAGAGAGAGAGAGATTATTGGATTGAAGGCTCTGAAGAAATCCGGGGTAAACCCATCCGGGCCAGGAGATTTCCCTAGTTTAAGATTGGTAAAAGCATCTTGGATTTCTTGAAGAGTCAGCGGAGCAGAAAGCATGGATCTTTGAGGTTCATTCAGGGAGGTAAAATTTATAGAGTCCAAGAAGTTCTTCATATGTAAGTTAGGAGATGAGTCAACCTTCCAGTAATATATATCTGAGTACAAGGAAAAAAATAACTGAATTATTTCCGAATCAGATTTATAAATTTTGTTCTGGTATTGTAAGATAGAGATCCTAGGAGTACATTGATTATTTTTTATGATTCTTGCAAGAGTTTTGGAAGGAATTTGCACCCACTCTGAATATGTAGCAACAAGTTTTTGATCAAGCAAGGAAAGATTTTGTTGATGAAGTTCCAATAGCTCTTTTTGAGTACTACTAATTACTTTATCTAGGCTAAGGTCTGGGCTTAATCTTTGTTTCCTTTCTAAGTTCGAGAGTTTCGAGATCAAGTTAGTCCCCTTAGTTTTGTAAAGTTTTTTGTAATAGGAGGCCTTGCTAATCAGCATACCTCTCAATTTGGTTTTACAAGCCGCCCATTGGATATCAAGAGGAATTTGAGAAACATCAAGAATGGAGTCAGTCTGCTAAAATTTCTTTAGTTTCTTGGATTATGTCTTTGTTATGGAGCAAGTTATTATTTTGTGTCCAGTTACTGTATGGGAGAGATCGGAAAGGCTTTGACGAATGAAAGATCTTAAGGGAAATTCTTGCATGATCAGAGAAAAACCTAGGTTCTGTAGTGAAGTTTATCTTGAGAAAAGAAAGGGACTCAGAAATTAGGAAAAAGTCTAATCGCGACCAGGTGTTGTAGCATTTAGAATAATATGTGTATATCCTGTGTTTAGTTAAGAGTTCGCTAAATGAAATAGGGTCAATAAGATTGAAGTCAGAGATTAGTTCCTCTAGGGCAAGAGAAGCTTGAAAGTTATAGGAGGGAGATTTACTGGTGCGATCAATATTAGGATCTATGACAGCATTCCAATCACCACCTAAAATAAATTGGTAATCACAGAATGTGCATAAAATGTTATATATCTCTAAGGTGAAGAGTTGTTGCTGTGCACACGGGCCATAAATGTTAAAAAAAAGGATTGGTTTACTAGAGCAAGGGAGTTGAGAGATAAAATAGCACCATCTGCCATTCTTATTGGAGTTAACTTCTGTGATTACACCCTGAAATTCTTTTTTAATTACTATAACCACACCCTTAGTATTGGAGCTATTACCTGCGGCAATTATAGATCTTATCCATTTTCATTTAGAATCTTTCGTCCAGTCATCCTTACGTAAATGCATTTCTTGTAAGAAACAAATGTTAGCCTGTGATTTGAACAGTAAGTGTAACAAAAGGGATTTCTTAGATTTATTTTGTAAGCCTCTTATATTCCATGAATCTATGGACCAAGCCATGTTAGGTAACTAGTATAAATGGATAAATTGAGGAGTGTCTAATCCTTTTTCCGGAACAAGGTATCAGGACCATGTGAGAGGAGAGGGTATAGTGTAAGATTAGTAATATAAAAGTAATGTAGATCCACATCAATCTTTCAATTATTGAACATAAGCTGATGACACTCCAACCCCTTCAGTGAAGAAGCACAACAATAGAAACAAGAAAAGTATAGGTCATTAACAAACAATAAAAGCACACAATAAGAAATTGTCACACACATTGATCTATAAAAGAACAATAAAATAGGTAATAATGCTGTACATATATACATAACAACCAACATCCAAAGATAGATCATGCTAGTACATTATCACCATGCACTAAGAGCCACCAGTAAAAGCAATAAAGTAAAAAAAGAAAACAAAATAAGAAACTAATATGTAATATATATGTTCATCATAAGGGTATGAAGAAGTCTTATCAGTAATTAATGTTTATATTAT